>NC_058105.1:98027575-98330606 GCF_020171115.1 Neogale vison
ACTCCGCCTCTTCGGCAACCATCCTGGCCCCCTTTCCTTCCTTCTGCTTCCATGACACTTTCCGCCAGTTGAGAGAGTGGGCGTGAAGGAGGGCCTGAGAAGAGTACTGAAGGTTTGGAATAGTTGCTCTGGCAGTGGGCAGAGGGGTGAACCGGAGAGCAGCAGGAAGACCCCTTACATTATTGTGGACCGTAGAGGCCTTGCCATTGCTATGGGGGCTAGTCACTGGGGTCGATTTACGGCACTTCCCTCAGCAGCTTCCACAGCCCCAGAGCTGACTTAGTGAAAGAGACAGTTGGATTGATCTAAGCCACTAGTTTTCCACCAGTGGCCATCTTGTTGCCCCGGGATACACAACAGTGGAGACGTTTTGATTGTCCCAACTGCAGAGGCAGGGTGTTTTATGGACATTTAGTAGGTAGGAGCCAAGGATGCTGCTGAACATCCTGCAGGGCACAGGACAGACCCACACAACTGAGAATTACCTGGCATTAAATGTCCAGGATGCCAAGGTTGAGAGACCTGAGTGTTTTTCCACTAGATTGTATTGGGACATAGGGGGTCAGACTCCAAAAATCTCCTTCCCCCGGAGAAGATGGTGTGTATCTAGAGATAGCTCATGCTGGGTTGCTGCTGTTCCACACAGTCCTCACACGACTGGGCTTCAAATTCACAAACCACCAACGGCTTAGTGATTTATTCTCAGAGTATCTATTGCCTAGTATTTCGTGCAGGACCACAGAGACCATAGAGAGTGTGGAAATATCAATGGATCAGAGTAAACTTGGTGCAGCATTTGAGGGGGAAATTATAATTGCAACGTAAGAAATATTTATTTACAAATAGGTCCATACAAGTCAGTCTTTATAATTCTCTCTCTTTTTTTTTTTTTTTTTTTTTTTGCATTTTAGATTTAGGTCTCATGTATACTTTTGGGGATGGTCGACATGGAAAATTAGGACTTGGACTGGAGAATTTTACCAATCAGTTCATTCCCACTTTGTGCTCCAATTTTTTGAGATTTATAGTTCAATTGGTAAGGACATCACATTTCCCTGTTTACATTGTCATATTCCTATTTTTGAGTCTTGCAGTATTTCATAGAAAATAGGTACTTTTATGTTTGTGTGAAAGAATATCATGCCTATATCTAATGAGTATACTCATTTCCTAAAAGCCAAATGTCAGACATCATGCCACTCAGAAAATCTGTCCCTTTCCTAATTCTCCTTTGAACATTGTCCTTTTCACCCTAATCTTGACACTCCTGCTTTGCTCCCCTGTGTCTCTTGAGAACCAGAAATATGCCATGCCTGAAAGCTTGTTGTCTCCTCCAGCAGCCAGCAGAGTATCTGACAATCACCTATAAATATTTGTTGAATTAGATATTACTGAGGCTTATTTAAAATAGTAATAATAATTTCATAATGTTATGAAGGAAAGGTTCAGAGTATGTGTTCTTATAATCACTGTGAAGAACACTATAAGGTTGCTTTAAAAAATCTGTGTATTACAAATACTACACAATGGTTTTTTAGGCATTTTATTGAAAATCAGTTATTTCTCAAAATTCTTTGAATGTTGGTTTAATTTTCATGTTCCACCATCATGCATGGTTACATTTTTCTCTAAGGACTTTAAAGCATTGAACTTCAAAAGTGTTCATGTAAAGAAAAAGGTTTGGAGATGTAATTATCCCAAGAGGTTGATTTCCTCTTGGATCACTTTTTTTCCAAGTAGAACTTCTCTGGGTGATTTTTTCAAGGTGTTCATGTTACTTTCACATTAAAATAGCATTTTCTCAACTTTATGAGGAGAAACAGAATTGGAAGGAAAATGGTGTGTAAACTTGTTCTAATTTTCAATTGTAGTGTTTAAAGAAGACACATTAGTGTGTGTGTGTGTGTGTGTGTCTGTGTGTGTCTCTGTGTGTGTGTGTGTGTATGTATTTGGGAGGAGGGGAGATGGCTGACTACCTAGGAAGTTTACCACTAAGTAAATGTTTTGTAGCTGAAAACTGTTAAAAACCCATTTGTGTTTGAAACCAATGTTGATTAATCAATCTGTGGTTTTATGCTACAGGTGGCTTGTGGTGGATGCCACACACTTGTTTTTGCCACTCCGCGACCCGGCGGGACAGAAGAATTGGAGTTAGAAGAAATCAACGATTCTTACTTTCCTGCAGCGCCTTCTCTGCTCCTCAGCGATCTGAACTCAGGCAGTGTACTGCACAGAACTCTACCAGCACGTGTGCGGCGAAGAGAGAGGGTATAGGCTTGTGGCCAGTTCTATATCATGGCCCTGCAAACAGAATGGGAAAAAATTCATTTTCTTTTTAAACCACAAAGGGTCTTTTAAGATAGATTTACTAAATAAAATGGTTAGAGTTGGAGGCTTACAAACTTAAAGCAAATTCAGAGTTAAGCTGTTCAACACACAAGTGAGAAAATTCAAATAATCATGGATAACCTTGAGTTAATAGAGAGTGGATACAAAGCAAAGATACAAAGCATCCTTTTAGAGGCCTATCTTCATACTTCAGGTTGAATGCTGAATTATTTTCTCTATATGGATTGACTTTTACTTTGCTTTTTATCTTTTAGTTACACCTCGTGAGCCGTGGAAGGTTATACACTATAAATAGTGAAATGTGGGAAACAGAAATAAGGACTGCAGTTCAAGATAGGGAATGTTCTTTCTCGCTTAAGTTTAGAGGTTCTCATTCTGCTTTAAAATTATTGTTTCAATGGCACTTGTATTTAAAAAAACAAAAAGAAAATGCCAAATAATATTTAAAGGAGACATTCCTTTTTTAAAAAGTTACTTTAAGTTCCAAAACATATTCCCTTGGAAGTAAAAAGGTTAAGTTTGGCTTTTGGTTATGAAAAAGTACTTATGGAAAGACTGAGAAATAGCAGTATTTTGTAGTTATTGTTTTTTAGGTCTTGTGACTAATTTTTTGTTTCCTAAGGAAAGCAGAGAGAACATACATATACTTTTACCCATCGTGTGAAAAACGGGCTTCTAAATTAACAATTTAGAGCAACTTAGATACAGAGATGACAGAACAAAACATTTTTGAGTCCTTGGTGATAATTTAAAGATGAATGTGGGAGAGTGGGCAACTTTGAAGTCTCTCTCTTAAATATTTTTAGTAGCTGGGGGGTAGTTTCTGTCAGTACTAAACATATAATATCATGTAACAGTTTATTTAACCTGTTTATTTTAAGGAGAGATCGCCTGATGCTTTTCAAATGACACGAACACTACCTCCAATTGAAGGAACTTCTGTGCCACCTGTTAGCTTTTCCCCCACCCCAGTTCCTTTCTATATGTCTGCAGGTAATTGGCCAGGGAAAATGATACTTGAAAAGGAGGACCCCGTGCAACCAGTGGAACCAGGTAACAGCTGATATCCTGTCTGCTCACAGGAAAAGGGTCCCTTTTATGCCTATTAGTGTCATATTTATGTTAGGATGTTCTTGCAAATTAAATTGTTTTCTTCCTAGTTGGAGGCTGACATCTCTCGTTCGAGTTCCAGTCCAGATTACTCTTATAAATACAAAGCATCACTAGTGACCCTAAAAACCCCATAATAATAGCAGCATATTTTTATAGAGCAATGCATAGCATATGTAATACCTTCTCTTACTTTATCTTCTTTAAACCTGTAGCAACTCCGTGAAATCCGTGGGAGTTCTAAACTCTTCATTTTGGTAGATGAGAGAAGCAAGGCTTGAAAAGACTTGAGTGACTTGGCCAAGGTCACTCAGCCTATAAATGAAGAGAGTCAGATTTGAATGTGGATCTTCTGGACCTATGTGAAGTCTTGCATTTAGGCAGTATACCATAGTGGTCAAGAACATGGGACTTGGGGGCACCTGGGTGGCTCAGTTGGTTAAGCTTCTAACTCTTGATTTCAGCTCAGGTCATGATCTTGGGGTTGTGGGATTGAGCTCTGCCCAGCATGGAGCCCTCTTAAGATTTTCTCCCTCTCCCTCTCTGCTCCTAACCCTCCCCTGCCCTCACCTGTATGCATGCGTGCGCACTCGCGCTCTGTCTCTCAAGAAAAAGAAGACAAAAAAGAGCATGAAACATGGAGTTAAGTAAAGCTGGGGTCAGATGCCATCCCTGACATTTATTAACTGTGTCAATGACTTTGGGAAAATTACTTAATTCCTCTAACCCTTAGTTTTCCTATCTTTAAAGTGGGTATAGTAATACTCCTTTAGAGTGATTGAGGTTAAATGAGATAAGGTATATAAAATACTTACCATTGATCCTAGCACTTCTAGGAAGCTCTTTATAGTTGGTTATTCTTAACACTTCTACCTCACTGCCTTATAGATACACATTATATTTTAAATTGTAATCCCAGCTCTTCAATTATTATACACCTCTTGTAAAGAATTTTGTTTACAGGCATTTGTGTATCTTAGGAGTGTGTATGTGTTACTGCAGGGCACATGCTTGAATAATAGGGGCAGGACAAGAAGCCAGGGTCAAGAGATTAGAATAAACAGTAGGTTTGGAATTAAGATGATCTGGGCACCTGTGATTAAGAACCATGGCACAGATAAATTTTAGTATTTGGGGATCAAAAGTTGAAGTAGTAAAAGCAAGAGTTGTGCACCGTGGGAATGGAATATTATCTACAACTAGAACCTTGATCATGAGCCAGTTTCTTACTGTATTTTTTCCAAACATTTATTTTATTTATTTTGAGAGAGAGAGTGTGTGTATGTGAGTGTGGGGAGGGGTAGGGGGAGAGGATCTCAAATATGATCCATGCTGATCCCAGGACCCTGAGGTCATGACCTGAGCCAAAACCAAGAGTCAGAGACTTAACCGATGGAGCCGCCCAGGCGCCCCTGATAATGAGCCAGTTCCTTGCATCTCACAGAGAACTTTTTTATGCTTTGCTTTGAGGTAAGCATCACTGACACCTTTCAGACCTGTACATGGAAAAAGTGGAGTCTGACAACAGTTTGTACAAGGAAAAGAGAAGTTTGTGGTTTGGAGGAAGTTGTTTCCCACTTCAAGAGATCTGAATATGAACATATACAGAGTTTTATAGCTAGAGCCAAAGGAAAAGCTATTCCTTATCTTTTTGTGACTGTTTGCTGAAACTGTCTTAAAAGTATGCTGCAAGTTATATCTAACATATAACAGGACCTCTTCTAAATTACTTGCAGACTTCAGTGTTTATCGTGGAGGGAGGAAGGTCAGGGAAGACCTTGCTGAGAAGGTGACATTTAAGCTAAAACATAAAGGATAAGAAAGCCACATGAGGAGAGAGGTTATGTGCATTCTAGGCAAAGAAAGTAATAGAGGCAAAGGTTTGGAGGCAGTTTATAAGAAAAGGAAAGAAGACTGTTGGAGGTAGAGAGTGCAGGAAAAGTCTAGACAAGATGCTGGAGAAAAGAGTGAAAAAAGTATTCATGATTTTATAGGCCGTGAGAAGCCTGTTTGAGTGTTTTTCTTAAGTGCAATACAAAGTCATTAAAGATTTTTAATCAGTGGAATGATGTGCTCCAGTCCAGTTTACATTTTAAGATGCTCACTTTTGCCTCTGTGTGGATTGTAGGGAGGAAGGACTAAAGGTAGGAAGCATACTCAAGAGCCCATTGCAAGAGAGGATGGTGTGTGGTCCAGGTTGCTGTGAAGATGGAGAGAAGGGGGCAGATTGGAAGTGCATTTGAGACCTAGAACTAGCTGAATTTACACATGGAGGTGAAGGAAAGGGAAGAATCCAGAATGATTCCTAGGCAAGAGCATGGTTGACAAGCTTGAGGGAAAAAAAAATCAAGCTTGCTGCGAAACATTGAAGCAGAAATATGGAGGAGGCAGTTGAAGATGCCAGCCTAAAGTTCAGAAGAGAGGTCTGAACCAGGGAGATACATTTGGAACCCGACAACACAGAATTGGTATTTACAATCTGTGGGACTTGGTGAAAGCACCTGTTAGATAACAGAGAAGAGAGCCCAGGGTTTGACCCGAAGAACATCTAACATTTTGAGGGTAGGGGAGGAAGAGCTGGCGGCAAAGAAACTTTCCTCAGCCCTCAGCCCCACCAGCTAGAAGGGTAAGAGGAAGGGAGCCAGGAGAGAGTAGGGTCGTGAATTCCAAGTACTGGTCAGAGGTCAAGGAGAAAGCTCAAAGAAGCATCCCATGGATTTGGCTTTGTGGAGAGTGTCCTTGATCTTGACAAGAGTAGCTTCAGGGGGAGATAAGAGCAGAAGCCAGAGGGCAAAGAGTTGAGGCATGAATGTAGAAAATTCCTTTGCCAATTTTGGTCACTAAGAGGAGCAGAGAAAAGGGCTGGCAGCTCGAGGGAGATGCAGGGTCAATGGGAAATAGTAGAGCATTTTTGTATGCTAATGGATGTGAGCCAGTAGTCCCAGACTGACCGATAACCCGAGAGAGAGAGAGAAAGAGAGAGAATGAACATGAACATCACAGTGGTGCTGGCATACAGAGCAGTCTTTGGTAAGAGGAAAGACACATCCTGTATTTCAACAGGAAAATGGAAGTAAATGTGTACATTTGTTGGGGGGAAGATAAGGCAGATCAGGTCTGATGACTTCTGTTTCCTTAGTCAAATATAAGGCAAGGCCCGTGAGCTTCAGTGATCTACTATCGATTTTTCCAAACCTCCATTCTCTGCCCTCTCCAGTCTATCCCATTTAGAACTTTCTACATTAATCTTCCTCAGGCATAGTTTTAGTTCTCCTCTGCTCCAGTGGCTTCTGATATCCATAATATTTGTGAAGATAAATGTGAGCTTCCCCATGTAACTGCCACCTGCTTTTGTAGCTCCATCTCTCAGTAATCTTTTTCTTATAACCTTAATGCAGGTCACAGGTCTGTAAAGTGAGCCACGTCTAGCCAGCCACTTGTTTTTGTATACAAAGTTTTATTGGAGCCCCGTCATGCCATTCCTTATGTAGTGCCTATGGCTGCTTTTACACGAAAGCAACAGAGTTTGAGTCATTAGGACGGAGACTATGTGGCCACAAAGCCTGAAATATTTACTAGATGGCCTCTTACAGGGAAAGTTTCCCAACTCTTAATTTTGATCAAACAGAGGTCTTCACAGTCAGACTTGGTAGAAAAGGCTGTAAAGTCAAGACAAACCTGAGACCGACACTTGGCACTTCATTTATTCCTTTATGAAGTATGGGGACCCTCTGCTTACCTCTCTTGTTGTCATGGAGGTCACGTGACATGTGTGAAAGCATGTATTTCCAGCACATGGCCAGCCTTTAGTACAAGCCATTGCTGCTGCTTCTGTTAGCATGGGGCTTCACTTTCTTCTCCACCTCCACCTCCCAGAATTCTACTCACTCTTCCCCGCACCTCTTTAGTGAAACACTTCCTGATTCCCAACATTTGGATGTGATTTTTCATGCCAGTGTATCCTATATTTTATATTCCCTTTAGATGATAAGCTCATTTTGAGTGAGCCGTTAATTAAGTTGATTATCTCGCACATAGCGTTGCACATGAAATAAGCACAAATGGATTATTTGCTCCTTTGCACTGAGTGAATTTACAACGGCAAGATCAGTGGGGACTGGCATTTTTAGCAAGGACTTCGTTTAGGAGCCCCTCTCAAATATGTGGGTGCTAAACGGGCTTGTAGTAGTTGAGAAAAATGTAAGATCAAGGAGAGCTCGTTAACTTTTAGTTACCTGCTCGGTGACATAATAACCTTGTAGTTTTCCATGAACATTTCTAGGTGCTTGTACTAGTTATCTGATTTTTCACGTAACAAGTGGCCTTAAAACTCATCTCACAGAGTTTGTGAGGGTCAAGAATTGAGGAGCAGCCTAGCTGAGGGGTTCTGGCTCAGAGCATTTCATGCAGGTGCAATCATGCTGTCAGTTGGGGCTGGAGTCACCCGAAGGCTCCACTGGGGCTGTAGGATGCTCTTCCGTGCTGCCCCACATGGCCACTGGCAGGAGGTTTTACTTCCTCAGCACGTGGGCGTCTCCCTAGGAATGCTCCTAGCATGGCTCCCCCCCAGAGAAAGTGATGCAAGAAAGACAGACAGACAAACTGTGGTAACATCACGATTACGGCTGCTTTGTTTTGTTGGCCATATAGAACTACCTGGTAAAATGTGGAAAGGAACGACATAAGGGGCCCCATCTCGGGAGGCTGTGGGTCACCAGGGCCCTTTCTGGGGACTCACTGTTACAGTGCTTGATAGCTGGGTAGTAGTTCTCCCAAAGGTTTGCCTGTTCATATGAACGAAGCAGTTCCTATCTCACCAGCCCTGAAGTCTTTAAACTTTCAGAAAGAGACTTTAAAACCTCTTATCACTGTGAATGAATTCTGTTCAGTTCCCTTAACATGAGGTTAAAGGACTTCAGTAAAATTATGCCTGCACTTTATATTAGAGAATAACTTATTGTCCAGGTGTCTTTCAATTTTCCACTGAAAGCTGGTTTTCTCTTTTCCCTTTTAATCAGATTATTTTCGGGATAAAATGGCCAAAGGGAAAGAAGCAGACAGTTCTTCAGCCGGAGATTCAGAAAGCCTTGGAGAAACTACTGATGTCTTAAATATGGTATTGGTTTGCTTATTTATCGATATAGATATGTTTGGATTTTAGTTCATCGTGTATTCATATTTGTGTGTTGAATACATGTGCTGTTCCTTGCATTAAAAAGGATTTGCTTCCATTTTGTTTGTTATTTTTATATGCTATCTAAAAATGTTTATTATTTTATTGAAGTATAGATGCCATACAGTACAATTAATTATGATCTTCGTATCATTAGTATGCAGTTGAGTGTAGATTTTATTACTGTCTGAACTGTTATAAAGAATATGTAAATATATAATCTTATATATACTCTTTATTTTTTTAGAACATATATTTTTTATTTCTTGCAGACACATATGATGAGCCTGAATTCCAATGAGAAGTCATTAAAATTATCACCAATTCAGAAACAAAAGGTATAATATAGAGAGTTCTTTTCACTGTGGTGGGTAAGAACAGTTTATATTTTTTTCTTGAAAGCTTTCTGAAAAGAATACGTGAAAGATAAGTATTCGTTTACTTTAGATTTTGAAAGAGGAATACATTGTAGATGGCCTCAACTTGGGTTTGTTCTGTTGGTATGTATTTCAGATATACGGCAGGATTTCATTGCTGAAATTTGCTTTTTGTTGTCACTAACAAGTCGTAGTAGTCACATTTTTTACCACCAAAGCGAAGGATTATTATGGCAGTTCAAAAGCGTTGGAAGAAGCTACTACTTTTTCTCAGAATGGTTCTCAGACTTGGGCTGAGCATGACTTTGGTTGAGTTACGTGTTGTTCTCAAAGATGATATTAACATCTTCTTGAGCTCTAAAATTTGGTGGTTTTAGTCAAAATATCTGATAATTGCTTTTCCAGTGTGCGGAATAGGCTTTAATCTATCATGGAATTGATAGCATAAAAACAAAATTAAACATTTGGAAATCAATCAGAAACCATGCATGGGTGATAAAGAGAGGTTTTTAATGAATAACAAATGAGTAGCAGGAGAAAGGAATAGTTGATGGTTTTCACAACCCTGGAGAGACAAAGGCCTGACCTGAAATCCTTTGCTTCTTCTGGCTTTAAGGACCAGTGGGGTGAAAGAAAGGAGGGGTTTGAGGATTAGAAAAGTAAATTGGAGAAATAGAAATTGAAGGAAGAAGGCTTATAGACAATATTTAATTTATATTTCCAGTGCCTTTGTCACATTATTAAACTAAAAAATCCTCAAAGTCAAAGTCACTGAAATGCAAGAGAATCTTGCTGACTTTTAAAAATTTGTGCCAGTCTTTGTTAAGTCTTACCTCTGTTTTACTGAGAGGCAGAGGCGTGGTGAGTAACTGCATTCATTTTTAATATGGGAGAACTATTGTCCTAACCCAGTGGGAAAGCTCAGCGAAGGTTGACTGACTTGACTGACTGCACTTCCAAGCAGACATCTGTTCCTCTGTCTCTCCTTCCTCTTCTCTTAGACTCAGGGCTCTGCCTGAGTAGGTATTTTTTCCACATAGTGGTTAGTTTCATGTATGTAAGTTATTATAATTAAAGAATACAATAGATAAAAGGAAGAGGGTCAAAAATTTGAAAATTCAAAGATTTGTTTTGAAAAGAAACGTATTTTTTAGTATACTGATTAAAAGTTTTGTAGTTTTCATCTCAGATTTGCCTTCTAGGCATAAGCTATTCATTTTTTCCAATATTAAACAATTTCATATTTTCATTTATTTTCTTTAATAATGTGAATTTCACGGAATTCAAAGACCAATCAAAGTCTAACAATTAAAATAACAGGGAAGGTAGGAAAAAAAGAAACCGAACCTGATTTCATACAAGAGAAGTGTACATTTTTTTTTATCGGTATTTTGCACAATCTGTCTGGAAATGTATTCTCTTTGAGACTTGATTCCAATTAAGGGGTGGGGAAGACATCCTGACATGAGCCAGCCTGTGTGAATAGAGGCACCACGAGGGTAGGTGGTGAGTGCGAGCGAGTGAGATGCTTACCCGCGTGCCCCGGCGGAGTCCCAGGTGCCGCAGACTCAGACAGTGGCGGCGGGCCTCGCCAACAAGAGGCCAGTCTGAGCAAAATGTCTAGGAAAACTGGACATTTTTATTCTGCTAGCGAAACTTAGAGTAATGCAAAATCTGGGCAGTGTTTTGAAGTAGATAAGTCCCCTTTGTCAAATAATAGTAGTATGACGATTACTTCAAAAATTTACAGAAACAAGAAACAATTGAGAAACTGAAGCAGCATACAGCTCACTCTGAAAACGATGATAGTAAAGGATTTGCAAGTGAAGAGATGTCCAAAACAGTGAATGAGGGGAGAGTCTATAAACAACTTTTGGCAAAAGGAATGTACGTGATGCAAGCAGCTATGACTACGGAAGCATTTTCAGATGAGGACATAGGTAGTGACTCAGGCCAGCCTGGGCCTCGAGCTGACACCCATGCAGAGGGTGTGCAAAGAGGGCTGTTCAGATGTGAGAGTAAGCATGGTCTTTATCCACCTGACAGTAAGGCCATAGCAAAGGCAAGCGATGCAGGCCAGTGGCAGAAGGATCCAGATGCAGAAGAAATAGTCTCTGAGAAGGAAACTGAGCTGGCCGAAATGGCAGGTCTGGAGGCTAGGAGACAAATCGAAGAGAATTTAAGAAATATTAATATGTTCTTTGACAACTTACCAAATAGAGACATAAATATTGATGATGAAGAAGGTAAAGATTTTGTTGAGGACGGTAAGAGGAACAAGCGAGATATGATTTTTGACAGCGAGAGAGACTCTCTAGACGAGCCAGACAGTTTCTTGGAAGGCGAAAGTGCAAGTCAGCAAGGCACCACTGACGGCTTCGAGCAGCCGGAGTCAGTAGAATTTAGTAGTGGAGAGAAAGAGGATGACGAAGTGGAAGTGGACCCAAACCTGTGGTATAGCCGAAAATTTATCGAACAAGGACATGAGGAGGAGACTGAACACAAACTGTCCAAATTCCTGGCAAAATACGATTTTAAATGTGACCACTTGTCAGAGATCCCTGAAGAGCAGGAAGGAGCAGAGGATTCAGAAGGAAGTGGAGTAGAGGACCCAGAGGTAGAGGCAAGTGAGAAACATGTGAAAGTGCCCGCACGAAAACAGGAGGAGATAGAGATCCTGTCAGATGACCTGACAGACAGAGCGGAGGTGAGTGAAGGCAAGGGAAAGGCAGGAGGTGGAGGTGAGGGAGTCCAGAGGGAGGGAAGTTCAGGAGTGGAACAGAGGCAGAGTGAGGAGGGCGGGGAGGGGAAAGACAAGGGAGGAGGAGAGATGGAGGGCTTGGGTAAGGGAGAGAAAGACCCAGAAGAGGAGGCAGCCCAGGAGCGAAGGGAGGGGGAACAGGAAGGAGGCCATCAGGAAGGAAGAAACAAAAGGATGGAGGAAGGGGAAGGGGAGGAGCACAGCGATGAGAAGGAAGGGGAGGGAGAGGGAGGAGGGGAAGAAGATGAGGAGGAAGAAGGCAAGAAAGACGGAGAAAGGAAAGAGGCGGAAGGACGAGGAGAGGGGGAAGGAGGAGAGGAGGAGGGAGAGGGGGAAGTGGAGGAAGGAGAGGAAGAAGAAGAGGGTGCAGAAGAGGAAGGAGAGGGGGAAGTGGAAGAGGAAGGTGAGGGAGAAGCAGAGAAAGGGGAAGAGGAAGCAGAAGAGGAAGGAGAGGGGGAAGCGGAGGAGGGAGGAGAGGGGGAAGGGACAAAAAGAGGTGTGGGGGAGGAAGAAGGAGACGGAGAAGCAGAGAAAGGAGAGGAGGAAGCAGAGGAGGAAGGAGAGAGGGAAGGGAAAGAAGGAGAAAGTGAAGGAGAGGGGGAAGAAGAAGCAGGGGAGGAGGAAGAAAAAGGGGAAGCAGGGGAAGAGGAAGAAGAGGGGGAAGCGGGAGAGGAGAAAGAAGGGGAAGTGGGGGACGGGGAAGAGGGAGAAGCAGGGGAGGAAGAAGAGGGGGGAGTAGGGGAGGAGGAAGAAGAGGAGGGAGCAGGGGAGGAAGAGGAAGAGGGGGGAGCAGGGGAGGAAGAAGAGGGGGAAGCGGGGGAGGAGGAAGAGGGAGAAGCAGGGGAGGAGGAAGAAGAGGGAGCAGGGGAGGAGGAAGAAGAGGGGGGAGCAGGAGAAGAAGAAAAGGGGGAAGCGGGGGAGGAGGAAGAGGGAGAAGCAGGGGAGGAGGAAGAAGAGGGAGCAGGGAAGGAGGAAGAAGAGGGGGGAGCAGGGGAGGAAGAAGAAAAAGGGGAAGCGGGGGAGGAGGAAGAAGAGGGGGGAGCAGGGAAGGAGGAAGAAGATGGGGGAGCAGGGGAGGAAGAGGAAGAGGGGGGAGCAGGGGAGGAAGAAGAGGGGGAGGGAGAAGAGGAAGGAGAGGGGGGAGCAGGGGAGGAGGAAGAAGAGGGGGGAGTAGGGGAAGAGGAAGAAGAGGGGGGAGCAGGGGAGGAGGAAGAAGAGGGGGGAGTAGGGGAGGAGGAAGAAGAGGGGGGAGCAGGGGAGGAAGAGGAAGAGGGGGGAGCAGGGGAGGAGGAAGAAGAGGGGGGAGCAGGGGAGGAGGAAGAAGAGGGGGGAGCAGGGGAGGAAGAGGAAGAGGGGGGAGCAGGGGAGGAAGAAGAGGGGGAGGGAGAAGAGGAAGGAGAGGGAGAAGAGGAGGTAGGGGAGGAAGAGGAGGAATGGGAAGGAGAGGGAGAAGAGGAGGAAGAAGAGGAGGAGAAGAAAGAAGGGGAGGGGGACCAGGAAGGAGAGGAGGAAGGGGAGGGGGAAGAAGCAGAGTGGGGAATGAGGGAGAGGGAAGAGGAGGATATTGAGGAAGAAGAGGGGAAATGCGAGGAGACAGGAGACGCAGAGAGTGGAGAGCAGGGAAGGCTGGGGGAAGGAGAAGAGTGCAGCAAAGCAGGCAAAGTCAGAGGATCTGTGAAATACGGTAGAGATAAGGCGCACCCCCCAAAGTTTCTCACTAACACAGAGGGGGAAGGGAAAGAACAGGAGGTACAGAGGTTCAAAATGCCAGTGCGGTCAAAACAACTTTTAGAAAATGGGCCACCGGGTTCCAAAAAATTCTGGAATAATGTATTACCACATTATTTAGAATTGAAGTAACAAACTTGAAGTTTGAAAGTTTGTTAAACTTTTTAGATTTTTAAAAATTTGAATTTTAAATTTAACAAACTTCAAATTTAAAACTGTTGGCCAGCCAACAGTTTGAGCATCTTACACATAATAGGCATTTAATACGTTTTATTAAATTGCTTTTTTGTCATGGTTACTGTATGTGTGGTACAGTAATGACCGATAAAGACATCATGAAGCACTGGCAAATTTGGCTCCTCTTTAATATTTGGTTATATTTTCCCTCCAAATTATAAATCTGATACTAGGAAATATGAAAAGGTCATAGCAGATAATTAACATGATATATTCCCCAGTAAAGACAAATTTAGGAAATAGGAGTATAGTATAAGAATGTTGCATTTATGCATATAAACTGGTCCCTTTAAAGATGGCACGGATCCTAAAGGGCTAGAAAAGCATTTCTTATGAGTTCTTTTTGGTCTCTGATTACAATTTGCCTACTATATGGAATAATTTTATAAGGTGGATGGTATTGTAAAGCTGAAGTGAAGAATTCACATTTTTTTTAAAAAGTGCTTTTTTTTTTAAACCTTTTATGTGCCCTTTTTGCAACAATCTACAAGTGTCAGCTGGATTCAGAGCTTAGATCTTAATGTGATGTCTTTTAGTTCCTGTCTGGGCCAATGGCAGTGTATCCCATGAAATAGAGGTGAACCTGAATATATATTCAGGAAGCATGTAAAACTTCTAAGTGCTTATTGGCCAGGCAGAGTGCCTCACTGGGGTTCAGTTTCCTCATGTATAAAATGAGGCGGATTAGATGATAGAACTATAGTCCCTCCTAACTCCGATTCCTTCGTTCTAATGGGCTGATGTACTCCCATCGTGTTTGTCATTTGCACAAAAGCTTTTTAAGGAAGAAAAATTGCACTTTAAAATTGAAGGAGTTTTCTATAAATTATATATTGTTCTTTCCTCTTTAAAAGTTACGAAGCGTTCTAATGTCTCTTCTATCATTCTGTATTTCTGAACTATAACTTCTGAGCTTTAACTGTACTATCGGAATCCTCATTCCCAATGTCTATTACGTACCCTCAGTGTGTCCTTTGACTACTCTGTAATTCTGTTTGTTGCTTCTCAGAACGTTTCAAGTAAAATAAAATGTAAATGTATACCGTCAGTAGTTGTTTGTGGAAAGAGAAACTAACATCAGGTATTGAATTTTAGAGACGCTAGATTTCTATTCGCGTATATTCCATCTAACCTTGCAATTTTTAGTATTTATCATACAGCTAGATCGTCTGATTGTTCTTTATTCGTAGCTCCCTTTTCAACCGATTTCCCGCCCCAGTCCCTTCCATATCTTGAGCATGAGGGATTTCTCATACTTTGAGCAAGGAGGATCTCAATGGCAAACTTCCTGTGAATTTTGTGTTGCCGGATCCTTTGCACATTTGATTCTCTGTGAGAAAGAATATGGGGGGAGAGACTAGAATACAAAGAGAAGAAACTCTTAGGAGCAACTGTAGATTTTGTTTCAACTGCAGGGATCTCTGGTCATTCCTCTAACTAACCAAACACGCTAATTTGGCATTGCAGGGTTCTACCAAATTCTGCCACATTCAGTGAGTGTCAGTGGAATGGAATTGGTACTTTGATCTAGTGTGCACAGCTCTGTGTTGTTAATGCTGGGGCCCAACATGGTTATTTTAAAAAGCTGACTTAAAATGATTAACTGAGATGAGTGACAGAATTAAGTTCATAAAGGAAAAGCCTTCAGGGAGAAAAGAAACTCCTACCCTCAGGTTACTAATGTCAGAGGGGAGACCTCAACTAGCCAGCAGTACTGAAATGGCGTTCCAAACGTGTGCCCATCTCAGTATTAGAACTGGTCTAGAGAACCACTTTTTTTTTATTTTATTTTTTTTTTTTATTTTTTTTCCCAATTTATTTATTTTCAGAAAAACAGTATTCATTATTTTTTCACCACACCCAGTGCTCCATGCAAGCTGTGCCCTCTATAATACCCACCACTTTTAAACAGCATTCCCTTCCCATTTCTTCCCATTTCCCTGGCCAACAAAAATGCCCTGTGCTCTTTTCGAAGCAGTAGCTAGGGCAGGCACCGTGTTCCTCCTTTTGAGATGCAAATTAGCACTTGGTTAAACAGAACTGAGTAACTGGCTCCTTCTTTATTGTCCCCTTCTGCTGGTTGATTGGGCTTTGATTGTAGTTTCTCACTGGCTGTTACTGAGGCCAGTGTGCAGTGTGTGTGTAGAATCCATTGAGTTCTAGTTTCAAATGAGGACTCTGGCAGAAAACTATTTTCAGGTAAGCGACAAAGGAGTACCACAGAAACAGCTCTTGAGGTGAGTGCAATGAAATGTTTTCTGTTACTTCATTATAGAGGTAAACTTGCTATACACGTGTGTATTCAAGATGAAATGCTACCATAGCGGAAGGCGCTGTACTTCCTTCTTCCTTCGTTCTTTCCATTGCACCTGACCTGTAAGTTAATATTTGGTACATACTCTTCATTCAACAAATAAGCATGTACCAAGCACCCAGAAGCGAATGGAAGCTTTCCCAAATCAGCGAGAGCTCAAGAAATGAGCACTGCTTACACGCAACCTCCTGTGGCCCCTTTACCTGTCAGGGACATCAGGTAGGTACAGATGACTTGAACACCAGGTCAAAAGAGTTCCTGTGACCCTGCCTTTAACTGTGGCTTAACAGTGCCCTTTTGTTACCTGATCTCCCCTCTCCTCCCATGTTCTTTTTAGCCAGGACTACCCAAAGATAAAAATAGGATCTGAAAACAAATCCATGGCATTCCTTCATGAAGTCCCTTAATTAAGAAGATGGTTCTTTTATGCCCTGAGTACGGCGAGAGTGAGATACAGCTCCTGATCTCAGGGAACTCACGGCTGTTTCTATAGGCTGACCAGAAGCTTCACACATACCAGAGAGCGTTTCAGGAGTGGCACTCGGAGAAGGGCCGAGGAAGGGCTTCCAGGGAGCCACAGGGAAATGTCAATTGAGTTGTGAGAAGTCAAAGCTAGCCACACAGGCGACTGGGGCAGGGCCAGAAAGAAGGCTTTCCCGGTTGACGGCAGCCCTGAGACCGTTTCAGTGTGATTGCAACTTAGAGTATCTTTTGGTTCTGGAGAGAGAGGCGGAGGGCCTTATGTGTTTCTGAAAGACGTTGAACAGCAAGAGTAAGGTGATCACACTTGGGCTTTAGTAATGGTCTGGCAGCAGCATGCAAGGTGGGTTGGAGAGGAATGGGACCTGAGCCAGGGGTTAGGAGGCAGCTCGAGGAGAGCAGACAGAGACAGGAGAGGAGACTAGGACAGTGTGGACAGAGAGTCGGGGACCTCTGTTACCAAGAGAGCTTTAGGGATAGAATCGGAAGGCTTTGTAAAGAGATGCCACCTGGAGGGAGGGAAAAGGCCAAGCTTTTCTTGTTTCTGTGTGAAGAACAGGTGGAAGGGGCACCACTGGAAGGGTGAGAATGGAAAAGTAGGGGCAGGTTTAGGAGGCTGCTGGACGCTTGTTGATCCGGGACCCATGCAGCAGACAGATTCGTGTCTGGGCTGGAGCTCAGGGGAGATGGCTGGGAATCACCAGCTTTTACGGGTCGTTGAAACCATGGAGTGGAGTGAGAGGCAGCATTCATAGTACGAGAAGAAGAGAACCGAAGACAAAGTTTGAGGAAACCTCAATAGGTAATGGGAGGTTGAGAAAGGGAAGTCAGAGAAGGAGGGCAGGGCTGGGACACTTTCTAGAAAAGAGGGGTTCTGCCCAAGCCCAGGAAGGCATGGTGGCGGGCTGCAGAGAGGGCTGGGTGAGGCCTGGCCAGAGCCCACGTTGCCAGCAAAGAGGGAGCTGCAGGAAGGCCGCCTTAGAGTCAGGGACTCTGGTGCCCTAGGGAAAAACACCTTAGACTTGTACTTGTTGCTACTATATGCAAGGGCACATACGCACAGGACAAAGTGAGCTGATCAACAGGAAGAGCCTGCAGTGCTCTTGGTCTCAGTGTGGGGGGGTGAGGGACAACTCTGAGGGCAGCTCTTCCCGTCTGCACATATGTGAGCAGAGCCAGGAAAGAGCCTGGGCACTGGCGCCCGGTCGGCCTGGAGTCAGACCCCAGCCCTTCACGGATTAGCTGTGTGGACACCTGGAAACACTTTTCCTTTTTTAACCTGAGTCTTACTGATTTCTTTTTATAAAGGGAGGGGTCTTTGGATAGTTAAATTAGTTAACACATGAAACATGTTAGGGGTCCTCATCAAATGGTAGCCCGTGTCCCTCTAATTATCCCCTCTGACCACATCAAGTCAGGTGCAGAACTACCCTCCATCATCTCCAGGTCACTGACAAATGTGCATGGGTTTAGTTTTGTCTACCTGACTTCTTTTTAAATCCAATATAGCTGCTAGCCCCCCACCCAACATTGGCTTATGGAGGTAGATCTGTGCAAACAAAAGTGAGTAACAATAATGATAAACCCCTTAAATATGGGATAGAGTGAAAGTCTGCACACCATATGTGGGTCCAGTCCTGCCCTCGATGGTTGAAGTGTGATGAAAAGCTGATGGTGTGGGACAACAGACTTCCCTGTGTCCTAACGTTTTTATCAAAATAGATTTAAAAATAACTCACGTGTAAAGAGTAAAACTGCCTACCAGCAAGAAGTTCTGTATCCTCAGCATTATGGCCACTTTCTCAGGCCTGTTTATCAGAGTCATACTGGAACAGATTTGGTGGCAAAAATACCAGATTAGAAATGGACTAAGGGATTGGCACATAGAAAGGAGAAGTTTAGAGATTATAAAGTAGTGACATTCGAAGGCAATAATTTGGAGTTCACGCTGGGAGTCCTTAGGTACAATCTGGCTTGCAGACTCACTTTGTTTGGTTACGGAGTGATTTTGGTAATGTTTGAATCCATTGCCAGCACTGAAATACTGGGAAACTTTACACTGTAACTGTTTTCCGGGCATGACTTGGACCTGAGGCAGCACTTGCCCACAGTCCCACCAAGGCGCCCCTCTGCTTGCCTGTCGTCCTAGACTGCTCCCGACGGGTCCTGCCCTCTTCCCTTGCTTGGTCTAGCTGCGGGGCTCCTGGCAGAGAGTAAAGGGAGCTGCACAAGAGGGTAGACCAAATAAGCGAACACTTTTTTTTTTTAAGATTTTATTTATTTATTTGACAGATCACAAGTAGACAGAGAGGCAGGCAGAGAGAGAGGAGGAAGCAGGCTCCCTGCTGAGCAGAGAGCCGGATGTGGGACTCGATCCCAGGACCCTGGAATCATGACCTAAGGCAGAGGCAGAGGCTTTAACCCACTGAGCCACCCAGGCGCCCCAAGTGAACACTTTTAAATTAACTATTTTGTAGTGGTAAGATCTGGGACATTATGGCAAAACAGTATCCAAGCATCTTGGTTTTTGTTTTGTTTTGTTTTGTTTTTGTTTTTGTTTTTGTTTGACGGCCCTCAGTGTACACTAGGGAGTCTTAAAATCACTTATATTTATATGCAGATGCTCATTGCTTGTGCTATTTTCTCTGTAAATAATCTTTTTAATTTTGATACAAACCCTCCAAGGTAGGTATTGCTGGTGTCACTTTCCCATTTTATAGAAAGACTGTAAGGTGACTTAGGCCGTGCATGGGTTTAGTTTTGTCTACCTGACTTCTTTTTAAATCCAGCATAGCTGCTAGCCCCCCACCCAGCATTGGCTTATGGAGGTAGGCTGCTTAGGCCGTGATTGATGGTGCAAAGCTTGGAAAGCAGTACTTAGGTCTTTGTACTGAATGCCTTCCTGCTCTTTCCTCCTGCCTTTGTGAGCTCTAGTGTAGTATAAAAGTAAACTTCCATGTTAGCCCTTCTTGTCCTAAGAAACCTTGAAACTGAGATTTTAAATATATACTCTTCCCTACCTGGTGTTATGTAGCTATAGTTTAATGTTCTATTAACCTATTTGGAAAACACCGTCTACCCTGTACTACATGGAGGCATCACATAAATTGAGAACCGTGGCACAAAATTTTACACTTTATGGCCCCTTTAAAAAACTTGTTTAAAACTCTTTACTGAGATTAGTAACATCTAGAAAAGAGCCTCTCTCATGCGTGTAGAGCTCAGTGCATTTTCCACAAAGTGAGCATGCCTGTACAGCCAACACCCAGATCAAGGGAAAGTGCTTCCCAGGGGCTCCCCTTCAAAGCCCCTTCCAAGCATTTCCTGTCCCCCCAGGGTGACCACTCCGCCAACTGCTGGGAGCTCCTTTAGTTTTTCAAGTGTGCAGTGTAGTCATATTTTTAAGCAACCTGAAACGTGAGGAGCATCGGGGTTTCTTGGTATTTCCCCATAAGAAATGTGGCCCTGGGGTAGACCCAAGACTGCAGCAACCTGTGCTGTGCCTGACCAGGAGACAGTGGTCCCTTTGTGAGAACCAGGCCCGTTCACTTCGTTACTGTGGCCCCAACACGAGACGGGTTTCCGCTGACTGTTCTAGACTACTTAATGTCTTATGTAGTTCTGGTGACAAGATTGTATTTAAACTTTGCCCTTTCTCTTTGTAAAATAACAGTATTCTGCCAATGTCTCCTAAATTGTTTCGGTTTGAAGGTAAGTACTGTGATTTAAAGTCGTAGTCCAGATGTGAGTAGATTAATTCTCAATGTGCTTAAGTGCAAAGTTCTACAGTTGATGTGATTTCTAGTGAAAAATGTTTTCTAAGAGCTTTCTCAAATTTAGAAAATGATACCATTCCAGCAGTTATTCTTTGTTACAGATTTTCATAAAGTTGTGAGTAAATTTACAGTTCATTATAAAAAGAGATGAGTGTTTTGCTTATTTCTAAAATAAGATAAAACCTCATGTTCCTTTTTATAATAGCATGATATTGTCCTATGGTTACATTAATATCTTCGTTAACTAGCATGATTGGAGTTGACTCAGGTGCTAAACTAGCAGAATTCTTCAAGAGAGGAGGACTTTGCTGGGACATAGCTCACCGGTCCCTCCCTGTGGGAGAGAGATGCACGGAGTCTGAAATTCTCCGTCTCGGGAACACTGTTCTTTCCCACTGGCCTTTCTTTTATATACTTTCGTGAATACATCTGTCTATCAGCCATAAATCTTAAATCTAGTAATTTTGCTTCCCATTTCCCTCCAAAGTAGCCCGATCGTTTTACCTTCTCGAATGTGCTTCTGGCCAGGCATAATATAGAATGTAAGTTACTTAGAGGGAAAGTTACACAGGAAAAAAAAAAAAGAAAGCTTTAGAAATTACTGGTGAATGGTAGCTACCTCCTAGTTAACTCTATCCAACCTGAAAGTGCAGCATGTCCTTCAATACAGCTATCTACCCTGGTCCCCTGTCTTCCTCTCTCGCCTTCCCCTCCCACGTGTACCCCTTGTGACCTTTGCTTAACCTAAGTCAAACCCTCCCAGCATAGCTGCCTAACTGCCGAAACTCTTAAATTTCCAGGCTTCCCTTCCGGATTGCTTGTCCTTAGTGATAATGCTGTAAGGGCCACACCCTTAGCGCTGTTGGCCTGAGGATGCCACTTATGTCTTACTGAGGTGTGAAATATAAACATTTATATTTATCCTCTCCCTAGCCTGAACTCTCACATTTGGTATTTTTGCCAGAAGAAAGGTGAGTTAAATATGAGAGGTGTTATTTTCAAAGCACCCACTAAAGATTCTTTCCGGTGTCCAGCTCATCCTTAGCCAAACAGCAACTAGGAAGGTGACCACGAGAAGCTAGTTACTGTGTTGAAGGAATATAAAGTGTGTATATCGCCTGAGGTAAACATGGCCGAGGTGAACTTTGTAAAAACATTCTTCAAGGGCGTAAGGGGCACTAATTACTTACTGCCTTGCCTATTTTGGGGGCCATTAGTGAAGTGCATAAATGCAAAGCATAAGAAAAAAGTCCAATAAGGAGCCTGATCTCTTAATGACAAAAAATAAGCAATATTCCACCCAAAATATGAAACTGGAAAAAAAATCTCAGTACAGAATAAAGAATATAACTAATATTTTCCACCTAGACTTAGTATTACATGATTTACTCTATCAAATCCAGAGACAGATAGACTTATAATTTGGATTAGTTGGACAGGAGCCAGATAGACTAAATTCTGCCTCTGTTTCTCCCTCTGCTTTAAATAGCCAAGAGCAAACCATTTAAACTGCCTATGTCCCTTTATCTTCTTTCTGGAATGTAAGTAATTATACCTAACTCTCTCTTGTGAATATCAGTGAATTGTACTTCTGAAGTGATTTTAAATCCCTGTGTTTTGGAAAATGAACGTAATATATAGATATGATTATATTATAATGCTACAGTAGAAAGCTTTTTGACTTCTCTAAAGTTTAAAAGCATTCTTTTGAGACAGCTCAGAAAGCATATTTAGGGTTTTTTTTTTCCCATTTTAACCTTGTAGTAGACGCTAATAGAATTTTGGGAATCCTAGTCATTGAAAATGCTGAAATAGATCAACGTGCCGAAAAACCTTGTTTAATATAGTAACTTGATATGCATGATAGGTTATGCAGCATTTTCTTTGCTTTCAGTATTTGAATTCTTATTCTCTGTGTTCTTTGAGATGGTATAAATTATTTATGACCACAATATCAAATCTCTTTTTCTTTTTAAAAGAAGAAAATCTTACTTCTTCTCTGATTATCAATTTTGACACAGGATCACGAATTTTCAGAAGATGAATTCGAGGACGTGGATGAGGAAATTAATGAATATCCGGAAGGCAAGAAGAACATACCAACGGATGAAGCCAAGGACAACTCAGTTGAAAAGGTATTGATTGACACCATTGGAAAGGTATGATGATATGCGCTTAAATCCTGAGATCCTGCCTAAGAGCAAGCATATGGGTTCCATGGTTTCTGCAGAGAGCAGACTGGAGTTTCCTTTGGGAGCAGAAATACTTCTCTGAAAAACTTGGTTCTTGTGCTGTAGGAAAAGCTTTAGCAGATCTTTGAATCAGCACACTTTGTTTCTCACACCCTTTCCACACTTCTTGGTAGCATTTTGTTCCCCGCTTCATGACCCATGAACTGATATGGGTCAGTACAATATACTGTTGAGAAATTAACCGGAAACGTTCAGCACTGGGTCCTTAAAATGATGAAATTACAAAGTTAGGAGCCCTCTACTGGTGGCAGAAATGGGCCGTGTGTGCGCACACATGCGTGTGTATATTTACATGTATGTAGGCAACTGAAAGCTGTTCACAGCAGTGTTTGAGGCTGTGCTCAGTGCTGCGTAAATGCAGCAGGAGGGAAAGGAGGAGCTGTAACTGAAGGAAAGGAAGTCATCCTAAAAGTGGCGCTAGGAATGGCAGAAACATCTCTTCCATCTGGCAGTTTTGTCCAAGAGGGACACTGCTAGGAGACAGTTGGTAGGTTTGAAATCATTCATTTGCTAATGCTGCTCTGGGTTAATTTCCCAGGTAGGGAATTCAGAAACCCAAACTGAATGACACCATGTCGATTTGTTTCCATTTTCACTTTTTGTATCTCTTGCACAGAGCACTGAGTTAATCATACCTTCTTGTTGATGAATCGCTCGCATCTTTGGTCTGTGCAGGTCCTCCTTATTTAAATTGATTACCTTTTAGTTCTCCTTTTCCATAACACAGACAACCGCTGAAACATGCTCGTCCTTTTATTTTGAATGTGTACTTGTAAACCTGTGTTGTTTCATGTGCGTGTATTTTTCATTTACAAAATGGGGCTGTGCTGTCGATTTTCTTTTCTTTCTTTCTTTCTTTCTTAATTTTCTTTCTTAATTCCTTTCTCAAGACTCCTTCCTCACACTGAGGGAAAAAAAAGCTTCTAGCAGTTACTGTTTTCTTTCAGAGGGAGGGAAAGATTTATAAGGAATATTTATGAGTTCCAGTTTGGGTGGTCCCTGAAATTCTTTAACATAGAATAACTGAATCTCCAGTTCGACAGTATAAAATGTTGAGCCAATTCATATACCAGCTAATGTTCCTGAATCTTCTTTGAGTAGAATTCTTGAATCATTCAACTTTTTGGAATCAAAAAACTTGAAACTAGAAGGGACGTTAGCAATCAGTCAGCATCTGAGGCAAAAGCCCAGCAAAATGAGGCAGTTGTCACATGTTTATGTTGTTAGCTAGAGGCTGACTCGAGAGCCCTTGCCTAAAACCTAGATGATGTTTTCCAGCCCATCACAATTATGTTTTTTATTATATTGCTTCTTTATCATTTATAGGACAAGAAAACCAACCATGAAGAACGGGCTATTTGTGAATACAATGAAAATCCAAAAGGTGTGAACACATTTGACTTCTAAAGGCCAGCTACCTTAACATACACACATGCATGCATGCATATGTATACATACATGTGCACACGTATGCAGTGGTTGAGGCATTAGAGCTTACACATGTGTATTTTATTTCTTGCTTTTTACACATGAACCTCATAGCAAGCAATGAAATACGTGACCTAGGTGTACTTTTCTCATTAATCATCACTCACGGCGACTCACATATCAGTGTTAAGTGTTCAGGACAGCCTTTTCACTACCTTTTTTTTTTTTTTTTTACACTTATCAACCAGTAGTATTAAGTAGGGCTTTTGTTCCACATCTTAATTTATATCTCTGGTGGGCACTGCCAGACCCCGTTGCTAAAGACCAGGCTGGCCTGGAGCCATGGCTGGCCAGCCCATTTTTTCCCCCCAGGGCTCAGACTTGGGTCTTTCATCTTGTCATGGACATTTAAGGCAGGTCCTTTCCCAGGCCTTCCTGTTGGTGTCAGAGAACAGCTGCCACAGAATTGAGGGGACAGTGATTACCCTTGAGACCTACATTTTCTACAGCCAGATCATCTGGGTTTTATTGTGCAACCCTTATATTATGTTTCCACACCATCACATCAAAGTGTGCTTTTTGCTGTGTCCTCATTAAAAATAACCATTCATAGTAGTGGATATCTGATCTGATCTGAACTTGGGCAGGAGGTTCCTTCAAACTTTTTTCCTTCTAACTTCAACAGAGTAGTCCGTTTTAGAATATTTGAAGCAAAATGTTAAAATATTATATGTATTATTAGCAACTAATTAAAAGTAAGATTTAAGTAGTTGATAATATAAAATTATAAGAATGCATATGCTTCATGAGTATACTTTAAAGATGATTATTCAGCTATATAACTTGGTCGATTTGAAACACCATGTCCATATGAGTACAAAGAATTTAATTATAACTAAGTTAACTAAAAAGAGTAATTTCTATTTTATGGAAGTCTTTCCTAACTCTCACTGTTAGCTTTGTAGCTGTATTTGGGTACTGGTCATGCAAACATCTCCAACTTTGGTCAGGTCATTCTGGGCTTTTTGCCTTAACTCAACCTTCTAGGAAGTAGGCCATATAGACCTTGTCTACTGCTCCAGTGGTAGTGGTACACTCTCTTTAGTAATCCCCCTAAGTCAGGCTTGATAGAGTTGCACTGAAGGCATCAGGACTTTTCTTTTTCTCATTACTTAGGAAAACACAATTCTAAATATATTCTATTGTAGGAAACATGCATGATCGTGCAAAGAGCAGATCTTCTGAAGTCCTGGAAGACAGTGAATCAACACCAAGTAAAGAAGTCAAAAAATCAAAGAAGGTAAGTGAAATTTATTTTTCATTTAGTGTTAAGTATTGAATTGCTCCTTTTACCTTTTATGTAGTGATCCACATAATTTAACTCCTTAATATGAGCTTTTATGGCTCCAGAACATGTGACGAATTTCAAGTGTTGTTTCGTGTTTTAACATAGCTGTTTATTTGCTGGGTTTTAGATGGAGTCAGGTGACCCTGCCAGAGTTTAATAGCATGTTTCTTCCAATGATCCCATTCATAGAGAGTCAGCTTACAGGAAAAGATACATAAAAGAACTTTCTTGCTTAAATTATGAGTGTAATCATCATGAGAGTCTAGAAGAAATTAAGGCAAAACCAAGAAATAGGATAAATGCAAGAAATAAGGATGTTCCTGCTTAGGAAATGTGACCACAGGCTACATCAGCCTCTCCTGCTGAATACCTGTTTTGGAGTTAATAGTCTGAGAGATATGGTTCTTCTTCTTGAAAGTTACTCTTTCCACTTGCCGGAGAACTTTCTGTAATCATGAGAGCACATTTGCAGGTAGAAGCGTTAGGAGGAAATGTGGAAGAAAAGATCCATGAAAGGCCTTATTAATTCCTGTTTGGCCTTTGGGTTTGGGCTTCAAGTAGTTATTTCTACCTAGAGGACTTCTGTGACCAGCTGCATTTAGATAAATTATGTCCCATTACTGTTCTCTCACGTAACCCCCCTTTCTCATCCTTCTTTGTATTTATCGTAATTGGCAATTTCACAGTGAAGTGTACATTTATTTGCTTTATGACTCGCTCTCTCTCCACTGGCCTTCCGCTCTGTGGGCCAGAAACCATTTTCTGTTTTGCTTTCCAATGGAACCTTAGCATGTAGCACAGTCCCTGGTACACGGGACATGGTAAATGCCTAGGAAATATTTTTGGTTGATAACAAACTATAAAACGTAAGGAGGTAAGAAAGAGGTGAGGAGGAGGGTAAAACCAGGAGCAGCCTTAGAGTAATAAACAGCCTGTCTCTTGCCACAGAAGTTTTCAAGCTAAAATTTTGGTACAGGTCCCGGGTTATTGTTTATCTTTTACTAAAAATTACTTCGTGAGTATTCTTACTGTATAAAAATCGCCTTATATTTAGAGATAGCTGTGACCTGGCTCAAAGGATACTCTCAGAATTACTCTCCTTCTTAGAATTTTAATGTGTGTCGTGAAGTGTTAGGAACATTCTCTGTCTAGTAGAAAGGAACATTTAACAGATACCCTACTACATAGTGATCCTGTGAAGACTTTTTTTTTCCAATTGTAAGAACTTAGGGAAAGACTCTGGAAAAGAAAGTCAGATTTGAGGGAGAGAGATGAAAAGTAAAGGAGTCAGGAGAGAGAAGAACCTAGGAGGAAAAGTGAAGTGAAGCATCAGAAGAAAATATTCGAAACACATCTCAGACCAAATGAAAACCTGTGTTCTAGAATACACGATTGAGTTTCGGGACTTTTTCAGGCTGTCCAGTCTTCAGCATGGCATTGCCCACCAGTGGGAAGATTTGGATACACAAGACTAGGAGAGGGGGCTGAGCCAGGGGAGAAATGCCATGTCGGAGGCAGAGTGGCCTGCTCCTGAGCAGGCCAGGCAGGGGGCCCGAGCACTGGCACAAGTGGGCGGGACAGATGGGAGGTCAGGCCAGCGGACAGTGGGCTGCAGGTGCCAGGCTCAAGGAGGTAGTCTTTGACTGGGATTCTGCTCAAATTCTCATTGATACATAATGGAAGAATATCCTTCGGTAAATGTACATGTCCTTGGTTAAAAGAAATAAAAAGTAATGAAAATCATATTTAAAAAGTCAAGTAACAACAAATGTATTTCTACAAGAATATACTGTTATTCTACATATTTTAAAAAGGACATAGATGATTTAGGTGAGATTTTCTTTTAGTCAATTCCACGTGACCTTTTTTAATCTAGAGTGTCTCTAACCTTTTTAATACCACCTAAGCCAAACAAATCAAAACCTTTTAAAGCTTGGAAAGTAAAAGATGCATTAACTCATATCAAAAGAATATTTAGACAGACATTGCAAAGATAATCCAAAAAAGGAAAAGAAGGAACTGTACTCTTGGCAGCTACAGAACAGAATTCACCTCTGAATTTTGTTTTGGTGATTTTAGATGTTTCAGATCGGCAGGTTAGGACCTATGATCTTAACTGATGGCAGAGATCTTTTAGTAGGTGAATGTTGTATCTAGAAATTCCCAGATACTACTTTTCTCCACTGTAGCCACTGCCGGTTATTTGGATCCATAGTTAGCCACTAAGAAAAATGTGTTAATGTGTTATTGGCTTCATTTCCACCTAAGGTAGCTAATAAAAAAGGGTAGTAAACCTTTCAGCTATTAAAAATAATTTCTTTATGTTATAGAGGTAGTTTATTCATGTATTTATTTAGCATATACTAATTGGTTATCTCTTAATGTGCCAGGCACAAGGCCAGAGACTGCAGATACAGAGGTTAAAGTTCGAGAGCCTTCCCTCAGAAACTAGCTGCAACATGGCAGATCCCCTGGGTAGTTCCAATGCCAGTTCATTCAATAGATTTCCTGTTCACTGTCACTACCATAAATAAAAGACGCGGAGATGAGAGTGTCTCCACCAAAAAAGTATGCTTGTGAATTCTTGCCTTTCCTAGTTACTGCCTTTTCTCTGATGGTATGCTTTGTTCCCCATTGCAAGCTACAAATGAGCATGCTCACTTCAAGTACACAGTTAGCCAGACTCTATGTTGTGAGGAAAATTGGAGGTAGATTATACCTATGGTCTCCTGTCATTGTCTGTTTTTTCCAAAGCTTAAAACCTGAGACAGTCTCTCTCAGGTCACCCAATAATGACTCCCCTGCTTTTAAAAAAGAGCTGTATTGAGGTATAATTGACATATGCTAGATGACACATACTTAAAGTATATAATTGGATTACTTTTGACATGTGCATACACCTATGAAATCAGAAAACCGGTGCCGTTATTGGCAGAGGGTTCTTTGTGCCTCTTTGTGATCCCTGTCTATCCAAACCACTGATCTTCCTTCTATCATTGTACATTGTTTTGTAAGTTCTAGATTTTTATAGAAATGAAATCCTAGGGGCACCTGGGTGGCTCAGTGGGTTAAGCTGCTGCCTTCGGCTCAGGTCATGATCCCAGGGTCCTGGGATCGAGTCCCACATCGGGCTCTCTGCTCAGCGGGGAGCCTACTTCCCCCTTTCTGCCTGCCTCTCTGCCTACTTGTGATCTCTGTCTATCAAATAAATTTTTTAAAAAAAGAAATGAAATCCTACACTATGTACTCTTTGTTTGGCTTCCTTTGTTCAGCTTAATTGTTTTGAAATCCATCCACACATGTATCAATAGTTCATTCCTTTCTCTTGCTGAGTACTATTCTGAGTCAGTTTTTTATATGGTGATGGTATGAATTGAAGTTCTTTTTTTTTTCCCACTTATGGGTATCTGATGATTCTAGCACTATGTGTTGAAAAAAGATTATCTTTTTTCTTCTGAATTGTCCTCACAGATATCAATGAACTTTTCCATGTGTGGGCACATTTCTGGAGTCTGTATTCTGTTTTCTTTGATCTGTTTATCTTGTGCCAGTCCCATACTGTCTTGATTACTGTAGATTCATAATAAGTCTTGAAATCAGGAAGTGTTACTCCTTCACCTTTGTTTTTTTTCAAACTCGTTTTGGCTCTTCTAGGCCCTTTGCATTTCCATATGAAATTTTAGGATCAGTTTGTCAATTACTGGAGAAAAAATGCCTGCTGGGATGTTGATTGGGATGGCTTGGAACCTACAGATGGATTTGAGAAGAGTTAAGATCTTAACAATATTAAGTCTCCTAACTCATGAAGATACTTCCCCATTTAGGGATGTTTTATATTTTTCTTCACAGTGTTTTGTAGTTTTTAGTGTACAAGTCTTAAACACAGATTTTGTCAGATTTTTTTTATGTCTTCTGTTTTTTTATTCTGTGATTAACTGGTTAGAAGTTTGTCAATTTTTTTGATCTTTCCAAAGAACTAGTTTTTGGTTTCTTTTACTTTTCTGTATTGTTTTATGTTTTATGTACACTCTAATCTTTATATTTTCCTTTCTTCTACTTTCTTTGGGTTAATTTGCTCTTCTTTTTCTGGTTTCTTAATATGGAAGTTGAGGTCACTGATTTGAGACTTTTCTTATTTCTTAAGGAGGCTTTTTGTGCTATAAATTTTCTCTGAAGTACTTGAATATATTGTTTTCATTTTCATTCGGTTAAAAATATTTTTTCACTACTTCTTTGAGTCATGGGTTACTTAATTTCAACATATTTGGTTATTTTCCATTGAGGTTTCTGATACTAATTTCTAATTTAATTACATTGTGATTAGAGAACATACTTAGTATGACTTGAGTCCTTTTAAATTTATTGAGATCAGTTTTATGGCCCAGAATCAGGCTGTCTTGGTTAGTATTACATGTGCCCTTGAGAAGGTTGAGAAGCATGCTGTTGTAGGGTGGATTGTCTTATCAATGTAGTTGCTTCAAGTTGGTGGATAGTGTTAAGTATTTCCTATTCTTCCTGCTTTTCTGTCTACTTGTAATATCTATTATTGAGGAAGGGGCATTAAAATCCCTAAATACCACTGTGGATTTATCTATTTCTCCTTATACTTCTATTAGTTTTTGCTTCATGTATTTTAAAGCTCTTATTAGGTTCTAGAACATTTAGGATTGTTATATTCTCTTAATTAATTGACCCCTTTATCATGAAAGGACTTCTTTATCCCTGATAATATTTGCTCTGAAATCTGGTTGGTCTGATATTACATAGCCACTCTAGCTTTCTTTTGATTAGAGTTATCATGTTGTATCTTTATTCATCCTTTTACTTTTAACTCATTTGTGTTTTTATATTTGAAATGCATTTGATTTAGGCAGCATATAGATGGGTTTTGCTTTTTTATCTAACCTGAAAATCTCTGCCTTTTAATTGGAGCATTTAGCCCATTTATATTTAATCTGATTATTAATGCAGTTACATTTAAATCTGTCATCTTTACTATTTGTATTCTTCCTTATCTTTAAAAAAATGTCAAAGTTTATCTTATTAATAGAGCTGTACTAGCTTTCCTTTGACTAGCACTGATACTTTTTTTTCATTCTTTTACTTGTGTTTTAGATGAGTCTCTTGTAAATGGCCTATAAGCTAGATTTTGTCTTTAAATATTTTTAATATATGTACCTTAAATCTAAAGCTAGTTAATGCTCCTGTCTTTTCCCCAAATAATACCAGATCTTAGAAGAGTTTTCTCTTCTATCCACTCCTTCCTTCCCATTTTACATGTTATTTTATCTAGTATTTTAATTTTTTAGCCTCACCAATCAAATGTTACTATTATTTGTTATACCACTTTCTTACTCACCATTCTGTTTTACATCTCAGGTATCCTTCTTGGGATCCTTTTTCTTCTCCCTGAAGAAATCCTTTGGAAGTTCCTGTCATAGATTTCTTCTTATAGTTAACTTTTTAAGTTTCTGTTTACTTGCAAATGAATGATCATGTGGCTGGTTGGCAATTACTTTCTTTTGATATATGCTCCCATTGTTCCTATTAAGAAATTTGCTTTAGTATAATTGCTGATAACTTTATATATAATCTATCCTTTCTCCCTCACTGGTTTTTTTTTTTTAGTTTATTTTGATGTACTTTGGTTCACTATGAGATGCCAAGGTGGGAATTTTTTGCTTTAACCTTCTTCTAATTCATTATGACTCTTGAATCTGAGGATTCATGTCATTTATCAGTTTAAGAAAATTCTCATCCATTATAATTTGAATATTTCCTCTCTTCTTTTTGGAATTCTGACACAAAACTTTTCATTCTTTTATCCATGTCTTTTAATGTTACTTTCCTGGTGTCCTTGTCTAAGTAAGAGTTTGGGGAATTTCAGAGCTCTCATACTTCAGAGCTCTTTGATTCCATAGTTTCCTTACAGCTGAGACTAATCTTTTAAACCTACCTATTGTGTTTATATTTTTCACATGAAATTTTATTTTGATTCTTTTTCAAATCAATCATTTAAAAACTATTTTTTTGTGCTCATGTTTTTTTATTCTGGTTCTTTAAATAGTTAAGCATACTTATTTTATATTGTATATTTAGTTACTTCAATGTCAGACATCCCTTAGGAATCAAAATCTGTTTGTTGCTCTGGTTGACTTGCTAGTACTCTCTTGTTTCCTTATGTGTTTTGAAATTTGGATTGTGAGTTCATGTTCAACTCGGATTTTTGTGGAACTCCTTTAAGGCTTACATTAAGGCAAATCCATCTGTAGAGAATTTGTATTAGCCTCTGTTAGCTCCTCTGGGTGTTACCATTCCAGGACCACTTTTAGTTAATTTCTCAGTTAGGGCTTTCCCATCTACACCGGTAAAGTAAATGGGAACCCCAACCTTCCACTAGGAAAATGTGGTTATCCTTCACTCAAAGTCTAGACCAGGAGAGCATGTTATTTTGTTATCTCCCAGTGTTTGTAGATGAACTTGCATTAAGGGCATAGTTCTTAGAGGTCCCCACTTTGTGGAAGGGTCTTAGTTCCAAGCCTCTCTATTTTGTGAGATTAAATATGCATTAACAGGGCACCTGGGTGGCTCAGTGGGTTAAGCCTCTGCCTTCGGCTCAGGTCATGATCTCAGGGTCCTGGGATCGAGCCCCACATTATCTGCTCAGCCGGGAACCTGCTTCAACACCCCCCCACCGCCCCTCTGCCTGCCTCTCTGCCTACTTGTGATCTCTCTCTATCAAATAAATAAAATCTTTTTTAAAAAAAACAAATAAATTTACATTAACAAAATGAGTCTAAGTTGTGAGATCAATAAATGTCATTCCATTGCTCCCTCACCTCTGAGGTTGCCTGTTCCCTACTTTTTTTTTTGCCCACAGGGATTTATCTCCATTTTGGTTTTGTGAACTTACTTACACATTATAAAATTATGTTTTTGTACTTACTGAGCATTTCTTGGTATTTTGTAGTAGCAGAATTTTTCAAGATACGGATTCCTCCACAACAGCAGAAACAAAGCAGGAGTTCCCCCATTTTAGCCCACAGACCCTTTCTCTAGACTCCGATTTTTCAGGTCACCACTTTTCACTTAAGTTCCTCCATTCTTTAAGACTATTTTTCACATCATTTTGGTTTCCAAAGGAGCCAAGTCCTCACCTGGTTTTTTGTTTGTTTGTTTGTTTGTTTTTGGCATCTTGTCAAAACTTGTATGTATGTTGTCACTCTTCAGGAATCTTATTTTCTCTGGCTACATCCTCAAAAGGCTTAAATCCCATGGGGCTCTTTTCCATCATCATCTTCCCCAGTTTCTCATATATGTGCCGTATTTGACACTCCCTTCTTGATACACTTTCCTCTTTCAATTCTGAGGTACCTCTCTTTCCTGAGCTCGTTTCCACAAAGTTCTGTCTCCAGTACTTGGCTCCTCCTCTTCTGACTGCATCTCATACTTGGCTCTTCAGTTTCTCTCCTTCTGTTCTCCTTTCTGCCTGCCTGCACTCTGTGGGTTATGACGTCTGCTTTCCTCTGTCTGGCTGCTATCTGCCCATTTATAGCCCTGGCCTCTCCTGAGCAACAGATCCACCTGCCTTCAGACCCTTGGGGGCTCCCAAAGCCATCATTTGGCAGCGCTAACATTTTGCCAGAAGTTCTGATCTATGGGAATGGAGGGTCTCTCCCCCTCCAGAACATCCTAGTTTTCGTCTTTTTCCTCTTTAACAACACAACAAAGTGAAATACTGAATTTTCTCTTTGAAGAAAAATGATAATGTATTACCAAGGCACAGATGATGAACGTTAAACCCTGAAAGGTCTTAATTCAGGGAGGAGTCATGATTGCCGTTGGTAAAAGAAGAGGCCGATGGACACTGAGAATGTACCTTTGTACACATGGTGCGCCATAAAGATGTGATGAAATAATGTTAAGACTAGTTGAAAATTATACCCCCTAAAATACTATTAAGTGACTACTCACTTACTGAAATGAATTCTTTGTGTGTGTGGGTTTTTTTCTAGATTTTCCTCTTTAAAAGGATGTCATTGACGAGTCAGAAAAGTATGCAGAGTAATAATGAGCCACTCCCAGAGATAAAACCAATAGGAGATCAAATAGCTTTTAAAAGCAGTAAGAAAGATGCCAACCAGAACCACATGGGGCAAAATCATCAGGATACTTCACCCCCAAATATGGAGAGAAGGTCAAAATCTTGTACAATACTATAAATATATATCTGTTTCCGTGGTCACCAAGCACATTGTAATTTATACTTGAAAAACATTATGACTTCTGAAGGAAAGTTTCTGATAACAAACTTTTAAAGATATAAGTTTAATAATATGTTTTATTTGGTTTGACTGTTACGACCAGTTTTAGTATTTATTTATGCTAATATTTTTGACAAGCAATTTCAAAATATGTGTATCTGAAACTCTCCTTCAAGTGTTGTGGCCTTAACTGTTCAGTGTTGCAAAAGAACATATATTTTTATATGTGAAGTTTAAATTAAAATATCTCATAGTTTTTATTAAACAAATTCTTTATAATTTCATAAGGCAATATTTATAATCTTATGACACTGTAACAGTTTTTAATGTATTTGCAATTTTTAAAAACCGAGTCAAAATTGTTTCAATGAACATATTTTAATAAACTATATCTGGTCGTTTCCACTGTTTAAATGTATGAGTATGAATAAAATGTAGAGGTACTTGGAATCCTCCATCAGTTGACAGAATGGGGGCCGAAAAAAATCTGTTTATGGTTAAAATATTGCGAGACACAAACTTCTTTTACCTCTGAGTAAAGAAGATATCAGGGCCACTGTGTAAATAGTACATCTTCACAGAGAAACCGTCAAAATTTCTTTGCCTCCCCCTCTTCCTTAGGGAGGCGGCATGGCACGGAAACGGCAGATTCTGTGCTATGATCTGGAGTGTTTCACCTGCCGTAGCTCGCCGCCGTGGTACCACCACACACAGCCAGGCTGACTTGCTCCAGCTGTCTGTAGCAAGGTGGGCTCCAGCACACAGTGCTCTGCCACAGGGAAGGAGAAGGGTAAAGCCGTTATGTCTCCTCGGACAGAAACATTGCTGTCCTGTGCTCACTGATACTACTCATACAGTGGAGCAGACCACCTTCACTTTCACCATTCTGGCTCCTGACGAACGCATTTTATCCTTCAATCGTAGTGACCGTTGCCCCACTGGAAGACAGGAAAAGAAGCTCCATTCTTGTGTTTCACGCAAAAGGGTGTTAGTCTAGAGTAGACATTATCTTGAAATCTTACAGAATAGTTTTCTGTGTAAATATTACATTTAGGGGAATTCAATTTTGCTATTGCCACTATAGCACTCAACTAGTACAGTATCACAAAAAAAATACTTCACAAAAATGTAAACTATAAGAGCCAAGTGGCAATAAAGCTCACATATAGCACTAAGACATGCCAGTTGTGGTAGGTAAAATTCTAAGATGGCCCCCACGGTTTCCGTCAGTGGGTACGCTGGCCCTGAATCCTCCCTTCCCCTTGAGTGTGGGCAGGAACAGTGAAGATGATGAAATACCATTCCATTGCTTAGGTTCCATTATATGGGAAAGCTGAGGTGTTTTGCAGATGTAATTAAAATTCCTAATCAGTTAACTTTAAGCAAAAGGGAAATAATCCTAGATGGGTCTGACCTAATCAAGTGAGCCCTTTCAAAAACTCTCTAGAGGTCAGACATGGAAGAAGTCAGAGCAATTCAAAGTAGCTGCGATGCTTTCCTGTCGGCTTTGAAGATGCAAACTGCTCTATTACCGAGAGGGCCATGTACCAGGGAAGGGTGGGAAGCCTCTAGGACGTGAGAGCCTCTGTCCTCCTAACTGCAGGGCACTGAATTCTGCAAATAACCCATGAGGCTGGAAGAGGAGCCCAAGCTTCAGATTAAACCAGAGCCCTGGCTGACATCTGGACTGCAGCCTTGTGAGGTCCTGAGCAGAGGACACAGCTCAGCACTGCCCAGGCTCCTGACCCATGAAAATTACGAGATAATAAATATATGTAGTTTTAATCCACTAAGTTTACGGTAATTTGTTATGTAGTGATAGGAACTAACAGCACTCTTACTCTGACAAAAGGCCTTTCCGTATGGCGGCTTCCTCCATCAGAGCCAGCAAGAGAGTTAATGGAGGTTGCTAGCAAGACAGGGGTCACAGGCTTAGGTAACATAATCATTGAAGTGGCGTCTTGTCCCCTTTGACACGTTCTGTTGTTTAGAAGCAAGTGACAGGGTCTACTCATACTCAGGATGACAGAACGAAGACCAGAAGGCAGAGGTCATGGGCACCATCTTAGAGCCTACCCACCATACCAGATGTCTGGCTGATGACTGAAAAAAATGGGACAGGTTACAGACCAAAGAAAGGATTGAGTCAGAGCACTTGGAAGAGGGGGACGTGAGACAAGCATAAGCAGCAGACAGGGTACCCCTGCTTTCTCAGAGGCCTCAGAACAGTTCAGACTTGAAAAAAGTAGTTGGTAGAGATTATCAACACCAAGAGTCAGTTTCAGTGATACGAGTAAATGCTTTTTGAAAAACTGCATGAAAACACTGTACCAGTTGTCTGCCCATGGACTGTAAATGTTTGTGTTACATTTGTTGCTTAAACATGGCTTCATATCTGGTTTTTACTTTCAAGACATACTAACCGAGCAGTTCCTATGTGCCAGATATCATGCCAGAAACCAAGACCAGAGTCATGGTTCCAGGGGAGTACAAGGAAGCAAATGGAAAAATGACTGCATTATCAGCTGGAGCTCTTAGGGCAACTTAAGAGCCCAAGTTTCCTAACTGGATGGAAAGGAGATTAGTGGGCTCTAAACTTAAACAGAAAGCAAAGCTCACATCTTTGAGAACTCTTAGAAAGAAGCCAGGAAAGATCATTGATAGAATGGAATAGAATGATCAATTTAGGCTAGCTTCAAAAATAAAAGGAATCATATTTACCAATAACCTTAGCTTTATTAGAAAATGAAATGGTATGTCTTAATCCCCAAACTATTCAACTTCATGATCTTTTCCATGAAATCCCCTCTCCTTTATATAAATTTCCTCTGGCCATTTTTACTGACCTTTTGGGGACCTGAAAATAGAATCTGTTGACTTGAACATTAGGGGGTCATTGACAATGTTCAGATTACTATGGACCAAGCGTTAAATGAATATTAATTTAGAAAAAGTTCGTAGAGGTAGAATTTTTAAGGTATCCTAAAACAGCATGCAAATCCATGTCAAAACATTAAAGAAAAAGGGCAGGCACTAAGGCCCTCCTATGTATGAAGAAACTATCCAGTTCTGAAAAGGTGCTTGTGTTATTTTCCTAGGGCTTCTGTAACAAAGTACCATAAACTGGGGAGCTTAAAACCATGGAAATACATTGTCTTGGAGCTCTGGAGGCCAGATATCTGGAATTAAGGTGTTTGCGGGGCACGTTCCCTTTCTCCTAACTTCCAGTCGCCTCAGACGTTCTTTGTCTTGTAGATACGTCACTCCAGTCCTTGGTCCTCACATGGCCTTCTTCAGTGTCTTCACATTGTCTTCTGCGCATGTCTATCTCTGTTTCCAGATTTCGCTTTTTTACAAGGAGAGTAGTGTGTAGAACTCACCAAAATGACCTCATTTTAATTTGATTACTTCCTTGGAGACTCTATTTCCAAATAATATCACATTCTGAGGTCCTGGGACTTAGGTCTTCAGTGTCTTTTCCAGGAGACCTTTCAATCCACAGTAGCATGTTAGTTTCAGAGCTACTGATCCCACAAAGAATCCTCAACTGTTTATGGTCTCTCCTCTCTTGTATTCTTACTATGACTTTTCCTAAACTGGAACGGCTCTTGCTAAATCCTGGCTCTTCAGTGACAAAGTATCTTCAGTGGAGATATTTTGTGATGTTGAAATTTCTTTCATCAAAGCAGGAATTGTAGTGGGGTTATCTTTCCCAGGGTCCCAGACCCAGTGGGCACGTGGTCAATGTCAAATGATTATCAAATAAGTGATCACATGTGCAATCGTAGAGTTTGGATAAGGATTTGTTTCTTAGAAATTTGTACACATTTACTGTAAGCCTGAACTCAGTTTTTTAACATATTTCCCATATGGTGTATTGCAGTATAATTCTACCCATAGGCTATTATAAATCCGTAGAGGGAAAAGAAAGTCTTTCCATGAGCAGAAGAGAATCTCTTCCAGCAGAAGTAGCGAACACCACCCGAAGCATCCAAAAGGGGGAAATTAGGCCAAACAGTTTTAAAATCATCAGGGCTGGCAACAACAAAGAAGCCCAAGCCACTGTCACAGGCTTCTACTGTCAGGGACCCAAGTGGCAGTGGAATCAGAGATGAAACTTGGAGTAATTATTTGGGGAGAGAGCTAGACTAATTTCTTTATCATGCTTCTGACTTTCAGTTAAGCATTTTTCTGCCTGCTCTGATTTTGTGAGGCTACTGAAACTGAAAACATTTCCATACTCAAAATTTTCTTTTGCCAGGACACATGGTTTAAAGATTTTTAATCTGATAGTAGTTCTTTAAAAATCTTTGAGTATCTTTTTTAGGCAGAACTTTAAAACGTGGTTTACTTTTTTACCTTATAAGAATAAGAAGAAGTCAAAAGAGGAGACAAATCAGAAGGTTAGGAAGTCTTCGTCTCAGGAGCGAAGGGGATATTTTATCGAATTAAACAAACAATGCATTTAAATCGGGGATCGCGTTACTGAGGTATTTTCAAAGGCTAACCCGGAATGCGTATTGGAGCTCCTGCCATTCTGTTCCAGCTGCTAACCACTGTCTCTCAAGGCTGGGCCCAGCACTCCCAGATCCTCAGCATCTTAAAAAGAAGGTGGCAATCTGGGTTTTTAATCTGGACAACTCAGTGTGCATGTATGTCCATGCATGAGCGTGTTTAAGTTAGGGGGAGCCAAGCCAGAGCTGTAGGCTGTAGGCTGAGTTTGGCTGAAGCAATTTGCAGCCTCTCTTCTAAACAGAGGACAGTATTTTGGCAAGAGAAATTTGTCCACGTGGAAAATATGTTCAAAGAATTAATTCGGCCCTGGATTTATCTGAACTGTAATCTTCCCTAGTTTGATATCAGATTTTAAGCAGCAAATGAGAGCTAAAGCATTAACTGGAAGAGTGACCTGATCATTCTTCTAACATCATTTTTTTTTGTTGCACACCTATGTACTTTAGGCCTTCTCGAGTATGGGGAGTTGGGGGCATGAGGGAGTGGAACCATATTGAATGCAGTGAAGTAAGATGTCTTTGCTGGAAGAAGCTACATTAAAGTTAAGAGACAAGGGACTGATGGGCTTTTTGATCAACAGTCCCTCCAACGATTGTGACAGATGATACTTTGGCATACTGTCACTACACAATCCTAACTACTGAAGATATCAGGAAATGTCATCGTAACCCTCAAATTACTTACTTAAACTACAGCAGGGAAACGTACCTGCCCAGGCCAGGCTGCATTCCCAGATAGTTCCTCTTGATTCTACATTCATCTAGCATGTATCATACATGTATATTATGATAGGTGGGGTATCTTCAGTAAGCTTAGCAGTAGACTAGAGAGCTGTACCTAACTAGGAAATACAGAGATGGGGGTGCCTGGCTGGCTCACTCGGAAGAATAGACGACTCTTGATCTCGGGGTTGTGAGTTCAAGCCCATCATGTGTAGAAATTACTTTTAAAAAAGTACAAATGACAGTATACCTTTTTATTTTTACTTAAGAAAAGTCTTATCTGGCTCAGTTGCTGGTAAACATCTGACCCAAGGTGAAAATGATTTTTTTTTATATTCTAGAAAAACTGTCAAACTTCCTCACAGTCTTAATGAGTAATTTGTTTAGAATTGTCAAAATAGTAGCACACTTATTAAAATTTTACAGAACTTTCCTTGTAGGCATGAAGGTTATTATTAACAGAAGGGTTTTCTATGAAAAGTCTTAGTCTGTTAATTGTTTAAAAATCATTAAAATTCTATCCATAGGAATGTTTGTTTTCATATGTTCAGATGTTTATTTCCCAACTTGGCATCAGATTTACATTAACTTCTTAATTATTATAATTACTTAATTTACTGCTTTTGGGATTTAAAAGTTGATTTTCCTCACTATTAGGTACTAGAAATTAAAGCTAGAGAGTTTAATTATGAGATCTTATTATTAACATTAATCTCTTGTTTTTTTTTTTAATTTACTGGGAGACATTTCAAATATGTAGGAAAGTAGGAAGATCAATATAATAAAAACCTATGAACCTGTCACATAGATTTAAGTCAATTACACTTTGCTGTGTTTGCTCCGTGTTCTACTCAGACATTCTGACATTCCAACCCTAAATACATCAGTATGCATTTCTAAAACTGACATTTTTGTAACTGCAAGGTAAACATTTTTAACAAAGTTATCAATAATTTTCTAATATCAGCTACTTTCCACTCAGTCTCTTATTCAAATTCCCCTTGTTCTTTCCCAAATATCTTTGATAAGCCAGTTCACTTAAATCGAGAATCACTCAAGGTCCCTCTGTTGTATTAGGTTGTCCTTTAAATCTCTCTTAATCTTGAGGAGTTCTTTCATCATGTTTTTTTCATGACACTAAGTTTTTACAAACTGGGACACATGTCTTATAAAATAATCACAGGATTTAAAGCAAGTCTCTAGTCCTCTGGCAATTCCTAGTAAGTGGCTCAAACCATCCTAGCACTGGGAATAGAGAGAAAAGTTGGACATAGATATGTATTTGACACGCTTGAAAGTATCAGAGTGCTATCAAAATATTACAGGGCCAAAATTTGGGAGGAAGGAAGTCTGAATAGATGTACTTTGCATATGGGGCTGCTTTTCAGCAAGAGGTATTAGTTGCTTCTAAAGTTTAACATTTTCCGAGGAAATAATGCAGAAGATTGGGGATTTTGGTAGAAAAGGAACTATTTTGAAAAGGATTACATGGGGGTATCTGGGTGGCTGAGTCGGTTAGGTGGGCTGCCTCTTGATTTTTGCTCAGGTCCTGATCTCAGGGTGGTGAGACTGAGTCCCACATTGGGCTCTGTGTTGGGCATGGAGTCTGCTTGAGAGTTTCTCTCTCTCCCTCTCTCTCTCTCTCTGTCCCTCCTTCTGCTTGTAGTCTCTCTTTCTCTAAAATAAATAAATCTTTAAAAAAAGACTAAATGTGAATTTGAGAGCTAAATACAAGCAGTGAAACCAAGTCATAATTATATGGGCTTAATAGATTGGCAGAAAAAACTAGTGAACTGAAAGCTCGGCCTGAGGGAAATATTCAGACTGAAGCACAAAGAGACAAAAGGAAGCAAAGTGTAGAAGAGAGTCTGCGAGATATTTATGGTGCTATGAAAAGGTTGAAGGTATGTGTATTTGGAATCCCCAAAGGAGAAGAGAGAATAGGACAGAAGTACTATTTAACAAAAGAATTTCTGAGAACTTACCAAGGCAGAAAGACATTAGCTCTAAAATTCAAGAGGCACTACAGACTTCAAGCTGGAAAAATATAAACCCACATCAGTGCAGTTCATTAAAACAAACAAACAAACAAACAAAACCCTCTAACACTTGTAATAGAGCATGACTCCTATTTTATTTTCTAATGTGCACCCAAGAATAATAGAAGGAATGAATGCATCTTCAGTCCTATACTCAGAGGTAGAGCCCGCTGTGAGCATGTGTGTGTGGTTGCTGGTGTGAATTACCCAGACCGCTTTGTGAGCATTGCGGGCTTGGAGCCCTAAGCACAGAGGGAGGAAATTGCTTCCTGGACCCAATTCCGTTGTGTTTGGGGGCGGGTTTTCTGGCACCAGCCAGTTCTCCTGGCCTCCACTCTTTTCTGACCCTGTGTACCCAGAGATAGGGTCAGAGTCCACAGGGTAAGGGTTCATTTCCACAAGACTGTCCCCTCCCCTGCTTTGGACAGTTTTTAAGCCCACCTCTCCCTCTTCCATTCTGTCCCACATTTGGGCAAGCTGGTAAGAAAGCCCAGGTACTGGGGCACCTGGCTGGCTCAGTCAGTATAGTTGCGACTCTTGATCAGGGTCATGGGTTAGAGCCCCATGCTGGGTGTAGAGATTACTTAGAAACACGGTCTTAAAAAGAAAAAAAAAAAAACCCAGGTGCTCCTGTCTTTGGCAGCAGATGAAAGTTCGAACGTTGGCCTGTAAGCTGGAACCCTTACTCCGGCCCCACTCCCCGACGACCACAAAAATTTCAAGCCAGGCTTCTTTCCCTGCTTTCTCAAACCATTCTCAGACCAGCTTGGGAAGCCAGCCCTGCTCTACCCCGTAAGCCTCGTGATATGTGCAATAAACCTTCCATACCTTCTGGGTGTGTGTGTGTCCTCATCACTTTCATCGTCAGAAGTCAATCTGAAGGGTTCATTTCACCCACAATACCACTACAGATAAGAAGAGTGAAAGTGATCAGAAAGAGATTACCTCAAAAAGAACACTGACGACTCGTAACTGACCTCAAAAGAAACGACAAAATCTAGAGTATACTGATTTTTTTTAAAGCACTGAAAGAAAACAACTGTCAAATGAGAATTCTATGTCCAGAGAAAATTTGTTGCAGAAATGAAGGGGAACAAAGGCATTTTCAGACAAAAACTGATAGTCGTCACTAGCAATCCCACACTAAAGTAATAATGGAGGGTTTTGTTCCCTAAGATAGTTGTTCTCCACCAGCTGGGGGGTGAGGGGGCAATATTTGGAGACATGTTGTATTTGTCACAATGAGGGTGGGGCTGAGAAGTAGAGGTGCTACAGACATCTAGGTAGAAGTCTGGGGATGCTGCCAGACTTCCTACTGTGCACAGGGAAGCCCCCCAAACAAATGAATTCCTGGCCCCACAATGTCAGCAGTACTGCAGTTGAGAAACCTTGCCCTAGAGGAAGGGAAATTTAGGATGACATAGACACTGGTACATGCTTTGTAGCAGCTCTCTTCACGCTTTCCGAAGCCTGGAAACTACACGCAGATCCCTTCTGTGGTGAATGGAAAGCAAACTGTAGTAGGTCCCTATGATGGGCTACTACTCAGCATTAAAAAGTTATGGATAGGGGCACCTGGGTGGCTCAGTGGGTTAAGTCCCTGCCTTCAGCTCAGGTGCTGATCCCAGGTTTCTGCGATCAAGCCCTGCATCCTGCTCTCTGCTCAGCAGGGAGCCTGCTTCCCTTTCTCTCTCTCTCTCTGCCTGCCTCTCTGCCTACTTGTGATCTCTCTCTGTCAAATAAATAAATAAAATCTTTAAAAAAAAATTATGGATACACACCAAAGACAAGTGAATCACAAAAGCATTATGCTGAGTGAATGAAACCAGTCTCAACTGGTTACTGATGTAGGATTTCATTGCTAGGACATTCTTGAAAAGACAAAACTAATGTTGGGGAGCAGATCAGTGGTTGCAAGGCTTTGAGGTGAGAGGAAGAGCGTGTGACTACAAAAAGATAGTATGAGGGTATTTTTTGGTTGTGTGTCCTGATTTGAGTGGTGTTACCTGAAAATAATAAAATTTATAGAACTGTACATCCGAAAAAGGTCTTTTCTGTTACATGTTAATTTTTTAGATACAACAGAAATATGCTTTAAAAAATTTTTATTCAAAAAAAAAAGAAAAACTTTATTTAGCCAAAGTGTATGTACCAAGGCAATGAGGCCTGACAGTTTAGCCTAATCTAAAGGTAAAATTTGGCTTATCGTAGATGCATGGTTCTTAGCCAAGGGCCTGTGTAAAAGAGAAGTTTTTAAAAATAATAACTGCCTATGCCTTCCCTGGTTCTCATTCACTGGGTCAAGACTAGGGCCCAGGGCCCCTGGGTGGCTCAGTGGGTTAAGCCGCTGCCTTCGGCTCAGGTCATGATCTCAGGGTCCTGGGATCGAGTCCCGCATCGGGCTCTCTGCTCAGTAGGGAGCCTGCTTCCCTCTCTCTCTGCCTGCCTCTCCATCTACTTGTGATTTCTCTCTGTCAAATAAATAAATGTTTTAAAAAAAAAAAAAGACTAGGGCCCAGATATGTCTTTTAACATAGCTCTGTAGGCATTTGTCCTGCATCAAGTGGAAAATAACTGATTTCAACTCACAAATTACTACAGAACCTCAGAATGTTATTTCTCATAAGCCAGCTGCTATAATAATGGCATCAGAAATGTCCACATTATTTTCTGTGAAAGGTACTTGTTGTATCAGTCTAGGTAGTTTAACTGCTTTAACAAACACTCCCTAAGTCTGAACCATTTCATGCAGTAAGTGTCTATATCTTGGTCGTGTCAAAATACACCAATGGTAATACAAGGGTAAGCAGATGGCCTTGCTTCACCCAGTAATTCAGGGACCTTGGCTCTTATCATTTGGTGGCTTTGGTCTGACCTTTATGCCTTAGTGTCCTCCAGGCCTGGAAGCTGTACATCTCCCCTCCGCCTACATTCCATTGGCATTCAAGGGTATGGCTCCACCTTCAAGGGAAATTGAAAATGGAAGCTAATGATGATCCCAGGAACACAAAGAAACTGCCACAGTTGAATGTACTTCCTCTACAGGCCAATGGAGGGCATGTGCATGTGCCTTTGCAATGATCTGAGTGAAGGACGATGGATAATGTTATACTTTCTGTAGTTTAGAACTCATTTTAAGACAGTCCAATCAGCCTAAAACAGTCAAGTTTCCAAAGCGTTAAGTGTGTGTTCTGAAAAAGACTAGAAAACACATAAAGGAATTGAACTGAATTCCAAATTCCCCTTTGCCAATGTAAGTACATGCTAGCTTCAGCAGCAATGACACATCTTGGCACGACTCTCGGACCTTTTTCTTTTCCTTCTCTCTCCCAGTAAGTCTTTTGCATGTGACCTTCAAGCACCCAGGAGCTGGTCTTGCCGTAACACTCAGAGTCTAGGTGTGGTATCTAGAAGTCATTTTTTTCCCACCCCATTCTTGCTTTTGATCACAAAGGCCTGCTGACATCACCCATGATTGTTTCCCGTGTACTCCAGGGAATGAACTTGTCCTGTAGGTTTGGTCATCTCTGTTCTTCAGACTGTTTTCTTCCCTCCCTACCACGTGCACTTGAAAGAACCCATTCTCTACACATTTCTTATGACAGTATGTGTAAGTATTATCCATAACTCTAACGTGTATTATCTTCACACAAGTGATAAATTGGGTGGGGTCCGTGTGATAGCATTCTAGAAGGGCTCCAAGAAGAAATCACACACGGAATGTCCTATATCTTCCACCCTCTCCACTTCGTCACTAGAGAAATGATTTTTTGGCTCGTGTGACAGAGATGCCTGCAACATTTGTATGTGTATGAAGACATGGAAAGGGGAGGAAATGGAAGTATAGAGATTGTCTGTGATCTCCTGAGAGAGGAATTTATCCCCTCTTTTCTGAGAAAAGCTTACATATCAAACAAGAAGAATAATGGGCACCTCTTGCACACACACGGAACAGACAGCATTTGTATTGATTTGAAAGCAAATTTTGTTTCCAGAACCTGATGACTCGCAAAGGATTCTATGCTACCTCCTTCCTGAAAAGCTGAATGGAGTGACATAACTGGACAGTGTTTTTCCTCTCTCTCATAATCATTAGTAAAGGAATGACTCCTGCAATCAGTCCTTCCACGTAAGTGTTTTCAGGAGTCAGGAGAGCGAGTCCCCCAAGACGCCCCAGCCCAGGCTTCAGCATGAGGTCAGTGTCAGAACAACCTTGTAGGGTTATGACTTCGTAGGGGTAGGATTTCACATTTAAAAAACCAGCAAAATTTGCTTTCGTTGGGGATTGAAATGTGAGACCTCAGGCTCAGCGTGTGGGTGAAGGAAAAAGAAAAGGGAAAGAAGATACATGTGTAGACGGACAAAATTGATGTTCGCTAGGCAGCGGCTGTGTGGTTTGCAAGTGTCTGTGTCCCTTGTTCCCTCCAATTCCCCATGCTTTCCCTCTTACACTCTCATAGGGAGCCCAGCAGAGCGCTTGTCTCAGGATTGGTGTCCAATACTGAGGGCAGTCCTCGTGAGAGAGAAAATGGGGAGGGGGGTTGAAGGAAATGTGACATTTCATAAACCGTGGGAGACATTAAAAAGAGGCCTTGAAGGGATTGGAATGGCGAAGCTTGAAAGAGAAATGAAACCCAAATAACACAGAGAAGCATGTTATGTTTGAATTTGAGCTTGCACTATCTGAGCATCGCTGAAGAGGCTGAAGCAATCTGGTTTCGTAACACAAGGGCACTTTCCTTTAAGCAACTACCTGCCATGTCCAAGTTTCTTGAAACAATATAAATGACTTTACCGATGACCACAGAGTGTGCCAAACCCTCTAAATCTTAGGGTAAAAATCTGACCTCTCACGATCTCCTACAAGGAATGTTCTTTTGTTGGTGCGAGGCTCAGTGGAGTTGGAAAATTGTTTCTGTGTTTATTTCTGAACACAGAGAAACTGTTCGCAGCTCTCTGTAGCAAGAGGGTCAGCCACTGTCACTTGCGTTTGGCAGACACTCCCAGGTAGGTAAGCAATGGGAAAGCTTTGTGGTGGAAACAGGTGGAAGGCTTCAGGTATGCTCCAGTTAGAGAAGTCGCTGGCCTGGGGAAGCTGGGGGCAGGCTAACAAGAAAGAGGGACATCCTAGTGGTTGTACTGAAGAGCGAATTTGCCTTTCTCTGGTGAGCCCTGAGTTGGAAACAGGGGCAAACGTTAGGGAAGTTGGCAGGTCCTGACCATTCTTTTTTTTTTTTTTTAATTAAATTTTTTAAATTTTTTAAAAATTTTTTAAATGACATACAGTGTTACATTAGTTTCGGGTGTACAACATACAGATCCGAGTTCTCTATACCCTATGCTATGCTCACCACAGGTGATGTCTGTCACCATACAGTGCTATTACCATATCATTGGCTATATTCCCTATACTGTGCCTTTTATGGTTGTGACCTACTCATTTCGCAATGGGAAGCCTGTATCTCCCACTCCCCTTCACCCATTTTGTGCGTCCCCCGGCCCCCTCCCCTCTAGCAATCATCTGTTGGCTCTCTGTATTTATAGGTCGGTTTCTGCTTTTTGTTCATTTATTCATTTGTTTTGTTTTGTTTAGATTCCACCTATGAGTGAAATGATACAGTATTTGTCTTTCTCTACCTGAATTATTCCACTTAGCATAATGCGCAATAGGTCCATCCATGTTGTTGCAAATGGCACACTCTTGTCCTTTCTATGGCTGAATAATACTCCATTGTGCGTACATGCCGCATTTCATTATCTGTTTGTCTATCGGTAGATACTTGGGTTGCTTCCATGGCTTGGTTATTATAAATAATGCTGCTATAAACATAGGGTTGGATGTGTCTTTTCAAATTAGTGTTTTTGTTTTCTGTGGGTAAACACCAAGCAGTGGAATGATTGGGTCATATGATACTTCTACTGTTAATTTCTTGAGGAACTTCCATACTGTTTTCCAGAGAGACTGCACCAGTTTGCATTCCTACCAGCAGTGGAAGAGGGTTCCCCTTTCTCTGCATCCTGGCTAACACGTGTTGTTTCTTGCATCATTAATTTTAGCCATTCTGACAAGTGTGAGGAGGTATCTCATTGTGGTTTTGATTTGTATTTCCCTAGTGATGAGTAATGTTGAGTGTCTTCTCATGTGTCTGTTGGCCATCTGGATGTCTTCTTTGGAGAAATGTCTATTCAGGTCCTCTGCCCATTTTTAACTCAGATTATTTGTTTTTCTTTTTGCTTTTTTGGTGTTGAGTGTAGGAGTTCTTTATATATTTTGTATATTAACCCCTTAGCAGCTATATGATTTGCAAATATCTTCTCCCATTCAGTGGGTCAACTTTTCATTTTATTGATGATTTCCTCGACTGTGTAAAAGTGTTTTATTTTGATGTGGTCCCCGTAGTTTATTTTTGCTTTTGTTTCCCTTGCCTTAGGAGACGTATCTAGAAAAACATTGCTACAACCGATGCCACAGAAATTACTGCTTGTGCTCTTGTCTAGGATTTTTATGGTTTTAGGTTTCACATTTAGGTCTTTAATCCATTTTGAGTTTATTTTTGTTTATGGTGTTAGAAAATGGTCCAGTTTCATACTTTTCCATGTAGCTGCCCAGTTTCTCACACCATTTATTGAAGAGACTGTCTTTTCCCTATTGTATATTCTTGCCTCCTTTGTCACAGATTAATTGACCATATAAGAAAATTGTGTTTATATTTCTATAATTAGTTATTTACCACCTCAGAAATTTTTAGAAAAAAAAAACAGTGAAATGTAACAACATTTGAAAACAATTTTCTCTGCATTTAGAAATACTCCATATTTCAATAGGAAGGCTAAAAATTTATCCTCTACAGCTGCCAAAAAAAAAATAGAACTCAAAGAAATTGACCAAACCAATATTTTGAATGGCTTTATTATATTTTTCATTTCAGTTCTTATACTTTTCAACTCTAGAATTTTCATTTGGTTCTTTTTTATCATTTTTTCTCTATTGAGACTCCCTATTTGTTAACACTTTATTGGCATATTTTCTTTTATTTTATCAAATAGAGTTTCTGTCACTTCTTGAACAAATTTATAATACCCCCTTCAAAGACATTCTCTGGTAAATCCAACATCTGTGTCCCTTCACAGTTTCTAACTGGCTACTCTTTTCCTGAGTTTAAGTTACACTTTCTAGTTTCTTTGTATGTCTGGTAAATTTTGGTTTAAAAGTAGACATTTTAGACAATATTTTATATAATATGTTATAATAACCCTGACTTGTTTTATTTTTCTGAGAGTTTCTTTGTCTGGTTGCTTTGTCTGGTGTTTAGTAACTTGTCTGAATTTAAGCTGTAGAATCTGTTTTAACCCAACCCCAACCCACATCATCCCCCTCTAAGTCCCAGTATGCAGCTGGTGACATCTCTTCAGATGTTTAGGTCTTATTTTTATACTTTAACCCCACTTTCTAAAGGTTCACTCTGGGTCTGAATAGCTTGGCAGTTGGCCAATTAATTTGGCTGCAGTTGTGTTCTAACAACTGAGCCCACAATGCTTCCACCCTCTGCTGAATGAACTATGCGTGGTTAAGGAATGCACAACCAGTTCTCATGTTTCCCTGGGCTTTCACTTTTCTCCAGGATCTTTTGGGCCTCCCCAGTGTTTTTATTTGGCCATCCACTGAGGAGGTATGGAGAATTTATCTCAGTATTTCTGTGTTTCTCTGATTTCCTCTGATTTCCGATTACATATCTGGCTATAAATCAACATTCACTTCAAAGCAGAACCTCAGCCTTGAGCTATCAAAGCTGGGATTTACCCCCCCCCCCAATAAACCAAGTCCGTCACTTATTACTGGCAAATCTGTGGGTTTTCAACCTTTACCCTTTATTCTTCACAGGTCTTACCCCCAGTAAACCTCTTACACATTTGATTCCATACTGGCATCTGCTGTTCAGAGGACCTAAATGGACACAGTGGGTGGCATAGTTAAATGGATCAGCTTTCCAGTTTTCACTGATGAGGTATCCAAACTTTAGTTGGATGATCTGGAATCATCCTCATTCATGAAACCGGGACTGCTCTGGAACCAGCAACTCATCTCTGTCCAGGTCTACTGGCTTAAATCAAAGATATTGCTCAATGCCTGCAGGAACCCAGAGGGAAAAGTCTTCCTGTGGGAAGGGATGAGGCAATCATATTGGGGAGCATTCAGTGGCCATTTGAATTTAGTCACCAGTCTGTTGTGGGAAAGCTAGATTAGGACCCAAGGGAGGATCCACAGGGAATATCCGGGCGAAAGCCTGAGCCAAGAGGTAAAAAGGGGGCATATTCCCAACAGCCTTCTAAGATTTCCTAATTGTATTCAAGAACTGCATTTAACTGCTAGAAGTAGAAACCTGAATACATTGGCTAAAAACACAATGGTTTGTTTTCTCGCATAAACCAAGCTCACAGATGGTCAGAGTACTATTCGTGTGACAACTGCACAAAGTCATCAGGGATCTAGGACCATCTTTTGTGCTCAGCCATTCTCACCATGTGGCTTCTGTTTTTCTGTTGCAAGGTAGCTGCCGACACTCCAGCCATTATGTATGCAGTCTAGGAAAGCGAATGGAAGGAAAGCAAAAAGGCTCTCCCCCAAAACTGAGTCAGCTCCTTTAAAGAAATTTCCCCAAAGTCGCATACACCACTTCCACCAAATCCTATTGGTTAAAACTTGATCACAACAAAAGAGAGCATAAAATATAGTCCTTTATTCTGTACCCAGGTTTCTGTTATTAAACAGAAGCCTGCCATGATGATCTTTCAGTTTAAAAGCTCTACATTGATCTAGTGGAAGTTGAACAGCGTGACCAGAAAGAGAGAGGATCTTGGGGTAACAATTTTCCTTACGGCTCCCACAAGAGAGACAAGAGGGCAGATTGAACCCCTTTTGTGAACCATGCGATAGAATCTTCCATGACCAACAGTTGCCATTACAAGAGTCAACTCACTACTCTAGAGACCCTGGAAAGAACTCAGACATGAGAGTCTATAGGATACAACTTCGTGATTTTTCTACATGTCACTGAAGACTTCTTTTTTGTTTTGAATAACAGAAATTGGAAGGGCTCAGCCATATCTCATTTTAAAAAGGGGAGATGGTTCTGTTATAAACTTGCTTAACCAATGTAGTCTTGCATGATCATGGCTCCCCAGGCTTACCCCCAAGAATGTACCCAGTGTTTTAGAATAACATTTTAACAAAATACAATCAACCAAATTGGCTATGAAAATCTACTAAATACAAACTCAGATTTGGTAACAGCCTCTCTTACACACACACACACACACACTCTCTAGTGATGATCTAGATATCATCCCAGATCTAGAACTGACTCTGATAAACCACAGTTGCAACTTACTTGAATATCTTTATTTACCAGAGAAATCTTCATTGAACACACAGCACGGACTTTAGAAGAGTTTCCTAAGAAGTGGACAGTTTTTTGCTTTCTCTTTGATTATTCATAGAACGTGAATGGGTCATTTTTCTAGGCCTGAAGCCCTGTGTTGATGAGACATAGAAGTATAAAGAAATGAGAATAACTCATGTCAAGGAGGTATATATTGTATCAGAAACTTTCTTGAATGGGAAGTGTTCAGCAAGAGAGACCCACACTTGGTTTTCCCCATTCTGGACACCAGACCCTTTCCTACAACTATAAGGCAGAAATACATAACCCGTGGAAGAAACATTTCACTCAGAACTCCATGAGGACAACCTGGAAATTTACTAAGAATCATAAATGTATAAATTTTATCGTAAAGGCAAAGCATGATGTTATACAATAATTATAACATTAATATTTGAAAAGCACCTACACACCACACACTGTTCTAAGTGCTTTCTCTTTATTTAACTCATTTAATCTTACCAACAAGCCCATAAAAAACGTTTTATTATCCCCATTTTCAGATGTACCCATGAGTCACAGAGAAGATAACATAAGAACACACAACTTGTAAATGGGTTCCTGACTTTACAAAACTTGTGCTTTTAACCACTGTGGGTTATATAGAATATAGCATTTCATTTCATTTCCTGCAGTAATTTTTATTTCCTGCCTTTCATTTCCTACAGTAATTTTTATTATTTTCTCTCTGAAGAATTGATGAATATCCTTTGCCAGGTGTGACTAAGAAAATCTTCTTTGTTTTGGTCCCGTTTTGGTTTATATTGTTCTGTTGTTACGTTGTTAGTCAAGTTCTGGTGACAAGTCCTCTTCTGGGTGTCACATTGCCGCCTCCACTGGGGTCTGTATTAAGTGAGGCCACATGTGTTGGCTTTGTAGCATGTCAACTTAGCTAAACTGGAACTGTGTTTTCCAGAATTTTGTCCCTGATGTAGTTTTGGTTTCTGATGGACCATAACAGATTTGAGAAGGTAAAGACGAAGCAATGGTCATTATTCCCTGAAGGTCAGTGTAAGGCGCTGGGCAACACCGGGAGCGCGTGCATTGCCACTGTTAAGGTGGCTTTGGACAGGAGATTCCGGGCCTGCAGACTCTTCAGCTCCTGCCTGCTCTCCTTCAGCTTCAAGTTCTGGGCCACATGCAGCTCCATGAGAAAAGATGCTGGCTTCTGCAGGTTACCCACATCGTCAAAACTAAAAATGGTAAGAGATGCTTTCTACTTTGTTCTGTGGCTTCCAGTTTGTCCTTGGTCTCTTCCACTTCAAGTTCAGTGTCTCTTTCTTCTAGCCTTAATACCCATAGTGACCTCAGGCTCATCACCGTGTGCAGAGACAACAGCTTCCCATGCAGCACCTCGCCAGCTCCCACATTATCTAAGGTCTGGTCCTTGTCGTAAATTCCTAATTCCGTATCACATAGGGTGGTTCTGCTTTCCCAATTGAACTCTAATGGACAAACTCATTTCTACTGTGATAAGCAACTAACAGAACCAGCGGCTTAACATAACAAAGGATTATTTGGAGCTCAGATTGTAAGTCCAAGGTGAGTCAGCAAGGTGGGTGATTGGGGTGGCTCTGCTCCGTGTGATCACTCACAGCTCACACTTCCGTTTATTACCCAGATGCTTTCCTCTTGCCTGCAGTGGACCCTAATGGTGCCCCACCCTGATGTCTTCCTTTAGGCAGATGCACACATCCCCAGCTGCTGAAGGTGTTGGCCAATGGCTCACAGCTTCTCCGTCTTCTAGAAAGTTGCCCTTGGCCAAAAGCAAGCCTCTTCAGAGAGAAGGTGATACCTCTATCTCTGGGGAGTGGACCTCAGCCAATGATTGAATGACAAAGGGTTCCAAAGGCCATCTCTCTTGCCTCAGTGTGGGACTAATTGTAGTGCTCCAGAAGTATCCCCTAGTATTGGACCAAATAGATTCTATACCTAACACTACTCATTTGCTTGGATTTCCTCATGCTCTATCTTCTTTCCCTAAATTTCTTTATCCTAAGAACATACCCCCAACAAATCACTTGAACAAGAATCTTACACTCCTACGAAACCTGATCTAAAACATTCCCACACACAGAACATATTCCATCATTCTCCCAGGGAGCCACTAAAGTCCCATCTAATCAACGAATCTAGCTCATAGTCCTGCATCTCTGGGGGATGCATGGTGTCTACATCTGGACCAGCCTTGGTTCTACTTGGTCTTAAAGACTAACAAAAACGAAAAATTATCCAGCTTACCTTCCAACATATACCTAATGTGTAATGGCAAAAATCAACACTCCTATTTGGAAAGGGGCAAAAGGGAGACACACAGAAGTCACTGAAATGTGGCACTTTAAAAACTCTGCTTTGCAGATGATTGGAGGCCCTATGCTGAGAGTGAAGAACATTCTGGATCAGGCCCTGGTGTTCTCTCTTGCAGTAATGCCACTGTCCACTGTTCTTTATGGTTCCTGGACCTGCTCTTTGGAGGTTTTTCCTCGCCGTATCTTTAAGATATACATATGCCCTCTTTAAGTCTGTGTAGCTCTTTCAGTTGCCCTTAGAAGATCACGGATTAAAATTAAAATTAGAAGATTGGTTTTAAGTCTTAACTACTCAAAGGCTTGTTTTGTTTGGTATTGCCCAGGCTTGTGGCTTCCTTAGCAGAATAAGACTCTCACAAACTGAATTGACTTGTTGCTTCTGGGTGGCTCAGTCGGTTGAGCCTCTGACTCTTAGTTCTGGCTCAGATCATGATTTCAGAGTCGTGAGATCGAGCCCCATGTCGGGCTCCGTGCTCAGTGGGGAGTCTGCTTGAGAGTTTCTGTCTCTCTCTCTCTAGCTCTGCCCCTCCCCCCATTCTCCCTTTCTCTCAAATAAACAAATAAAATCTTTGAAAAAACTTTAATAGACTTAATAGGTAAATAGAAAAATAAAATGTGGTATAGCCATATAATCAGATATTATTAAAAAGAATGAAGTGGTCACACATGCTACAGTGCAGATGAACCTTTAAAACATTATGCTAAGTGATAGAAGTCAGATACAAAAGATCACAGATTCATGGTTCCTAAGGGCTGGGAGGAGGCAGAGTGGGGAGTAACTGCTAATTGGCGTGATGTTTCTTTTTGGAGTGATGAAAAGGTTATGGAATTAGATCATTATGATAGTTATACAACTTTGTGAATATACTAAACATTACTGAATTATATCCTTAAAAAGTAAACTTAGTAAAAACTTACTAGATTTCTTAACATATGATTGTAATTACTTCTGTCTTGCAGTCACACCCACAGTTCTTCTGGGGACATAATTAACAGATCTGGCACATTTTTTTGCTGTTTTCTAACTTCCCCATCTTTATCTTTCTCTTGATTGGATGTTAAGGGATTAGAGGACAGAGAAGGCCAAACTCTTAATCAGATCTTTTCCCTAAGTAATTTTACACAAGAGATTTTATTGAGGGCCACACCCTTAATCATAGCACTTTTCAAAACATTGCTTTACTGCAGTATAATTGAAATAAACTGCATATATTTAAAATGTACAATGTGACAAGTTTTGACATATCGTGGGTGTACGTGTATTTACATCCATACTCAATGTAATGAACCCATTCTTTCCTAAAGCTTCCTTATGCCCGTTTGTGACCCTTCCTTGCCACCCTTCTCCATCTACTCCCCCTGTCAATCACTGATAGGTTTTCTGTTACTATAGATTAGTTGGCATCTTCTAATATTTGTGTAAATGGAATAATGCATTGTGTACTCTTTTTTGTCCAGCTGAATTCACTCAGCGTGATTATTCTGAGTGAAATGGCTGGGTCTTAGGGCAGGTGTATTGTTAACTTTTTAAGAAACCACTAAACTATTTTCTGAAGTGGTTATAACATTTTACATTTCCACCAGCAATGAATGAGAATTTCAGTCTCTCCACATCTGTGCCAACACTTGGTATATATGGCAGTGTTTTAAATTTGAGTCTTTCTGAAAAGTAGTGATCTCATTTTGGTTTAATTTTTTAAAGATTTCATTTATTTATTTGAGTACAGTGAGCGAGCGTACTTGAGTCAACGGCGGGTGGGGGGGACAGGCAGAGGGAGAGAGAGAATACCGAGCAGACTCTGTGCTGGGCGTGGGGCCTGACATAGGGCTTGATTTCACGACCGGAGATCACAACCTGAGCTGAAAGCAAAAGTTGGATGCTTAATCAACTGACCCACCCAGGCGTCTCTCATTTTCATTTTAATTTGAAACCATATATCTACTTTGATGAACTCTCTTTTATGAATTCGGGGGATTGTTTATTTTCTGAATATTGAGTTTTGAGAGCTCCTTTTATATGTTGAATATGTGATGTTTTCTCTCCATCTGCGGTTTTTCTAATGCTGTCTTTTAAAGAGCAAAAGCTTTCAATATTGATGAAATTCTATTTAACAACATTTTTCTTTTTTTATGAGTTGTGCTTTGGGTGTTATATCTAAGAAATGTTTGCCCACCTCAAGCTCACAAAGATATTCCCCCTGTTTTCTTCTAGATATTTTGTAATTTTATGTTTTACATTCAGGACTACAATTCTTTTTGAATTAATGTTTGTCTTTGGTACGAGGTATGGGTTAAAGTTCTTTTTTTATTGACATATGAATGTTTCATTGTTCCAACACCATTTGTCAAGAAAACTATCCTTTCTCCACTACATTGCCTTTGCACCTCTGTCAGAAATCAATTGACCTTATATGTGCAGGCCTATTTCTAGACTTTCTATTCCATTGATCTGTCTGTCTACCTTTATGTCAATACCACATTGTCTTCATTAATGTAGATGTTTAAAACATCTTGAAGTCAAGGAGTGTTAGTTCTTTAAATTTGTTCTTTTTCAAAGTTGTTTTTGCTTGTCTATTTTCTTTGCCTTCCATATTCATTTTAGAATCAGACTGTTAATTTTTATTTTAAAAGTCTACTGAGATTAGGATTTAGACGGAGTTTAATGTATAGATCAGTTTGGCTTCTGATCCATGAACTTTAATTTCTCTCAATAATATTATGTTGTCTTGGTATTTAGACCTTACACAGCTTTTGTGAGACTTATCCCCAAATCTTTCATATTTTTAATGCTATGGCAAATGGTACTGTATTTAAAATTTCAGTTGTTTATCTAGTATATAGTACAGAGAACTTACTTATTAGTTCTAATAGCTTTTTATGAATTCCATTTGATTTTCTATGTAGACAATCATTTAATCTTTGAGTACAAAATTTTGCTTTTTTCTTCCTGGTCTGAATATTTTATTACCTTTTCTTGCCTGATTGCACTGGCTAGCTCTTTGAATGCAATATTGAATATTCAGTTAAATGGCAAGAGTGGACACCATGATCTTAGGGGGAAAACATTCAGTCATGTACCACCAAGTATGATATTAGCTACAGTTCCTTTGTAAATGCTCTTTATTAGTTTAAAGAAGTATCCTTCTAGTCTCAGTTTGCTGAATTTTTAAAAACTGGGAATGGATGTTGAATTTTGTCAAATGCTTTTACTGCTGTGTTGAGATTATCATATAGTTTTTCTTTTATGGTCTCTTAATGTGGTGAAAACAGTCATTGAATTGTGAATGTTAAAACCAATTTCTATTCCAAGGATAAATTCCATTTGGCCATGATATATTGTACTTTTTATATTATACAGTGTTCAATTTGCTAAATTTTAAAGAAATTTTACATCTATGTTCATAAGGGAAATTATTTCATAGTTTCTTTTCTTTTCTTTTCTTTTCTTTTTTTTTGGTGATATCTTTGGTTTCACTGTCAGAGTAGTGTTGGCCTCATAGAATGAATCGGGACGTATCTTTTCCTCTTCAATTTTCTCTGCGTTTATGGGAATTGGTATTATTTCTTCCTTAAATGTTAGTTATAGTTTAGCAATAATGTCAGCTGGGCCTGGAATTTTCTTTGTGGGAAGATTTTTAACTATACTTGTTGGCTCTTAAATGCTAAAGCCTAGGATTGATGGATCACATTTCTCATAGCCAGAATCAGTCCCATGGTTCCACCTAATTGCAAGAAGGCTAGGAAATATAGGGGAGAACATAGATATTTGGTAGTCAATAAATGTCTGTGTCATAAACTTTCAGAAAGTTTACAGAAGATTATGTCTACATTGAGTAATTGCCCAAAGTTTACTTAAAGTCCCGAGATACAGTCCATTCCTTCCAACACTCTGCAAAGAAGCCCATTGCTTTTACCATACAACTCTGGAAATAAGATCACATTCTCTGTGCTGTGGCTCCATTCTGTGTTCAGTGGAAACTCAAGTTTTCTATTCCTATGGCTCTGCTCTACATTGGTGAAAGAGAGAATTTTATCCAAGTTCTGCTTTGGCAGGAAAAATAATTTCTAGATTGGATCCAAGATGAAAATGGTTCCTTAGTCTTACGGAAACACAAATACCATGATTCTTCCTGTCTTATGCTATAAATACTCCAGTGTCTGCAGCAGCGTCTCTTGGCTGTAGAAATGTTTAAATATTTCATGTTCATCAATATGTGGGCTGGGAAGCCCCATGAAAGCATGAGTCTTACTAATATTTCCATATTATGAACACATATTATTAATTTCCTAGGCATATCAGAGAAGGTTGTTTGATCACAAATTACAAGCTTACTGTAAGTTGGATCACTCAGGGCACATAAGATGCTGCAACAGAAAACTGTTCAGTAGCTTATTCAAGGTGTTTATTTCCCTCTTGGATCACGGTTCTGAAACGTGCAGTCCAAGCTCGAGAAAAAGGCTATACAGTCCTCAGTGTGGGGCTTCCATTTACTTCATAGGAGATGGCTGCCTATTTCTCATTTCCCAGCCAAAATTAAAGGGAAAGGCTTAAGGGAGCACATGAACTTATTGGTGGAAGACAAGTTGGAGGTCGCATACATTACTTCCACTTACCTCTAAGGAACAAAACTTAGTCTCATGACCACACCAAAAGGCAAGGGAGGAAATATCATACTGAATTGGGAATCCAAGTGCCTAGCTAAAGCTTGGGAGCACTAGTGTGTAAGAGAGACTGGATATTGGTGGGAAATGAGTAGGGTTTCAGGAGTGCACAATATTTACAGGAACGAAGAAGAAAAGGATTTGGAAAGACGCCAAAGGAGGGTGGCTTTGGATGGGGATGGGGTGTACAGGGAAATGGGCACTATGAGAATAGTCAAGGTGCTGCTGTTGGGTTAAAAAAATAAAACCCCAACCATTTCGTCATTTTTCTGTCACTTGTTCTAGATTCGGGGTCCAAATAACCAAGACATGGTGCCTGCCTTACACTGCATGGGGGAAATAAGGAAGAATCAGATGGATGTTTCCTCCTGAAACCCCTTGGGTGGCCATAGCTGGAAAGGGAGCCATTTGGATTTCTCATCCCACTAGGTTTTTGACAAAAGGGAAATACAGTTTCCTAGAAAGAAAGAGGTGTTGATCTATCACAAAACATATCTATCACAGATGGAATGATGCTTGAGATGCAGGTAAGAGAAAGCCCTAGAGCTCAACCGATGCCAGCGATAAGGACGTTTATTACCACCTGTATCAAGCAGGTCGGAAGTACAAGTAGGCCCCTAGACCAATGGATCAGGGCTCTGGTTCTGTTTTGCTTGCAGTTCTCTTCATTCATATGTTGGCTCTCGTGAAATGGCTGAGACATTCCAGGCATCACATCCATACATACCATCAGCAGAAAGAGAGGAACTTCTCTTGTCTGTATGATTCTTGTAGGAATATAGTGGATGCTGTGATGTGCTGCCTGTCACCCTCTTCAGGAGCCGAGGACTTCTCCCAGCTGCTGGGAGTGTTTCCGGCAGAGCCTGCAGCTGGCAGCCCTTTTCGGAAATGCTCTCTGCAGATGAGAACTGCCTTATCCAAGTTCACCTTCCCTTCCTGGGAGTAGCCAATATTCAATAACTATTACGTGTTTAAAGGTCCAGCCTCCTCACCCCAACTCAGAACAACTCTACGGGACCATCTTCAGGTCTTTGTTGTGTTGGCTGAGGTCTTCGCTGAGACAGTATCACAGCTGCACATCTCCCTCTGCCCCCTCTTGTTGCCTCCTCTTTCATTGCACAGGTGTGGACCCTAAGTACACGCCTTTACGAACCTCCTGCACATTCACTGTTATCTCAGAGCCTGATTCTTGGGGAACATGATTTATAAGAAGAAGTAAAGAAATCATTTTGGTGTCCCCTCCCAACTTAATGTCCTGCTGTGTCACACACATCCCCCTAAATGGGTCCCTGGGAGGCTGGCATGACTGGCTTAGAGCAAGGAGGATTTGCCTCTAGAGCAGGTGAAACACAGGTCAGAGTCATTTTGAAGGCTTCCTCACTCCTCTGTCCAGCAGTTAGCACTAGCTGTTAGCTGAGGTCTCATCTGAGCTGTCAGGGGGTATGCCTGTATGTGAACTCTTCATGTGGCTTCTGCACAGCACAGTTGCCGGCTTCTAAGAATCAGTATCTCCAAAAATAAATAAATAAATAAAATGGAAAAATAGACAATGCTGTATCACTTCATATGACCTAGGCTTGCTCATTTCTGGCATAGCCACAGACCCACAGACCTTGATAAAAGACAGTGCGTATAGAGCTTCCTTGGTGGGAGGAGTGTTCAATGTCACATTATGAAGAACACGAGGGATGGAGGTGGTATTTTCACAGCCACCTTGATAAAAACACAGCACATAAAACAAGCAGACTTCCATTTATCCACTGGGGAGCCTGGGAAAGCTTCCCTGAAGTTCTGCTTAAGACATGACCTGAGAATAAGGAGATGTTACCTAGAATAAGGAGTAGGAAAAGCAAGCAGAAGGAAAAGTATGTGCAAAGGCCCTGAGATAGAAAGGAGCAGAGCACAGACTGTGAAAGGTCAGCATGACTTCAGTCCTGAGAGTGACAGCAAGGGCAGTGAGCATTAAGACGGACTCCAGATCAGCAGAGCCTTGTATGCTGTGTGTAGAACGATTGTTCATCTACATGGGCCAGTGGTCCTTCAGGGTTTAAGCTGTTGATTGACCATTTGTTCTGACTGTGGCGAGTGGAGAGCATATTGAGGTTGTAGGAAAGGCAGGAGTGGATTCAGGAGACCTCGTAGGAAGTCACTGATGGGAGTTCAGTTGAGAAGTGATGGAATGTAGCATAGGTCAAGTGGATGGCATGAAGATGAAACAGCGTGGCTGGATTCAAGCGCCATGATGGGGAGGAAATCAATAGGACTTATGGGTAGGGTGGAGTGGAAGGAGTCAAGGATGAATAGTGGTGCCTGTCACAGAGACAGAAAATACTAGAGACAAGCAGCTTTGCAGGTTAGAGGTCCCAATTCTGTTCAGTACGTGTAGTGTTGGAGATGTCGCTGAACAATCAAGAGGAGTCATGTAGCGGGGTCAGGAACACATAGAGGAGCCTAAAGGTATAGATTTATGAGTTCTCGGTGTTTAGCTGGCAATTAGAGTTCTAAGTGTGGATGAGATCCCTTAGGGAAAGAGTATAGAGATTCTCATAGAACATTACATTCAGTGGTTGCCCAGAGGTTGATGGGTGGCGAGAAGCTAAGGAGCATCCAGACTTGGTGGAAGTATGATGGTGTGGTGTCCTTGAAGCTGAATAGTAGTAGAGTTACTGGGGCGGGGAAGGAGTCATTAGGGCTGAATGCCTTTGAGACGTGTATGAAGATGACTAAAACAGGTCTATTGATACAAACAACATGGTGGTAATGACAGCAGAAGTTAATTTGGAGGAGCAATGTGGGACCCTGATTCGCACAGGTTGACAGAGGCAGAGTTTAGACAACTTTTTTTAAAGAGAAAGAATTGAAGGTAAGTGTTACAATAGGACCATCGTGCAAAAGCACACATTTGAGAATAAGGTGTGTGAAGCATTCAATTTCCTTGTACCAGATCAGAGGCTCAAGAGACCCATCACGGATGCATTCTCCTTTTAAAGAGAAGGAGCATGAGGTACGTGAGAGAAGTTCCCACCTGTATCATATATGTTCCAAACCAACAGAAATTGGACCCACTCCAGCAAAGAGAGGGAAGGACCCAAGCAATGTGGGAAAGCTGCAAATAGCCACCTAAAAAATATTCATGTAGAATCCCAATGTGGATAGCTCAGAATCTCTTTTTAGCTTGGGCGTGTTCAACTCTTGTGGGCCTTTGAGCAAATCTTGTAACTTTTCCATGCATCAACTTTTCTTTGGCTATTCACCAGGGTCAGAGGAAGGCTGATCCTTGAAAAGCGCTCAGAACAAAAAGTCCAACAGGATTTGACTAAATGAAGCATTTGATTAGTTATCACTAATAGTATGATGCAACCCAGGAAGGACTATTAACTCATTGTTTCTAAACTTGGCTTGCTTTCCTACTTGGCTGGAGCCCTCAGAGCTCTGGCCAAGCAGCAGGGTTTCTGCGTGTGCTCTGGCTTCCCTGAGGACCTCACAACGAGCCAGAAACCCTCAGGATCCACGAGAGGTCTTGAGGAAAACGAGGAGAAAGGGCATGGGTACAAGCATGGGGAGAGGTAGCCAGTCCTGTCCATACAGAGACAGGGGCTTGTGTCAGCTCTTCTTGTGGCTGGCAGCTCTTCTGGAGTCTGAAAGACTAATTTTCCAGTCTATGTCCTCGCAGGGATGCTGACCTTTGGGTTGATTATAAGAGAGAAAATGAAAGCTTTCCCTCTCCTCCAACGCATCCTTCTTTGACTGGAAACATGTGTCAGGGCCATTACCTCCGCAGATGCTTTGGGATGAATCAGCATTCTAAAAGACGGAGGCCCCCAGGAGGTGCCAGCGTCCACAGGATGTTCAGGAGAGTGGGGAAGCAGTGGAGTGCTACAGCCTTCCGCAAGGGGTCTGTTGTACCACCGTCAAGGTTGGCAGCCTGAGAATCTTGGTGAGAATAAAGGGTGAAGGGGTCCGAACTACTTCTACAGAATCCTGCACAGACCCCACTGGGCCAAGGGCTGGGGTCCTCTTTGGGAAATCGGTATCATCATGGTTGGAAGCCTGTCCTTGAGGATGGTCTTTATGCATGGCCTCTGGGATAGAAATTGATTGTTTCCTCATTACTACCTGTGAGTCTTCCAGCCTCAGAAGTGTGTTGGCCCCCTGCTTCTCTGCTCCGAAGGGAGAGCAATGCCACAAACCACATTCTAACCCAGGGAGAGGGCTTTGAGGTCACGGGGCTCAATGCCATATAGGAAAGAGGTGATGTCACGGGACCTAACTGATGTTTCCTCACTTGCTTGCATTTTCTGTCAGCCTCTAGTCCTGGGTCATGTTCCTTTGGGTATATTTCCACAGGTCCTATCTAGCAAGAGAGAGGGCGAGAACAAAGGCCTTCCCCTCTGAGACTCAGATGACCCCTGTCAAGACCTGTGAGCTGATGTTTGCTATGGCTTTCTTCCCTTTCCCCTGTTCCGCTTGTATATCCTCATTTTCCTTTTCTTCCTTTTTTCCCTCCAGGGTTCTCGAGGCATGTATCTTCAGCTTCCACCTCCAGGCAAGCATGTCAAATCTCTACCCCTCTCCTCATCTCTCCTACTGAATCTCCAGTGGTCTTAGCAGTAGCCATCTCCATGTGGTCCTTCCCCCCGGGATTAGCATGGTCAAAACCCACCGTATTTTCCCTCTGCACTGGCTCCTTACCTGTGGCAGGGTGAGTCCAGGCAGAGAAGCAGAGTCAGTAGGGGAGCCGTGTTGCATACGACCGGTATGGATGGGGTACAGGAAATGCTCTTCCGCAATCGCAGGCGCTTGCTAAGCAGTGTCCGTATGGCTGTTGTCTCTGAGTCTGATGCTGGAGCTTGAGGTTCACAGAGGAGCCGGTAGAGAAGGCAAGCTGTGAAGTGGAGTGGGGAGACCAAGGTAGACTGGACCCCACAAGCTTGAGCTGGAACCCCATAAGGAAGGGCCATGACCTATGTCAGCTCCTGTTGCCTCTGACCTTGGTGATGAGGGTATCCAGCAGAAGCGGGGCTCTCTGTCAAGAGCTAAGCACGTAATACGTGGCCTAGAGCTCAGCTCCGTCTGAGGGAGGATGGGGGAGGGGCAGGGCGCTCGCAGGCCCAGCTGCTTCACGCCAGTGAGGTAAGTCAGCAAACCGGCAAGGTGGAAACCATGAAATGGCCACTGCTCCCCTTCCAGCCTCCAGGTTCCCCAAGAATGTCCCCTGTGACAGACCCTAACTGGAAACAAACAAGAGAGTGAATTCTGGGAACTGTAGCTCAGCCTGGCCAAATGGACTCATGACAAAGCCAATAAAATCCACCCCCAGTCAACTTAGCATCCATACACATCTCCTCAAGGTAACTTAATCTCTGCAGAAGGACCGTTTTGAAGTCCTACTTCTGCGTAGCATTATACAACTAAAAAAAAAAAAAAAAAAAAAAAAAAGGTAACTTTTTCCCCCGGAAGAGAATGCATTTTTTGTCCATTTTTGTCCTTGGGTGATGTGGATCCTTCTCCAAACTGGTTCACATTCTTCCACTGATACCGTATAACTTAAATCCTGAGCTCCTGAGTTAAAGTTTAGTACTAATACAGCTTACGTGAGATGAGAAGGGGATGGAAAAGAAAAAAACAAAAATATCCAGTTAACGTATGTAGAGACATCAATATTCAAGTAAGGGAGAAATATTCATCACTCTTATGGTCCTTGTCTCTGCCATGGTCACAGGGTCCTCGCTGACCTTCACAGCTATCTTCTTCCTACCTGCTAGCCTTGCGTATTCTTTTTGCTGTCAGCAGTTACCTCAGCAGCTGATCGTGGCTCTTTGCTTGGTGGGTGGAGTGACACAAGCTTTCATTCGAGAAGGTTCTGGGATACTAGCAGCCCGGCCTGCATTGGGTTGTTGTAGTTCTCTGTAGTTCTCTGGCACCTGGAGGATTCCCTGCTTTCTAGATGTTCTCCTCATGCCCACTGTGTGGTCATAGCAACCCGGCTTCTCCCTGGCGGTCAGGATAGATCACTGAGCCAGGGAGTCGGCCCCTTCTCTGCTCTTCATTCAGTGGCACAAGGCACCCAGAGTGCCCAGGCAGCAGTCTCTACTTCCTCTTCAGTGGGGTCATTGTTGGACCCTATGGCGGGAGCGTTCCTCTCTCTGGAACTGAGACCTTGAGACCCGCAGAGCCTACGCACCATCACAGGGATGAGAAGTAACGTGTTGCTAATGGATCACCAGAGGTAGCATGGAGTAGTGGCCTTCCTGCTTTCACCCCTGGACTCACGGATGGTGAGTATTGGTAATGAGAGTCACAGCTTGGTAGACTGGAGGCCGACTCGAAGCATGTGCGCATCCAGAAGGATCTCGGCCAGCCCTGCAGCACGCTTAGCTGGTGTCTTCGAAAGGGTGCTATCCCTCTAGCAAGCTGCTACAGGCTCGTGGGGACATGGTAAGACCAGTGAATTCCATGCACGCACGCCCATGGCCTCACCCCCTTCGCCATGAAGGCAGTCTCCCGACAGGAGGCTATACCTGCGAAATACCGGGATGGCACAGAAGGGATTCTGTAGGGCTGTGGGCTGGTGATCTGGGCAGAAACCTGTGGCCAGGGGAGGAAAATCCATATCTTTTGTGACTGTCTATCCACACCATCAGGTAAACAAGTCAAAGTCCCGCCTTCTAGGTCTCCCCTCCACGCGGCCTCTCAAAGCCGTCAGAGAGTAGGGCTTCGGTGCGTGGCGGGCTGCTCTGCCATCTCAGGTGGCCCTGAGGCACCACTCTCTGAGGCTTTTCTTCCTCAGTCACCCGGTCCTAGGGAATGTTCCATCAGGCAGGCCCAAGATGGAGACCGGGAGAGAGAAGGTCATGTAGTGCAAGTAGGAGCCATGGAACTTTGGGCCTCTACCTGATGCATCTCACGTGCCTTCTGTTTGGTGAGGGAGTGCTACTTTGCACACCCAACTGCATGGCTTGGCCAGCTGGACAACACTCCGTTCGTGACAGGCAGCTCAGATTCCATGGGAACTTGGTGACCTGTGGTCAAGCCTTCAGTCTCCAGTAACGCCAGTAGCAGGCCAAAGTTTCTGGAAAGCGGAGTGAGAATCCCGAAGAGGCGGTAGAGACTTACTACAGAATTTTAAGGGTCAGGTTTTGCTTCACCCAGAGGAGGTTGCCAGAGACTTCAAGATGCTTCCTCATCTGCCGCTGCCACCTTGAGTATTGCTATATGTCCTGGGGCCTAAGGCCCCAGTGGCAGGGTGTCCTCCATAGTGGGGTTTTTCGGCTTTCCGAGCCCCACTCAGAGCTAGCATTTCCTAGGTTCAGTTCATATGGTGCCTAACCAAAGATGGATTCTTTCAATCCGGCTTTGTTTGAACATTTTTTTTGCGCAAGCTTGGTTAGCCTGCCTGGACCTGTGCTTGCCCCTCTAATCATGGAGGCTGGGGATAAAGTTCTACTCCTGACCCTATCTGATTCCTGTACCCACACCTATGACCCATATTTGGAGTGGCCGTGGCTGGCAGAACCCCCACCCCCAACTCCAGACCACGGAAGCAGTTCCCCAAATGAGGTTTTTCTGGAAATTCATCACCCAGACAAGGGAGGGAAATTCCCCTCTCCGAAGTGAGTCTGGTGGAGTCCCTCCCCTCGGGGAGGGGCCCATTCGTGTGGAGAAGTCTCTGGGCCTATTTCAGAAGGATTCCTCTCCTGGTCCACGTGCCAGAGCAGGTGGGGTCTGTCTTGGATCATCATCATGAAAACCTGGTAGGCTTCATGGAGGTAAAGGCCATAGCACCATGTGAGTCTGTGCTGTGCCTCAGCTCCAGGAGTTTCTCACGCTCCTGACAGGCTGCACTCAGCTTACAGCAATTTTTCTAAATTGCCATTTATGTGTTCCTACCAGTTTATGGCTCCCGAGTGTCTCCTGCTCCAGGTAGGCCCATCTCCACCAGCACTGTGTAGCTGTGCCGGTCTTTCTGCATAGCAAAGGGCGACGATTTGCCCTGAAAATCCAGTGCTTCATTGGGTCCGAGAAAAGGGACTGATTTTTCCACTTGGCCAGCTTTTTCTGGTTCTCAGGGCAGGAATGATCACTTCCTAGCGTGTGGCAAGTGAACCCAAAAGCCGTTAATTACCTTTGTAAATCTCTGCGTTCTTTTATTTCTCAATTCGCGGTATGACCTCCTGTTTCTACTTTTTAAAAGCATTTCCCTCGAATCTGTTACTGAATACGCCAAATAAATATATTCTAAAGTTGCTTTTCCCTTTCTTGGTAGCTTATTATCTTTATAAAAGAAATGATTTCCTTTGAATCTTTAGAGCAGACATATTCCATTTCCCTTATGCTGCAGACATTTTTCATACACTAGAGCCTGTGTTGTTTCGTTCTGAATATTTATCTTAGAAAGAGAATAAATCTCTTGAAGCCAGGGTATTGTAAACAGATACTATTCTTGGACGGGCCTTTGCTTTTTGATCTTGATCTGGAACATTCTTACTTTAACCCTCTCCCCTCCAGATATTTAATAGATAGTGGTCAGCAAAAGCCCAACGCGCCTTATCTTTCTGGCATTCCTTTAGTAGGATTTTCAAGAGACTGAGGTCAAATCTCCTTGTCCTTGTCTCAAGTTCCCACAAACCTGGAGTGTCTACTGTAGTCTGTAGTTCGTACAGGAGCATGAAAGCTAAATCCACTGTCCCTGTGCTGCTCTCTGACTTTTTTTTTCCATTTTGTTTTTCTAGTGAGCCCTGTTTAGTGATTTTACAAAAGCATTGATCAATGATGGATTCGAAATTTTTTAAAAAGATTTTATTTATTTATTTGACAGACAGAGATCACAAGTAGGCAGAGAAGTAGGCAGGCAGAGAGAGAGAGGAAGGGAAGCAGGCTCCCCACCGAGCAGTGAGCCCAGTTCGGGGCTCCATCCCATGACCCTGAGATCATGACCTGAGCCGAAGGCAGAGGCTTTAACCCACTGAGCCACCCAGGTGCCCCTCGAAATCTTTTTAAAGATTTTCTTATACACTTATTTGAGAGAAAGAGCACGCAGAGCTTGTGGGAGGGGGCAGAGGGAGAGGGAGAAGCAGGCTCCCCACTGAGCAGGGGGCCTGATGCGGGGCTAGATCCCAGGACCCTGGGACCATCACCTGAGCTAAAGACAGACACTTAACCAACTGAGCCATCTAGGTGCCGCTGGAAATTTTGTTCTATTTTGTTTTTGGTTTAGTTTTTGGATTGGACATCTTAAAATAATGGTCCTCTACTACAGATGGTCTGCGAAGCATCGACGCAGACTGCTTCACTTCAGAGTGGCTCCTCGACGTTGGGAAATGTCAGTCCATTTCCTGAGGTGCAGTGGGCCACCAGCTTTCCCCTCAAACTGCAGGCCCTTTACTCGGAAAAGAGGTGGAAAGAGAAGAGAAGAACTGGTTGGAAAGCCTAGGAGGACAAGGAGGTGTGGGGGAAATGGCAGGGGCACAGGCAGGGAAGGACCTTGAGTGACGTCCGTCCACAGGGAATCTGTCCTTCAGTAGGGAGGGAGGTGGCCGGCAGGTTCTCCTTCACTGGTCTCAGCTGACAAACGCAAGGCAGAAAGTGGGGGTGAGTTCTGGAATCCTCTTTCTCCGCTGTGGGTCCTCCTGCGTTGACTCAGGAGAATGTGGTGGTTAAGCCAAGCTCCTCGCCACTGCACAGAGTGGAAAGACACCTCCACACCCCCCACCAGGCTTTGATGTCTGTGTTCTCCTCTCCTCTCCTCTGGCACTTTGCCCAGCCTTCAGGAATGCTTCGGTGGACAGAACAGGTGCTGTCAGCATGGCCCTGAGGGGCCCGGGAAATCTTTCTTTCTTCGTTTGGAAGCAGCTAGATTGTGCTCTCACGGGTTTTCCCTTGAAGCCATTTTCCCCTCCTCTGTATCTGTGTGCTTGGTTTTTGAGGTCTAATGCAGCATGTCGTCCTGATCCTTCTTTGCCGTTCAGCATCTATATAGCATTCCTGCCCATAGAGATGTTTGGAACCTGCTTCTTGCCTGCCTGTCTTGGTGTCTTACACCAACCGTGTCCTTTTTTTCAGTTCCTCAATTGTTATGTCAAGTGGGACAAGAATGAGATCAGAGCTCTGTGGCACTCCCCGAGTGACTTCTCTTCCTGTTTCCATGGACTCACTACCCCATCTTCTGGGTTCAGTTGTTTGCCAGATTTATTCTACAGAACTGTCCTATTGTCTAGCAAGATATTGTGGGAGGAACTGATGACCTCTTTCCCTTCCCTTCCTCTGCCCCCATCTCTTCTATCAGAGAGAGAGAAACCTGGAATAATAGTAGCAGTGTTGGGGGGCCTGGCTTAGTAGAGCGTGCAAATCTTGATCTCCGGGTCATGGGTTCAAGCCCCACATTGGGTGTGGAGCCTTCTTTAAAAAAAAAATAATAGTAGTAATAGTAAGAATAATAAAATCTGATTGGAGTTTGCTTTAAGGCAGCAAAGAGAAATTTTTTTTTACCATAAAACTTGGTATAATCTTTTATTAATTTTAATTTCAGCATACTTAACGTACAGTGTTATATTAGTTTCAGGTGTACAATATAGTGATTCAACACTTTTCTACATTAGGGCTCATCATGGCAAGCGTGCTCTTGGGTCCCCGTCACCTATTTCTTCTATCCCTCTACCCTTGTCCCCTCTGGTGACCATCTCTTTGTTCTCTATAGTTCAGAGTCTGTTTTTCGGTTTGTCTCTTTTTTTTTTTCCTTTGTTCATTTGTTTTGTTTCTTAAATTCCACATGTGAGTAAAATCATATGGTATTTGTTTTTCTCTGACAGCTCATTTTGCTTAGCCTTATACACGCAGAGAGGAAAACTCTTCAACACAGAGTGGTGTTTGCTGTAATTCAGCCAGACTCCGGTGCTAGGAGAGAGCCAGGGTTCCTGCTCAGCCCTGTAATAGGACTTAGGCTGGTTTCTGTGAGGAGAGCTCGCTTCAGAAGTGGTATGGTGAAGGAAGGCCACCGGGCAGACTAACCTGGACCTGGAATTTGGGGTACATATTCACCTCTGTTCATGAGCCCTGAACAGTTGTTCTCCCCTGGGGGCAAACTTTCCCCTGGGGCACACGTGACGTGACGTCTGGCAGTTTTTCACTGTCATGACTCGGAAGAGGAGGTGTTTCCCTGGCATCTGGTGCGCAGGCAGCCACTCTCCCCAGCAAAATGGAGTCAGGCCCCAAATGTCAGTGTTGCCTAGGTTGAGAAATGCTGGTCCAGAATTTGGCCCATTTTAAAAACCTGCCCCACTGAACTTGGGGGAAGAAAAATATGCATCTGGCCAAACTCCAGGCCACCTCCCTAAAGATTCTAGTTTCATTGGTCTGGAGTCCAGCCCTGATGTGATGTTCTCATGAAGTGCCCACCCCTCCCCCTGGCCCTTTGTGGTTGGCCAGGGTTGAGAACCACTCGGAGGCCCAGGTGAGTCTGGTCTGACAGAGTCCACAGGTGAGGTGGTTCTCCCTCATTTTCTTGTGACCCAGGGTGTTATTGAAGGGTTGTTGGCTTCCTGAGCAGGGAGCAGCTGTGGAGAATCTCATTGGAGATGGAGAAAAGCACCCACCCCCAGCCGTAGAGGGCTAAGATGGAAGCTCAAGTCAGGGGCTTTTGTGAGAACTGGGATAAAAGAATTTGAAACCCTTCTGGATGGATGTTCCCAGGGCTCTTAGCCTAGCTAGTGGATCAGACTAGTGGCCAAGGAGAAAGTTGCCCCTCCTCAATGTATGTGGCCTTGCCTAGGTGCAGGGCTCCTTGACCCAGAGGTGGCTGGATTTCGCCTCGACATGCCTCTTCCTCCAGGCACCTGTGCACAGTGCACAGCCTGATGCAGCGGCCCTGACTGCAACTTGCCTTAGGTAAGACCCCCTTGGGGCAGGAAACAAGCCAGGTGCTGCCTTGTGGGTTCACAACACAATAAAAACAAAACAAAAACATTTGGGAAAGACTCAAAGTAGAAACCAGATCCCTCCTGCAGGCAGCCTAGAAACCCTATCCTGATGGCAGGCCACAGGTTGGAGGCTTTGGGCTTGTCCTGATGTCCTTGGAGGTGGTCGAGAACAACCCAGGAAATGGTGAAACTGGGCTGCAGAAAACTGCAACAGCTGCATTCCCAAGACTTGGGGTGAGACATGGGGAATTTTCTGTGCCTTGTGCCTGTCCATCAGCCGACCTGGAAAGAGAACCTCAAGCCCCATTCCAAACCCCATTCCAAACCGCAGTTCAGCAGGCTCCCCTTCCAGCCGTTGATTCATTCCCTTACAAGAGAGAAACAAAAAAGCTGTAGTATGGACGTTGGTGTCCTCAGAGCCGTACACCTAACTTCAAATCCCCTCTGTGCCCATAACGGTGAACTGGGCAAGTTTCCAAGCACCGGTGTCTTCTTGGGTAAAATGGACATTGTAGTACCGAACCTGAGACGTGGTCGTGAGGGTCAAGGTCGGTGAACGTGGCCGTTAATAGCCAGGCCACAGGGGCCATTGTGGACCCGATTGGTTGTCCCTTCACACAGAATGGCTCACGCAGCTCCCAGCACAGATGACAGCGTGGGGGGTCCGGGATCTGGGAGAAGGTTGGGCACCCTTGTGTGTATTCGGGGTGCGCGGAATCAGAGATCAGGAAAGTGTTTGGGGTCATCAGACGCGCTAGGGCACGTTCCTGGCGCTCTCCGGCCCTGGGGGGCCAGCCCCGCTTCCAGAAGAAGCGCTGGCAGCAAAGGAGGGGCTAGGTCGGATCCCCGGACCGCGCTAGCGTCCGGGGGAGGCGGCGGAAGGAGGGCAGGCCCCAGGCGAGCGGGAGGGAGGGGGAGAGGGAGGGGTAGCGGCGAGAGGAGGAGTTTTCCAGCTGGGCTTCACCCGCTCGCCGCGCAGCCCCTCGGCCCCGTCTGTCTCGTCCGCCCCCTTAAGGCGCGCGGCGCAGCCGAGCCGGAGCCGAGCCCAGCCGAGCGAGCGCAGTGCGCGCCATGGGGAACCCCGCACTCCGGGCCGCGCTGCTGCCGCCGCCGCCGTCGTCCCTCCTCCTGCTGCTGCTGCTGCTGCTGCTGCGGGTCCCGCCGAGCCGCGCCTTCCCAGGTAGGACCGGAGGCGGGGCAGTGTCCCCGGCCGGGCGCCCTTTGTCTGCCCGGGATTTGGCTTTGGCGGCCCCAGGGAGGGGACGGCGCGTAGCGGGCTCGCGTCTGGACGCCGGGAGGGGAGAGCCGGCTGTCGGCCCCACGCCGGGCGCCACGAGCTGCGGACCCTGTGGTCTGCGCTGCCGGGTGCCAGAGCGGACCCACGTTAGCGCCCGAGACCACGAAGGGAAGTTTGGCGGCGGGCTAGTTTCTCCCCACCTGGAGTTGTGCCTCACACGGTGTCCCGCCGACACCTCGGCGCACCGCCGAGGCCGGGGGGGGGGGGGGGCGGGCCCGCAACTTGTCCTGGAAGAAGCCCCTACCCGCTCCCCCTAGAGGGGCCGGGCCACCCCTGGGGGCTGCAGGGCAAGCGCCGCGGGCGAGCAGCTCCCTGGGACGGCACAGGCTGGGGCCTCTCCCGCATCCCCCAACCCCCCCCTGCTGGGGATTCCGAGAAAGTCTGCGCCTCTGGGAGAGAGGTGCCGGCAGAGAGTGGTCACTTGTGGCAGGCGCTCAATTAGCCCCAAGGAACCGGGACTACACGCCCCCCGCTCGGCGATGCAGGGGGTGTGGCTTCTTGTTGCTCGGGGGCGTGGTCTCTAGCATCTAAGGGGCCCCAGGTAGTTATTCGGGGCTCTCTTGGTGTTGACAAAATCTTCCGATTTGGTGTTCACAAAATCTCTAGATTTGCCCTTTAAAAAAGCTTCAGCTGACTTCCTCATCTGGGAGTCTTTGGTCAGCAGGGGCTTCAGGAGAGCAGGACAACATGGATGTACCCCTATCCCCCGGCAATGGAAAAGAAATCCGGGGGTGCAGTTTAATTTAGTGCTAATGGGAAGGTGGGTGGTGTGCACTTGAGGTCGTGCAGACATTTGACTTTGCGCTCAACACTATGGGCAGTTTAAATCCGGGGTCCAAGGAATGAACCTACCAAGTTCTGGGTGACCGGTGGCAGTGGAGGGTTCCCAGGTAGTGGGGTACGAAGAGGTAGAGAAGGCTGCTGGAAACACTCCGCACAGCCCTAAATGAATGAATGACTCAAACAAGTGTGTAAAGTGATATATACAGCAACTGGGTTTTGAGCTGTTTGGTAGGAACTGATTCCGGGCAAAGTACAAAGGAGACTTCATCCTCTGCCCCTGGCAAGTGCCATTCCCATGCTGCCCACTGCTGTTTAGGAGTTGGGTTACAGTGAACCAAGAGGGGAAGGGGAGGTCAGTACTGGACAGGGAGCAAGAGAGAAGTTGAGAAGCTGGAGACAGCCTTTCACGCTGAAGTCCCAGGCATCTCTGAGCTGCCTGTAAGTCTGCTGGAGCCTTTCTCAGCCAAGGGGCCTCTTCTCTTTTTCCATCTGAAATCCCTCTGCTCTCCTTTCTCCCAGCTTCTACCCTAATATAGTGTAGCTTGCTGCCAGGGCCCAGGCATCCACAGGAAAATGGGTGTGCCAGTTTGGGCACGCCCCTCTGTCTGTGGGGAACTGCCCCTGGCTAATTCAGCCAGCCAGCCAGCAGGCTGCCTCCTCTTGGGCCCCGCTCAGTGGGGTCTCTCAGGAAATGTGCTCTGCTGGGGCTTGGGAAGGCTGGGAAGGGGAGACTCTCTAGGCCAGTGGGTCCCAGGGCAAATCCCATCAGCAGAATTCACCCTAAGTGCTGCGTGACAGAGAGGGTTTGCAGATCATTTCAGAGGAACTACCTTAGCAACTGGACATTATGTCTCCGGTAAGAGGTAAGAGGCCTGGAATCAGGAACCTCTAAAAGAGGGAGGCGGGGCCGAAGGGCCCCATCACAACCACCACCATTATATAACTATCTGAGATTTAATAGCAAATCTGTCAGAGTGAGAGTAAATCATTCCCACTCCTAGAAGGTCTCTGGAGTTCTTCCATCTTTGAATTTGATGCTGCTTTTCTGGCATCGGATTCATTCTTTGCAGCCCAGCAAAGACACGGTGTCTACAAAAATCCACGTGAAATGTATAGAAAGTTTGTAGCAAAGTTGTCTGTGTTTGATTGTGTTTGTATGGCTATAAGAGATAAAAGTTTTTATTCTGGTCTTTTTGGAGCTTTTTTTTTTTTGAGGTATAGTTGACATTACATGTTAGTTTCAGGTGTATAACACAATGACTTGCTATTTGTATACTTTGTGAAATGATCACCACCAGAAATCTAGTTACCATTAGTCACCATATGTAGTTACAATTTTTTTTCTTGTGTTGAAGACTTGGAAGATTTACTCTGAGTAACTTTCAAATATCCAATAGAGTATTAATTAACTGTAATCACCATGGTGTACATTAGTACATCTGCATGGCTTACTTCTTTTGTAACTGGAAGTTTGTACGTTTTGACCCCCTTTGCCCATTTTACCCACTCCCCTACCCCCAACTCTGTAACCACCAGTCTGTTCTCTGTATCTACGAGCTTGGGGTTTTTTGTTTTGTATTTCAAATTGTACATACAAGGGAAGTCAGATGGTGATTTATCTTTCTATCTGACTTACTTCACTTAGCATAATGTCCTCAAAGTTCCATGTTGTCCATTGCTAATGGCAAGATTCCTTTTTTTATGCCTGACTAGTATTGTTGTGTGTGTGTGTGTGTGTGTGTGTGTGTATCTACACCACATCTTCTTTAACCATTCATCTATCAGTGGACACGGGTTGCTTCCATATCTTGGCTATTATAAATAATGCTGCAAAGAACATGGGGATGCAGATATCTTTTTGAGTTCATGTTTTCGTTTTCTTCAGATAAACAACCAGAAGTGGAATGAATGCTGGATCATATGGTAGCTCTGTTTTTAACTTTTGGGGGCACCTCCATACTGTTTTCCACAGTGGTGCCCCAGTCTGCATTCCCACCAACACAGAGCAGAGGGTTCCCTGGTCCCCACCTCCTGGCCCACGCTTGTTACTTCTTGTCTTTTTGATGATAGCTGTTCTAACAGGTGTGAGGTGACAGCTCATTGTGGTTTTGATCTGCATTTCCATTTTTCTTCTGTGCTTAAATCAACTCTTAAAACCTCATTTACACCTGAGAGTTTGGAGGTTCACGCTACCTCATCCTGGAAGCAAAGCTGAAGATGAAGAATGAGCAAAGTGGGCCCCAAGAAAGGCTCCGTGAATCTTATGCTGGGAGAAAACCGGTGAGCAGGCGTGGTTTCACCAGTCAGGAAAACCCAGTGAGGTTTGCTCAAAGCCCAGCCAGACCACATGAGCCAGAGCCATCCTCCGAAGTGCCACCTTCATAGATAAGTATTAGGAAGTGAACACCTGCCCCACAATCTACAATTAAAGTCTCTCCGGGGGCAGGCTAAGCTAGAAATTTCTCTTTGGAGTTAAAAGGTGTAAGGATCTGACAAAGTTCCTCTTCATTAAAAAAGGGGAATTAAAAAGCAGGGAGTCTGGGGAGAGCAGGACATTTTCATTGAGCATTTTCTTCACCGAGAAACTTGCAGTCCAGTCACAGCTTTGTGAGCTCAAAGACACACTAGAAACTGTCCTTCAAGCACTGTCTTCAGACCTTCCCATCTCATCAGTTTTTACACCATAACTGAAATATAGGCCCTCTCTTTTCCATGGTTACCGTACCATTCTCGCTTACAGTCTCCCTCATTCTAATTCATTCTACTTTCTCTGGCCAGATACTGGTCTTTTTTTTTTTTTTAAGAAGATTTTATTTATTTATCTGACAGAGATCACAAGCAGGCAGAGAGGCAGGCAGAGAGAGGTGGGGGGGGGAGCAGGCTCCCTGCTGAGCAGAGAGCCCGATGTGGGGCTCGATCCCAGGACTCTGGGATCATAACTGATACTGGTCTTTAAGTACAACTACTTTTACACCTACTCAAACACTGAGAGTGGCAGCTGCCTGTCCTCTGTCACGTTAACTAGAAAGTTCTCAGTTTTTTTCAGCGGACTACACAATTGCTTCCAGCCTAAATTTTCGGTCTTTCTCTCCTGGTTTCCTAAAATGTGGCCAAACAGACTACCTGTTTTCACAGAGCTTGAACCACATTTTCCCTCTTCTTGGCAATTGCTGCTTCCTGCACCTGGAATTCCTCCCTCCCTCCATCCCCCTGAACCCCAGCCACCTGCCGTCCCAAATTCTGCCCATCCTCTAGTGTCACCCTCTTTTGGATGAAACATTTCCTTGATCCCTTAAATGGGAAGCTTCTGCCTTCTGTTAAACACCCACGGCACTCCCTGTTTCTCTTGCAGTGTTTATGACATGTGTCGTACGGTACAATAATTTACACACTCCTGTATACTTCTAGATTCTGACTTCTGGAAGGTGGGTTACCACGTCTTCCCTTTCTTTGTATTCTGGGGCCTAGCTGAGCACCTGGAGCCAAGAGGGTGTTTGTGCTGGTCAAGTTACTGGCCCTGTAATGTGGCTGATGGGCCACTGGAAAGAAAGGAGCTGAGAGAATCATGCACGGGTCAACAGGGCTCTGTGCCACCATGAATCTCCATGCAGAGCGACTGTGGCTCGCTGGCCATAGAGGTTGCTTTTTTAGTCCCTGAACACCCTCTGCTTAAGCAATAACCTTCTCTGTTGGGGGCTGTATTTTTCTTGGCCTCTTTGCTATAGTGGTTGAACGCTTTCCTTAGTGAACGCAAATGTGTGCGCTCCATCAATTCCCCTTTCAGAGAACACGGCTAAAACGGGTAATTGAAAGTGAAGATTGAGTTTAAACAGAAGAAGGATTCCTTTTGCCAGGCTATCCCATAGTATGAACATGTGGCAGCCAAGTTATGATGAATACCCAGGTTACAGACTCCCTTCCAGCCGAGCGGCGTGAACGAGTTCCAGGTCCTGGGGAGTCGCTCACGCCGGCCCCTTCCTTAGGTTGGCCCTTGCGTGAGTTCTCGACTGTCAGCTTTTATGGGCCATTGTTTATGGGAGCCTTTTAAGCCCCAGTTCTTTTCTCTTGGATATTTGAAAGTAGTTCTGAAATGGAAACTTTTTCTGCCTTTTTTAATGAAAACGGGCCTGTACCCAGAGACTTTTTCAAGCGGACACCGAATGATGGTGTGCTTGGGACAGCAGGGTGAAGAAGGTGGGGAATTCCTTCTCTTGGTGTTTTCTGTCTTATGGGGAAAGAGACAGGGGCTTATCTATGGGGGGAAATGATGTAGCAGCGGCGGGTCGACAGGCTCTGGGAGCCCAGAGAGCTGCCATTGCAGGACCCCTGGGCCTGGACATTGGAGAATGGTGTTCGTGGATGGTTGAGGCCCGTGACAGTGGCCCCCAGGCCCAAGAAAGGTTAGCAGAGGTCCGGGCACTTCCCTATGAACATCTGGAAATTGGAAAGAAAAATCTGCGTGGGTGTTCTTTTTCTGGGGAGAAGGCCCTTCTCCCAATTCAGAACCACTACTCACTAGAAGCTCTTCATGAATTGCGTGAGCAAGCTGCCCTTAATGGACACAACACTGCACATGCGTAGTAAGATGAAATTGTCAGAGTAGGAAAATTGCGATCGCACTGCTGAGCTGGGGGTCCCTCAGGTCGCGACCAGAAGTACATCTTCTTCTCCTCGCCTAAAAAGCAACACCCAACAAAGAAGGCATAATCATAGATGGTAATTGCCTTCGGGTCTGGGTTGGCAACTCGTTGTACCCCTCGCTTAGCCCAGAGTCTGTGACCTAGAGGAGGATCTTTAGTCCGTATTCGTGGCTTAAAGAACCGGCTAAAATAATTTATCGCGGTGGAGAACAAGGGTTCTGTTTCAAATATCCCTGTAGGATTTCACTGGAATTTCCAAGATGCTAATTCCCAGAGAAAAAGGAATGCATGACAGCAAAACATCAGAGGAAATTTGCACTGTCCTGAACAGGAGACCCCCTCTGGACGGGCAACGAGCCAAGGCATAGTTAATGGCTGGGGCTGTTGGATGTCACATCCCCCTGGGACACTATTCTGGGAGACTCAGAAACTCCTGGGAGTCCCAGAGGCAGGATTTGCAGATCAAGTTTTAAGGCTAAAGCTTGTGCAAGAGAGAAGCCATTGGTAGCATTGCTGAGCTCCCAAGTTTTCCAGATGATAATTGGTTTCACCTGGATCTTACGAGCCGCATGGCGCACTCGACCCAGAAACCTCTGGAGTTTTCATTCCGGAGATGAATGATTCACTCGCCCGTAATCCTTAGCTCATACTGGATGTCTCTTTCTGCATTGTTCTCCAGGGAGAGGATAAATGGGCTTGGACCTAATGGCTTGGATTATCCCAGAGGTTTGGGGTTGTAAATTGAGTATCATGGTTTTAAAACGTTTTTATGAGTAATAGTCAGACAAATCCGAACACAAACTTGGGGGCAGATTTTCTGCCTTGGCCTGGAAATAGCATTGTGCGCTTTCTCCTGCCCCGCTTGTTCTTGCGGTGACCTGTCACGTGTTGGGTTCCAGGGGACCAGCCACTGATTTCTCATGTCCCATTGCTGGCTGTCGGCAGCATCCTCCCGGTTGTGCCTTGTAAACGTCTGTCTGTCCAACACCGACTGCATCCCGGGACCCTGTGACTGATGACTCTGGCCGGCCACTTACTGTGTGGGTGGCTGAGCTGAGTGACCGTGCCAGATCCAGGGATCCAGGAATGTTCAAAAACACTGGTTAATTTAGGGCCACAGGGCAAAGACTGAGCCAGGGTTTGGCAGGCCCACTGTGGAGTGGTGAGGAAGTGGCGGCGTGGCCACGTCCCCCACCTTCTGTGACTCTGCCCCCAGATTGGCCGTTCCATATAGGAACTCTGACAGACTTGTTGCCACTGACTCAGCATTCGTCAGACAAAAGCTCCGAGTCCTTTAAATACCCAGTGTTGAAATCCTGTTTCCACTTAGATTCCCATCTAGCTTTCCAAGGGGTGGAAACATACTCTTTCTCCATTAGTTACTCATGGATCTGAGGCCTCCGGCTATATGAGCAGGTCTTGGGGCCTCTTGTCCTTTTCGTGTCCTCATGGTGGCTCTCAACGTGTCCATGGCACGAGAGCTGCCGGGAAGAACGCCTCCGGCCAGAGCTGACCCTGCTGGGCTTTCAGGCTCTGTGGAGATTCTCAGAGGAGTTTCTCATCCACATCCAGGCTCCCCTGCGTGGGCCACCTGGTCTCTGGAACCATGGGGTATCCGACTGGGAGGGCCCGAGACGTAGCTCCTTGTGTCTTAGGGATGAGCCTCTGAGGCCCAGCGAGCTGGAGGACGTTTGTCTAGGGTGACCTAGGGCATGAGAAGCCCAGCTGGGTTTAGAGCTAAGTGGTGGCTCCAGAGCTCCCATCACTGTGCCCCGCCCCTGCTCTGACCTTGCCCTGAATTCAGTCTTCGAGTGGCCTCCCTGTGTGAGGCACCTGCCGGCCCCGGGGGAGAGGGGCAGGCCGGAACCAGTCACATGGCCTGCGCTTGCTGGGCCGGTCCCCGTGTATTTCGGCACTTGGCTGCCATGGCAGGCTCTCACGCCTGGGGCCGCTTGCGTGTTCCTCAAGGGCTGGGAGTCCCAGATCCTCTCTCCACCACTTGCTTTGAGCTTCCCAACTGATAGGTCACCATATTCTTTTTTTTTTTTTAAAGATTTTATTTATTTATTTGACAGAGAGAGAGATCACAAGTAGGCATAGAGGCAGGCAGAGAGAGAGAGAGAGAGGAGGAAGCAGGCTCCCTGCTGAGCAGAGAGCCCGACGTGGGACTCGATCCCAGGACCCCGAGATCATGACCCGAGCCGAAGGCAGCGGCTTAACCCACTGAGCCACCCAGGGGTAGGTCACCATATTCTTAATGAGATCGAATTCATATCCCAGACCATTCACCCATGGAAACCAATGCGGTGATTTTCAGTGTGTTCACAGAGTTGTGTATCCATCAGCACAATTTTAGAACATTTTCATTCTCCCCAAAAGAAACCCTGTGCCCCTTAGCCATCATTCCCCACCCCTGACACCCGAGCTCTAGGCAACCGTTTGCCTGTTCTCTGTCACTACACATTTACCCACTTGTTACATTCTGTATAAGGGGAATTGTGCAATATTTGTCCTTTTGTGCCTGGCGTCTTTCACGGAGAGTCATGTTTTCAAAGCCCATCTGTGTTGAGGCAGGTATCACTCACTACTTGATTCCTTTGTACGGTTGAAGTCTATTCTACTGCGTGGGTATACCACATTTTATCCATTCATCAGCTGATAGACATTTGTGTTTCCACGTTTTATGAGTAATGCAGTAAACAGTCCCGTAAGTTTGTGGGCATATGGTTTCATTTCTCTTGGCTAGATACCTAGATGATTTTCCAAAGCAACTGTACCCTTGTCCATTCGTACCAGCGGCATGTGGTGGTTCCAGCTCCTGCACACCTCAACGACTCTTGATATTATCTGTCATTTTGATTAAGTGCTATCATTTTAGCTCAGGTCATTAATGGCTTCTACTCAAGGACAGAGTGAGAAAGCAGCGTCTGTTCTGCCAGCTACGAAAGGAGACTGGTGAGAGTCACCTACGGCTGCCTGCCACCCTTTCACTGCTGGCTGCAGGTCCACTGCTGGTTATCAGGCACCCTTGGGTGCATTAGAAGGAAAATGAGAAGGAAACGCCTTGTGCGGGTATGGGGTACTGGGCTTGGTCAGGAGACAGACTCTGGGCTCATTAGGAAAAGGTTGGAGGCCGACCCAGGACTCAGGACTGAAGAGTGGCGGGCAGGATGATTGGAGACCCTACTCCCTCTTTTGGGGGGTGTGATGATGTAGGCAAGTCCCTGAATAACCTTACGCATGTGTTGCTCCTTGCTCTCAGTGGCTCAGCCCATGTGGAATCCACCATAGTATTTCACGGCTTGTGACTGCTTAAAAGAACAAAGCAAGAAAGGGTACTGGCATATGGACAGCATCCTGGCATGCAGGAATCCTGGGATTCCCTGGGGCAAGTGAGACTAGCGGAGGCTTGGGCCCCATGGAGCAGCATGTGCATTCGAATAAGACCCCTCCACTGATCATTATCCACGGTGAAATTTCAGAAGTACTGGTGTGATGAATGAGTTTAGCCCTTTGCCAGACCAGGGCGGCTGGCCTGTTTCTATGCGCCACACAATAACTCTCCATCCCTCCTTCCCCCTTTCCTGTGGGCTTTGCCTTCATCATGTCGCTAGACTTCCTTTCCGAAGTTCCCGACATTCCTGAGATAAGCCAGCCCAGCCTTTAGGTCTCTACTCCCTCTTCCAACTCCAAAACAAACCCAACCCCGAGAGGGACCTTGACTCTGTGTCCTTTTAAGTCCTCCCTCCTGGCTGAACCTCCAGCGGCATCAGCAGCAAAGCCGTCTTTTGGTGATGGGTGACAGGGACCTCCTGTGGCTGTGCTCTGCAGTGAATTTGTCCTTTAGAAATAATTTCAGCTCCTTAAGAAAGCCACATGAGGACAGTCTGGGCCTCCCCTGTCCCACCAGCGAGATATCATCCTGTGATTGAGAACTGGCACCTCGGGGACTACACATCTTTGTCCTAGAAACTGATGCCCTGGGGTGAGGGAGGAGGCAGCCCTGTTGTGGGGGGACAACCCCAGTGGGAAGTCAGAAGAGCACACGCTGCCCCTTGCCCTCAGCACACACCCCCCACCCCCCCGGCCCTCCCCGTAGCCCCATGAATTGGGCAAGTCAGGAAGACTGAACTGGTAACAGCAATAAAAAGGGAGCCTCCCACTTTTCCAGGGCATGGGGGGGGGCATGCAGGGGAAGTTAGGGTTGATATTCTGCTTTGGCAGATCTGGGCTGGGGACTAGGAATCTAGGGCAGGGATCTCCAAAGTCAGTCCGGGCAGGCCAGATGGGGCCCGCTGCCTGGTTTTGTATGACCAGTGAGGTAAGAATGGTTTTTCAGTTTTAAAATGGTTGAAGTCAGAAGGAGAATATTTTCTAACAAGGGAGATTCTATGAGGTTCAGAGATCTGTGTCACTGGGTCCCAGCCTGGCTCACCCATTTGGGTACTGTCTGTGGCCACTTGGTGATACCACGGCAGGGTTGAGCAGTCATGACCCAGACCATGTGGCCTGCAAAGCTGAAAGTATTTATTGTCTGGCCCTTTACAGAAAAAATCTGCCACTCCTGAACTAGGCTATGGACCACGAACCAGCATCGTCTGGGAGCTTTGGAGAACTCTACAATCTCAAAACCCACCTCAGACCTAAGAAATCAGAATTTACCTTTTAACATACTCCTAGGTATTTCGGGCTGCTGCTCATTCCCAATGAGGCTCATCTTTGCCTTTGGTCCAGGGTCTTTTAAGAGATATAGGCCCATATGCTGTAACTAGCACCATACACTGTTGCTGTGAATTCATGTGACAGAGAACAGGGTGTCTCGGTATCTGTTTGAGGCGTGTTTGAGACTTGGTCATCTTCCAGGCCCTCTAGAAACGAGGGTCTATTCTTGCCAATTCTCGGCCAAGGTCTGGTATCCTAATTCAAAGCTGGAGGCCTTTGCTAGCTGCTGGCATACTTCCTTGAGGCTGCATGCATTTCTCAGCATCTTTCTGGATCTGCTGCCCTGCCAGGACCTTGCTATGTGGCATGGCCTGCAACTCTCCCCAGGCCCCTAACCTGGGTGCTGGGGGCTTGACTTGGACAATGTATCTTTTACAAGGTGCTGTTCTCTTAGGAGTGGTTAGTCTTTCTGCTGGTCAGGACCATCCCTAGTAGAACATTTCTATAAGTGGCTTCCTTGAAGCACTGCTTCCCAGGGAAGTTCATAGATATATTCTAGGGGCAGCAGAAAGCAGTGTAACTGGGAAACTGCTGGGTTAAGGAGGCTTCTTTCGTGCAGGACTGCTCAGGGTCATTGATATGCTAATGACCTCATTAAGTCTTTTTTTTTTAAAAAATTATTTATTTGGCAGACAGAGATCACAAGTAGGCAGAGAGGTAGGCAGGCAGAGAGGGGGGAAGCAGGCTTCCTGCTGGAGCTCGATCCCAGGACCCTGAGATCATGACCTGAGCTGAAGGCAGAGGCTTTAACCCACTGAGCCACCTAGGTGCTCATTAAGTCTTCAGGGGGAGGACCAGGGAGGCTAGGGGAAGACCACTCACCAGCAGGGGCAGCACCACCTGGGAACTTCTTTAATCTGTAAACTCTCAGGCCATCGCATCCCAAAGCTACTGAACCTGCTATCCAGAAAGAAGAGAGATTTTGGTATCACAGCCGCCGTTGTGACAGCATTGGCTATATCTACAGCAGCTGCCACGGCAGCAGCAGCCTCTATACCCACTGCGGAAGCTGTGAACACCCTTGCAGAAGGAACGGCGGCTGCCCTTCAAACAAAGACTCAGATCAATGCGCATCTGCAAGCAGGAATCCTGATAGTCAACCAGAGAGTGGATTTGGTTCAAGAACAAGTGGACATAGTGGGGGCCCTATTGGGACTGGGATGTGTAGCACCCTTCCCGGCAATTTGTGTAACTCCCATAGCCTATGCTAATATGAGTGACTTACAGAATGTCTCCCGACAGCTCTCCCAGTACTTGCGGGGGAATTAGTCCGCAGAATTCCAAAACTACACTCAGCACCTGCTACTAGGCATAACAAGGATAAATAACACCCGAGTTGAGCTTGCAACCCTCCCAGAGATAATCAAAACATCGCAAGATGTGTTAACCTTTACGAAATAATGGGCTAGCGTAATTGGTCTGATGACAATCCTCGTAGTGGGCTTGATTCTACTAGTAAGAAAACTGCAAATTTGAGGGAGGGAAGGGGGGCCCAGCAGTCTGTGTTTTAACAAACCTTCTTGGTGATGCCGATGCTTTGTGCAAGTGTCAGATCCACCCGTGTCGGTTCATTCCCAAATTGTTTTCTCATGGCATCTCACTAGACTAGGGTTTCACATTTGGTTTTATGATTTTTATTTATTTTTTATTAAAGTACAATTAGCATACAGTGTTATATTAGTTACATGTGTACAACATAATGATTCAACAATTCTAGATGTGACTTAGTGCCCACCACGGTAAGTGTAGTCACCATCTGTCACCAATGTTAATACGGTATTATCGACTATATTCCCTATACCTTACTTTTCATCTCTGTGACTTAATTCTTTCATAATTAGAAGTTTCTCCTTTTCACCCAGCTCCCCACCCCCTCCTCTCTGGCAGCCGCCAGCTTGTTCTCTATAGTTAAGGATCCATTTAGGTTGTTTTTGTTTGTTCACTTGTTTTTTGTTTTTTGTTTTTAGATTTGACATATGAGTGAGATCTTATGGTATTTGTCTTTCTCTGTCTGACTTGTTTTATTTAGCGTAGTATCCTGTAGGTCCATCCCTGTTGTCACAAATGGCAAGAGCTCATTCTTTTTTATGGCTGAGTAGTATACCACTGTGTGTGTGTGTGTGTGTGTGTGTGTGTGTGTGTGAATGTGTGATTGTCTTTATCCATTTGTGTATCCATGGACATGTGGGTATGTGGGTTTCTTCCATATCTTGGCTACTGTAGATAATGCTGGTACAATGGTGGGCATGCAGATATCTTTTCCAGTTGGTGTTTTTGTTTTCTTTGGGTAAATACCCAGTGGTGGGATTACTGGATCATATGGTAATTCGATTTTTAATTTTTTTTAAAGACCCTCCATAGTGTTTTCCACAGTGGCTACACCACTTTCTTTCCCACCAACAGTGCCTTTTTCTCTACATCCTCATCAGTACCTGTTATCTCTTGTCTTTTTGATTCTAGCCCTTCTGACAGCTGCAAAGTAAGATCTCACTGCAGTTTTGATTTGCATTTTCCCGATGATGAGTGACGGTGAGCATCTTTTCATGGGTCTGTGGCCATCTTGTGTCTTTGGAAAATTATCTGTTCAGGTCCTCTGCCCATTTTAATCAGATTCTTATTTTTTTGTATGCGTGTGCTGAGTTGCATAAGTTTTTTTTTTACATATTTTTGGATATTAATACCTTATATAGGTCATTTGCAAATATCTTCTCCTAATCAGTTGGCTGACTTTTCGTTTTGTTGATTGTTTTTTCCACTGGGCAGAAGCATTTTATTTTGATATAGTCTCAATGGTTTATTTTTGCTTTTGTCTCCCTTGCCTCAGGATACATAGCTAGAAAGAAGTTGCTACAGCCAATGTCAAAGAAGTTACTGCTTGTGTTCTTGTCTAGGATTTTTATGGTTTCAGGTCTCCCATTTAGGGCTTTCCTCCATTTTGGGTTTATTTTTGTGTGTGGTGTTAGAAAGTTGTCCTGTTTCATTCTTTTGCATGTATGGGCCTATATTTCTTAAATACCATTTATTGAACAGACTGTCTTTTCCCTGTTATATACTCTTGCCTCCTTTGTCATAGATTAATTGACCATAGAAGTGTGGGTTTGTTTCTGGGTTCTCTATTCTGTTCCTTTGATCTATGTGTCTGATTTTGTGCCGGTACTATAGTGTTTTGATGATGACAGCTTTGTAGTATAGCTTGGAATCTGGGATTGTGATACCTCCAGCTTTGTTCTTCTTTTTCAAGAGTGCTTTAGCTATTTGGGGTCTTTTGTGGTCCCATACTGATCTCAGGATTGTTTGTTCTAGTTCTATGAAAAATGCTATTGATGTTTTGTTAGGGATTGCATTAAATCTGTAGATCGCTTTGGGTAGTGTGGATAGTTTCACAATATTAATGATTCGAGTTCATGAGTAGCCATATCTTTCCATTGGTTTGTGTCATCACATTTAAAAAAAATTATTTATCTGACAGACAGAGATCACAAGTAGGCAGAGAGGCAGGCAGAGAGAGAGGAGGAAGCAGGCTCCCTGCCGAGCAGAGAACCCAACTCAGGGTTCGATCCCAGGACCTTGGGATCATGACCTGAGCTGAAGGCAGAGGCTTTAACCCACTGAGCCACCCAGGCGCGCCACATTTGTTGTTTTTAAAGGAAACTGTGTTTTTGGTTCCAGGATAGGACGTTTGAGAAGATGACATTGAATTTCTTTTTTTTTTTTTAAAGATTTTATTTATTTATTTGACTGACAGAGATCACAAGTAGGCAGAGAGGCAGGCAGAGAGAGAGGAGGAAGCAGGCTTCCTGCTGAGCAGAGAGCCCGATGTGGGGCTTGATCCCAGGACCCTGGGACCGTGACCTGAGCCAAAGGCAGAGGCTTTAACTCACTGAGCCACCCAGGCGCCCCAACATTGAATTTCTTGGAGCTGGTGGAAGTGCCCACTGCAAACTCAGGGGGAAAAGAAGAAAAAAACCCACAAACTTTTGGGTAGCAGCATCTGTCCCACATCTGTCCCACTAAGCAGTTGTATGCATACTTACTTAATAGAAGTTTCTTTCAGTTGAAAGCCACCAACTTTTGGCTGGTGCGAACATGTGTTCTTTAAAATGTGTTTTTATGTATTAAAATGTGAAGAAAGCTGGGAACAGCCCTTGAGATCTATTTCTCTCCTCTCTGCACAACTGCCCCTTCTAGGATACTTTTTTTCCCCCTCCTGAAAAATTTCCTCAGGCAAATCCCACCCCACCTTTCTAGACCAGTCAAGTCCAGTTGGCTTTTGCTGGTGCCCTTGCCCACAGCGAGTGACTCTTCTCTCCACAGGAATGCCCTGGGAAGCCTTCAGATCTGAGGGGATGGCCTCTCCCCAGGCAGCACCTCTCAGTGCAGGGCAGCTGGCTATTCCTTCTCAGTGCTCAGCCCACCACCTCACCTTCCAGAGCTTTCTTCTTTGCATATTGTCAGGGCAGGTGGTTGGGTGGATGCTTTTCATTCTTTGCTATCGAAGAGTTTATAAATGCTGTGTTGTCTCTGAGTTTGAAAATGCCAGTAACACTGAGGCAGGAACCAGGACGGGGGATGGGGACGCAAAGTTCTCTTGCCCAGACCTTTCCTCTTCTTGTTTATACAGAGGTGAGGCCGCAAGAGCTGACGTGGTGGGCGGGTTCTTGGCTTGGTTTACCTTCTGCCCAGAATTGTGAAGAAGCACAGTCACCTCACTGTCAGGCCACGTGACCTCGGCCAGCGCCACATTCTGGGGCCTTCTGCTGAAGGCCTTGCCACAGCCTGCCTCCCTTCTTGGATTTTGTGTGTGTTTCAGTTGATCTCTGAGGAGGCCCGCTGAGCCTTTGCAGGAGCTTCTGCCATTGCTTTCACGCCGCTGTCTGGTTTCATATTAAAGGCTGACATCTTATTGCATGTCAGCCTCGAATGTGTGCCATCAGCCTCCAGGACCTTGGGGATCCCCCTTGGTGGGGACAGGAGTTGCTATTGGTTGAGGGCCCCTGCTTTGGGCTGACCTCACAATCAGGCGCCTGTCTTCTCCTTGTTTCTCCTGTCTTCCAGCTTTAGGTGGAAGGGGGGCACGGCCACGCTGTGGTTCTTCATAATATGAAATAATAGAAGGAGGAAAAAAACTGACAAAAATATATTCTTTTCCCCTCGAACAAGAGTAATGCCTTCCTTTATAAAGTCCTCCTTTCAAGCTGCTTTTTGTTAGCTGTGTAAAATATGCCCGCCCTGAAACTTCCCCACACCACATGCTGTCTTGTCTTTGCTGATGAAAGGCGGAGTGCCTGGGGACTGTGGGCGCCATCCACTCTGCCCAATGTCTCCCCTTTGAGGTTTTGTGTGGAAGAGTTTCAACACAGGAAGGAATAGTCTCTCAGGAGAGGCAGCTGTAGAAGCAAGGCTGTCTCTGTGAGCTGCTCGGTGGTGGGATCGCTCTCTCACCAGCTCCCTGCCTTTCCACTTGTATTTCTTTTTTCTAGAGGAAATAAAGTTAGAATAGATAGTTAAGAGGAGCCTGAATGGGGAGAGAAGGTGTTTGGGTGCAAGACAGGGAGGAAGAGTCCTTAGTAGGATGGAGCTCTGGTTGCCCACAGCAGTGGCCCAGCCAGTGGTACCCTTACTGCCTTCCCTCCCTTCCCCAGCCCATCATGGTGCATCCTGGGATCTCCTCCCATGAGCTACTCGTACCTTCTCTTAGAGTCTGCTTTTGGGGAAACTCACATGAACAATGTCGAAGCTGGAACTTAACCCAAGATTTTAGGTTCTGACTCAAAGTTCTCTCTACTGCTGAATTCATTCCTGTCAAGCAAAACTGTCTAGGTCAGTCATTGAACCATAAGTCAGACTTCATGAAGAAGCCTGGGGAGTGTTTCAGTCATCGTTTGCTGTGTAAGAAACCATCCTGAACCTTAGTGGCTTAAAACAACCCCCGACCACTTACTTGCTTGTGATTCTGCAATTTGGGCAGTGCTTAGTGGGGATGGCCCCTCTGCTCAACCACCCAAGATAGCTCCCCTCATGTGCCTGGCACTTCCTTTCTACCTCTTTGCAGTCTCCTGTGCTCTACATCTTCTCTGTCTCTCTGTGTTGCCTTCCTCTTTTCTTTCCGTGCAGATAGCTTCTTTTTTTTTTTTAAATCCACATTTTTATTTAAATTAAATGAGCCAAGATACTACATCATTAAGTACAGATGTAGTGTTCAATGATTCATTAGCTGCATATAATACCCATTGCTCATCACATCACAAGCCCTGCTTAATGCCCACCACCACGTCCCACATCAGGCTCTGTGCTCAGTCAGAATCTATTGGAGATTGTCTTCCTCTCTGTCTCCCTCTGCTTTTTCCTTGTTCTCTCTCTCTATCTCTCTCTCTGTGAAATAAATAAATAGAATCTTTTAAAAATAGAAAAATTTCTCTTTGCCTGCTTGGTTTAGGTTTTATTTGCTGTTCTTTCTCCTGCTCCTTTAGATGTAAGGTTACCTTTTGCCCTCGGGATTTTTCTACTTTTTAAAAAAATTTATTTTTTTAAATTTCTTTTCAGTGTTCCAGAATTCATTGTTTGTGCACCACACCCAGTGCTCCATGCAATACGTGCCCTCCGTAATACCCACCACCAGGCTCACCCAACCTCCCACCCCCACTCCCCTCTTCTTGAGGAGTGAAATCCAGAGCCACTGTGACTCTTAAGGCCCCAGTACAGAACTGTCACGGCCTCGCTCTTGTCACATTCTACTTGTTAAAGCAAACCACAAGGCAGGACCAGGTGGTGGTGAAAGTGGGTAGACTCTGCTTACTGAAATGGAAAAGGGGGTATCGTCATGTGCAGGGTGGGCGGAATCGGTCAGTTTGGTTTGGAAGAACATGCTGGAGATGTGAGTTTAATTTCCCAGGGTGTTTGCCAGGTGCCTTCTGGTGAAATGCTGGATCTCAGGTGAGCTCTCTGCTTGTCAGCCTGTTCAGTTACAGAATGTGGCCTGCTCTGATCCACTGCAAGGACATGGAATTGAATACATCTGTGTCTGAGGAGTATCCAAGGTTCACTGGCCAGTATTTCCTGATACTAGCCCCACCTCCATCCTTTGCTCCCCCAGGCTTCTCTCGTTTTCTCTCATTTTCATCAATGGCAAAGACTTGAAGGAAAGGTAACTCAAAATAGATCATAGACATAATTATAAAACCTCTAAAACTTGTTGGTGATAATATGGGAGAAAAATCTTTGTGAGTTTGAGTTAGATTTTCTTAGATATGACACCAAAAGCATGATCTATAAAAGATTTTAAAAAATCACTTCATCCAAACTTAAAATTTAAAAACAGTTAAGAGAATGAAGAGGGGGAACCTGGGTGGCTCAGTCGGTGAAGCATCTGCCTTTGACTCAGGTCATGATCCCAGGGTCCTGGGATCGAGCCCCACATCAGGCTCATTGCTCAGTGGGGAGTCTGCTTCTCTCTCTCCCTGTGCTGCTCTCCCTCTCTGTCAAATAAATAAATAAAATCTTAACTAGCATACTTTATTTTTTATCCTATTCAATGAGTGAAGGAACATATGGTACATCATTAATTTTTGATGTAGTGTTCAGTGATTGATTAGTTGCATTATAAAATCTTAAAAAACATCTTAAAAAAGAGAATGAAGAGGAGATAAACCACAGACTGGAAAAAGTTATTTACAAATGCCATATAGTCCTGACAAAGCACTTTTATCCAAAATACATGAAGAGATCTCTAAACCCCAAAGGATAAGAAAACAAGTAATCCACTGTAGAGGGTAGGCAAAAATATTTTTAAAAGATTTATTTATTTATTTATTTGAGAGAGAGCATGAGAAGGAAGAGCAGAGGGAGAAGGCAAGGGAGAGAGAAACTGAAGTAGACTCCACACTGAGCACCTAGCCCAACGTGGGGCTCAATCCCACCACCCAAGCCAAAACCAAAAGTCTGACGCTTAACTGACTATGCTACCCAGGTGCCCCATGAGTAGGCAAAATATTTTAACAGACACTTCACCAGAGAAGGTATATGAAAAGACAGCCAACATCATTACCCACCTACTAGCTGGATGAAGTTGGCCAACTGAACTTCCGCCTTCTTTTGCCAAATGTAAACTGCCACCTGCTCCCCTAGGGAAGTGATTTGTAATGTACAGTGCAAATATAGGGCATGGTCATAATTCCCCCCCAAATAACTTGCACACATTTTTGTTCCTTGTAGAGGGCTGACTAGCCAGTTCTCAATCTCCCTCATTGGACCTTATGTGACAGACACCCACAAATTGTTGGCTACGACTGCTCGGTAACCACTGGCCACTAGCAATTTGAGGCTGATCATTTACTGTAAGCTCGAGTGGACGTGGGTGCCTCCCACCATGCTTTTCCAAACCAGTCTGGTTTGTAGGGCTCCCTAAAAAAACCTCCCACTGTCTGCTTCTTCCACCCTCAAGTGTCCTAATGTCCTTTCATTTCAAGGAACTTGCATCATGTATGCTCTGCAACAAAGGGCTTTAGTGTTTCTCGGTACCATCAATCCTAAGAGATTTACTTTGACCTTGCTTTTTTTTTTCTTTGATTGCATTTGTAAACAGTGGTCAAGCTTGAGATGTATTAGTTTGAATTCTCATATTTTATCATTTTCTCTAGGACCTAATGTTAAATTCAACGCTGAATCCTTAGTAAGGACACTGATTATGTCAGGAGGAAGTCACAGAACATTTTTCATCTAGTGTCTAAATTTGGAAAAAGAGGCTTGAATGAACAGCTGCAGTATCCCAACTGATTTTCCATTTCTGTGAATCCCAAAGGCCCCTCTCCATGCATTTAAAATTCCTGGAATTCCTGAAATTAAAAAAAAAATACTGTGAGAGGAACACACAGGGTTGTTGTTGTTGTTGTTGTTTAACAGCTTTATTGAGGTATGCTTGATACAGTAAACTCCCCGAACTGTCTTTGCACCTTTTCAAAAATTAATTGGCAGGTTTGCTTTTTGCTGGTCTGTTTCTGGGTTCTTTGTTTTGATCTACCGATCTCGATGTCTTGCATTTGCCAGTGTCACATTATTTTGATTTACTGTAGCTTTGTAAATAGTCTTAAAATTGGAGAGTGTGCTTTCTCCAACTTTATTCTTTTCCAAAATTGTCCTGGCTATAAACTCCATATAAATTTTGGAATCATCTTCTCTATATCTACCAAAAGAGCCTGCTGGGATTCTGATTGGAATGATGTTAAATTTACCAATCAGTGTGAGGAGAACTGATATCTTTCTTATTTTGAAACTTCCAGTCCACAAACACAGTATATCTCTCCATTTATGTGGGTCATTTTTTAATTTCTTTCATTAGCATTGTGGAGTTTTCAGAATACAGATTGGATATATGTTAGATTTGTACTTCAGTATTTCATTTCTTGGAGCTATTGGAAATGGTATTTTTTAAAATCACTTTCTAAAGATTCTTTGCTAGCAGATAGAAATACTATCGATTTTTGTGTTTTTTTTTAAGTTGTGGTATAATTAACATACAATGTTATATTATTCTCAGGTGTGTGATATGATCCGGCAATTTCATACATTAGTAAATTTTTTGAAAGATTTTATTTATTTATCTGACAGAGATCACAGGTAGGCAGAGAGGCAGACAGAAAGAGAGGAAAGGAAGCAGGCTCCCTGCTGAGCAGAGAGCCTGATGTGGGGCTCAATCCCAGGGCCCTAGGATCATGACCTGAGCCAAAGGCAGAGGCTTTAACCCGCTGAGACACCCAGGTGCCCCAGTAAGTGTTCTTTTTAAAAAAATTTATTTGACAGACAGAGATCATAAATAAACAGAGAGGCAGGTCGGGTGGGGGGAAGCAGGCTCCCTGCTGAGTGGAGAGCCCAATGAGGGGCTCGATCCCAGTATCCTGGGACCAGGACCAGAGCCAAAGGCAGAGGCTTAACTGACTGAGCCACCCAGGCTCTTGATCCCTTTCACCTATTTCATCTATCCCCCAACTCACCTCCCCTCTGATAACCACTACTTTGTTCTCTGTAGTCGAGAGTCTTTTTTTTGTCTTTTTTTTTAAATTTGTTTTGTTTCTTAAATTCCATGTACAAGGGAAATCGAGTTTTCTATTTTGACTGTGTATCTTGAAATCTTGCTAACCTCAGGAGATAGTTCATTCATTATTTAGGACTTCCTAAGTAGATAATAATGCCATCTGCTAAGGGGGCAGTTGTACCTCTTCCTTTCCAATCTGCTTGCCTTTCTTTCTTTCTTGTCATATTGCATTGGCTAGGACTATCAGCATAATGTTGAATAAGACTGAAGAGGGTAGATGTCTTCACATTATTCCCAATCATTGGGAGAAAACACTCCATCTTTCCCATGGAGCATAATGCTAATGTAAGCTTTTTATACATCCTCTTGACAAAGTTTCTTTCTGTGAACTTTGGACATGAATGGATGTTACATTTTATCAAATGCTTTTTTAAAATAATCATTTCATATGCTCATGTGAACTTTCTTTTTTAGTCTGTTAATGTAGTAGATTACATTGATTTTTTTTAATTGATTGAGTTTTTAAATATTAAGCCAGCCTTATATTCCCAGGATATATACCACTTGATGTTGGTAATTTTTTTTTATGTATTGCTAACTTTTATCTAGTAATTATTTAACTGGTGACTTTTACATCTATGTTCGTGACAGGTATTGTCCTGTATTTTTACTTTCCTGTAGTTTCTTTGTCTGATTTTGACATCAGAGTTAGGCTGGCCTCATAAAATGAACTGAGACATATTTTCTCCACTTCTTTCTGGAAGAGATTCTGTACAATGGGATGTTATATCTTCTTTAAATATTTGGTAGAATTCATCAGTGAAGTCATCTGGGCCAGCAGATTTTAACTACAAACCCAATTTCTTCAGTATTTATGGCATTATTTGGATTATTAATTTCATCCTCTGTGAGTTTTGGTAGTTTGTATTTTGAGGAATTGGTCCACTTCGTCTAAGCTGTCAAAGGTATATGTAGAGTTGTATGTAGTGTCTAAAGTGATACCTTTTATCTGCTCCTGAGATTGGTAACCTGTTTCTTCTTTTTGTTTTTCTTTGTCAGTCTTGCTAGAGTTTTATCAATTATATAAATATTTTCAAAGAGCCAGCTTTTGGGTTGATTTTTTTTCTATTATGTTCTCTATTGTGTTGTTTCATTGATTTCTGCTTTTATGTTTATTATTTCCTTCTTGCTTTGGTTTTATTATCTTCTCTTTATCTAATTTGTTAGGTGGAAGCTTACGTTATTGTTTTGATAACTTTCCTCTTTTCTTTCCCCCTCTTTTTTTTAAAGACCTCTCTTTTTAAAGACTTATTTATTTATTTGGTAGGGGGCACAAAAGAGAGACTCTCAAGCAGACTCACTGAGCACAGAGCCTGATGAAGGACTTGATCCCATGACCCTGAGATCATGACCTGAACTGAAACCTAGAGTCAGACACTAAACCGACTGAGCCACCCTGGTGCCCTGTTCCCTCTTCTCCAACAGAAGCATCTGATGCTATGAATTTACCTCTAAGTACCACTTTAACTGCATCCCACTGCACTCTTTCTCTTCTCCTTCTTGAACTCTGTTGCCTTCAATTATGGGCCTTTTGATTTTGTCCTGTAAGTCCCCAAACAACAGGAAGAGAGATTGAATAAAGCTGACCAGGCAAGGGGGAAGACTTTGAGTTTTAGGTGCCTGCAGACCCGCTGCTATGTGCTATCACTCCTGCCCATCACCACCGCAAGGTTACCTGGGGTCTGGGACACAAGAGAACAAAGAAAACCAGCAAAAGAAAACTGGGAGATTTTCCACTCCCTGTGAATACCAGGAGTGTTCTTTCCCCCTCCATGAGCCGCAGCTACAGGGTTTCTTCTGGAACTCTGTCTGCAGCCAGTGTCCACTTCTGTGTCTGGGCTAACCTGAGTTTAGCCCAGGGGAACATCACTACTGATTCGGTAGTACTTCAGATTCTGTCTTCTCCAGTCTGCCTGTTAATGTTTACTTTTCAGAGTCCTCAAATCACTGTTCATTGTACTCTGTTTGGGTTTTTTAGTTGCATTCTGTAGGAAGGTCAAGGTGGGGTGTACTTAACCCCATCTTACCCAGACCTAGAATCTTATGAGCTGTTTTTCTAATGTTACATGATCTTCTTCGTGGTGGCCAGGTAGGTGATTTCCTTCCTCCTGTCTTTGTTTCTTTTGTTTCTTCTTTTCTCTCTTTCTTACATTTCCTTGACTGTGATACCAAGTATACTGTTAGACCTGTTATATAACAGTATACTGTTAGAATAAATAATTTCTGACTTGACTTTGTTCCAATGCAAACATACTTTTTGCATTTGCATGGTATTTTATAAATATCACAATTTTGAGAAATGATGGGAATGCTTTGCGTTGGAAAACATTTTTTTTTCCTTTCCAAAGATATATCTACTAGGATAAGACTAGGAAACAATCACAATTTTAAAAATAGGGAATGCTTATGGGGTCACCCCAAGAGTTCAAAAGGATTACATACCTATCTGTGACACAGGTATCATTTATCTATGTTCTTTTGAGTGAACCCAGCTCCATCTAAAGTTTTTTTTTTATGACATAATGCCAATAAATATCTGTTAATGATTAAAGGAACTGAACCATGCAGAACAGTTATGCATCAAATGCTATTTATCCTTCTTTTGCTTTATTAGAGAACTCATATTAGTAGCAAATGACCAATCCTATCATCTGTCCAAAATTGGACTGGAAATTGTGAAATTAACAGATTCAGTAAAACACGATCTTTTACGCAACTGAGGCTTCTGAGAAACTTTTCAATTTCTTACTTTAAGACTGTTTTCATATCAAATGAAACAGCTTTCATACATAACTGAAATTATATCCATTTATGTAGCGAAGACTGCACCTGTGAGGAAGTGTGTGCCACATATTGTCCGCTGACTGCTTTCTGCTGCAGACCTAGGAGCCGTGCAGATCATGCGCTAGGCGACTGTGGCTCAGGGGGTTGGCTCTGCTCCCCACTCTATACAAGGTATTTCAGATCCCAGGGAAAGCAACCATGCATCGTGATTTTGAGCAGATATCTGAACTTGACTGCAGCTGAATTCCAGTGAGAGCCGGGGCTCAGAAAACAACAGTTTGCATTAACATCCAAGTTCTGCTCAAAATGTCAACAAAAACCAAATCCCCCCATTGAATAGGCTCTTTTGAAGTCTTCTCTTGTGAAACAACACTGTTGACGTGTAATTCATCATTATCTCATAAAAACACTTTGGGAATATAAATCAGGATGGGCTGTAAAATGGAGTCTTGTTGCTTTCAACTAGAACACCCAACCTGGATATCTGAGACCTCCTCTCGTTCTCTCCAGCCACTCTTTCGTCTTTCAAGCTCATCTTCCTCCTCATCTGTGCCCTTCTGCTCATGCTCTTGAACTCAGCCTTTCCCTCTGACGCAATGGCTGTGTTTAACGATCTTCAAAAGAATACACCAACTCCATGTTTAAACGGGAAGACACCCAGGCTCAGAGATGGTGAGGCCAGCCTCGGTCGCACAGCCAGCTGCAACAGAGCTGGATGAGGCTTCCTAGCATCCCGCTCTGTTTTTTTTACTCCCAGGCTTCTAGAAAGGCACTGTGCTATTCGTAGAACCTCACCTCTGAAGAGACCATGCTGAATTGTTCAACCATTTTCACCTTTTTTTCTGTACCTTTCAAGAATGTAAAAAGGATGCAGAGAAAGGGGAACCCTCCTACACTGTTGGTGGGAATCAAGCTGGTACAGCCACTCTGGAAAACAGCATGGAGGTTCCTCAAAAAGTTGAAAATAGAGCTACCCTATGACCCAGCAATCGCTCTACTGGGTATTTACCCTAAAGATAAAAATGTAGTGATCCGAAGGGGCACCTGCACCCCAATGTTTATAGCAGAAATGTCCACAATAGCCAAACTATGGAAAGAGACTAGATGTCCATCAACAGATGAATGGATAAAGAAGATGTGGTATATATACACAATGGAATACTATGCAGCCATCAAAACCCCGAAATCTTGCCATTTGCAACGCCGTGGATGGAACTAGAGGGTATTATGCAAAGCAAAATAAGTCAATCATAGAAAGACAATTATCATATGATCTCACTGATAGAAGGAATTTGAGAAACAAGACAAAGGATCATAGGGGAAGGGAGGGAAAAATGTAACAAGATGAAACCAGAGAGGGAGACAAACCATAGGAGACTCTTAATCCCACAAAATAAACTTAGGGTTGCTAGGGGTTGGGGAGGTAGGGATAGTGTGGCTGGGTGATGGACATCGGGGCGGGTATATGCTATGGGGAACTCTGTGAATTGTGGAAGACTGATGAATTATAGACTTGTACCCTTGAAACAAATAATACATTATATTTTAATAATAAAAAAAAAGAATGTGCAAGGAAATCAACTCGAGATGAGGTTAGAAGTCAGGATAGACATGCGAGTCTGGTTGCAGTTCATTTCTTGAGCTGAGTGCTTTTACGTGGCTCTGCTCAGTTCGTGACAGCTCATAGGTCTATGCATGTTTCTGGAAACAAAACACTGATAAAAAGTATACAGAAGAGCAATGACTCTCATGGTGGACTGGCTGGGGAAAATGCAGAAGACGAAACAAGTGGCACCTGGAGTGGCCCCTGATTTTTTTCGTAGGCCTCAGAACCTAATATTCTACGAATGCCCTTTATGATGCCACTAGTCATCTCTCTCATCCATCTTAAAAATTCATTTTCCTCTTCAAGATCTTTGATTCTGCTCTCCGGGTATGCTGGCTTCCCAGCGCCTGCCTAATCTTTGTACCATCAGTGTTGCAGGATCCTGCTTCAAAGCAGGCATTTGCCGAAAATCAGTGATTATCATGCCGTGAGCTTGGCCTCCATCCCGGGGCACTTACTTATTTAGTATTTGCTGTGTGCGCTTTCGAACAAGCCAGGGCCCATCTGGATTTAGAATTTCCCCGCATGTCTGTGCTCCAGGGTTCCAACAGTATGTGTGAGGGAGTTTGTAGCTTCTTTTCTAAATGACGGCACAAAACCTCTTTTCTCTCTCTCTCTTTTTAAAAGATTTTTATTTATTTATTTGACAGAGATCACAAATAGGCAGAGAGGCAGGTAGAGAGAGAGAGAGGAAGGGAAGCAGGCTCCCTGCGGAGCAGAGAGCCCGATGCGGGGCTCGATCCCAGGACCCTGAGATCATGACCTGACCCAAAGGCAGAGGCTCAACCCACTGAGCCACCCAAGTACCCCCTCTTTTCTCTTTTTGCATTGAATCTGAGTCAGAGGAAGTGATTCTTCTTTGAGGCCTCTCTCTCTCTGTGTGTCCCCCACCTTTCCTTTTATAGCAGGGGAAGGGGCAGGAGCCCAAGTTTGTACCCAACAGTAGATTGAAAGCCATAGATCCTTCCCCTCTCCCCAGGGCTGACAAAGTGATCTTTTGGAGGTGTTCAACACTCCGCCTTTTTATTATTTCTCTCTCATGTTTAGAGTTGTCTTTTGTCCCTTCCTTCACTGTTCTGCCCATCCTCCTCTCCCCAGTTTGCTTTGCAACCACATACAAGTCAAGCCCGGGTCTGTGTGCGAGATGTTATTTGGTATTACAATTTTATAGAACCACAGAATCTTAACCTTGGAAAGGACCTTAGGTCTCCACCCTTGTCCCCGGGGCAGGGTTCCCTGGCTCACTTCCCCTGCTCAGTGAGCTTTGATGGTGTCTCAAGATGGGTCTCAAAGCCTTAGAAAAATTTCCCCCAATTGAGTTGAAATCAGCCTCTGGGCAAACTTCCAGACATTGTCCCTATTTTTCAATTTGGGGAGTATAGAGACCATGTCTCTCTTTCTATAGTTTCAGCCATGAGGTATTGGAACACAGGGATTCTGTTTACCTGTAGTCTGATGTTCTTCAGACTATAAATCAGAAGTTTCCCCACCATTCAACAGACTATTTGTTTCCTTATTTACTTGTTACTGAAGCTAGAGCCCATTGGCTGCTTTTTGGTTTTTCTTTCTAACATCTGCCAGCATATCTGTGTCATTCACAAAGTGTGGCCCCAGGAATTGGCCTGAACGGTCTGGTACTCTTGGTGGAGTTGGTTCAGTCTAGAACAAACTAGTGTTCTGGAGTGTAGCCTCTGCCCTCTTGCTGGTCACTTTTGCTTTCTCCTTTTTAGGACGTGCTTCCCCTGTGAGTTCACAGTGTGGACAACTAAACCCAGTTTGCCAGGGCAGATCCCACCACACTGAGTTTGTACAGCTTAGTCTGGGAAGAGAAGTATAAGACTTCAGGCTTATAATCTCTAGTCAGTTTCTCCTTGTAGGCTTCCAAACAGCTACTGCCTCTGATGATTTCTTCATCTGTCATTTTTGCCTGCCAGAGCCAATGCTGCTGATATCCTGCCCCATCTCCCCTCGGCCCTCCTCTACTTTCTCCCGCCATCCAGGTAGACCGTTCCCACTCAAGAGGATAGCTTCTTGCCTCACATGTCACTGTGCCTCAGAGGTTTTGCCTGCAGGCTTTCAACTGCTGTGGGAGCTTGCTTGGCAGAAAGTTCTCGAAGGGTAGAAGATAGAACACCCATGAGGCCTGTCCTCAGCCAAGGAGGGGCAGGAGTCAGTGGATAAATGCCCTAGCTTCCAACTTCGGTCCCCAGAGCTTCCCCAGTGGGAATGAGTCTGGTTTTCCTCAGAAGCAGCCTGGTCATTAGCACAACTTTGTGGACTTTTCTCTTTCTTTCTTTCTCACCTCCCAAGTGACCGACCTGCACCCAAGTCCTTGTCTCAGGGTCTACTTTGGGAGGAACAAAATCAAGAACCTGTCTTCTCCAGCTTTGTGTCTTCTGAAAACTATTCTTAATTCTTCTTCCACTCCTAGAACTCCACAAAGCCCTACAGCGTGTCTCCCAGAATAGCGTCACCCATTAGTGGGTTATGAACTCCGATAAGTGGGTCAGGACCAACACCATTTTGAAACTAAAATGAAATAGAAAATATGAGAGAGCATGACACCTTAAGTATTGGTGTGTGACATTTATTTATTTATTATTTTTAAATTTATTTATTTGATAGACAGAGAGAGATCACAAGTAGTCAGAGAGGCAGGCAGAGAGAGAGGGGGAAACAGGCTCCCCGCTGAGCAGAGAGCCCAATGCGGGGCTCGATCCCAAGACCCCGAGATCATGACCTGAGCTGAAGGCAGAGGCTTAAACCACTGAGCCACCCAGGCTCCCCTGACATTTATTTTTTGATCATATAAATGTATGTGTTTACTGAGTCACAAGATACACTTGATTTCTTACTTTGGGTTGTGATAAAAAAGAAGTTGAAAAGTCACTGCCTTCGCAAACACAGTATATAAATCAGTATATTTTTAGGGTATTCCTATCAGCTTAAGGTATTACCATCTAGTCACAGGGAGAGCAAATGAGGGAGTGTGGCTCTTCCTGTGCATGCCGTGTGCTGGGTCAGAGGGGCATTCTCTGGAGTAAACCAAGGAAGTGAGGTTAATTTGGCCTGATTTGTTCTTTGTGAACCAATGCGGATTCCAAATTATCACTGTTCAAAAACAATATCCTGGTTTTTCTGTTTAATAAGATGTTCTTAAATGCAACAGAGGCTAGAATTGAAGGTTTTCATGTCTGTCTTTTTCCACACCCCATAGTTTGACTGGTTTGAAAATTGCCCGTCCTTAGTCTTTGACGCTTCTTTGCTTCCCTGTCATTGTTCAGTGACTGTGAGGAATCGGTCCACAGTCTGCCCTCCATGTTCTTTTAGGTCCCCAGGGGCAGACTGCCTGGATCTGGGAAGTTGAGCTCGGCGAGGCAGCCCGCAGGGGGCTCCCTACTCCTGTTTCAAGCCCTCTTTCTGTCTTGTGCTTTTTTCCTAGTCTGATGGCGGTTCATCTCCTCAGTGGTGCCCAAAGCATAGCAGGAGTTGAGAAAATCTCCTTTTTGTCAGTTAACCCGTTAATGTTTCCTCAGCTTCTCAAGTAGTGCAAAATTCATCTTTATCTTTTTGTCACCTTAAAATCCCTCCTTTACACTAAAATATATGGAATCTTTGTATCATAATACGATGGACAAGACGTGGCCCTTCCTGGTCACTAATTAGCAACTCTTCCACATAACTGTGGGAGTAGCAGGCCACGGTGGAAGCTTCCAGATTCCTGAGAGGGCAAGACTGCATTTAGAGCCGGGTCCTGAAACCTCCCAAACTCTCCCTTCCTGCTTTCCATCCTTGAGACATGACATTTATGTTTTTTTCTCTATTTGCTTTTTTGCAAATAGCTATTGAATAATTGTGAAAGTCACAGAAGGCCTTTGAAAAAATCCCAAAAGACTGAAAAGCCTAAAATATAAAAATTAAACCACTTTTACTATTGGTGTTTGTCTTTCTAGACTCTATTCTATACATACATTCAGGCAATGAAAGCAATGTTATTTATCCATCCGTGTTTGGGTAGTCTGCTCTTTGTAAACTTGAAATTTGTGGTGGTCCCCTCTCCATTCTAATTAATATTCTTGCCAATGGAGTGTTGGCAAAAATTTCAAACATGCTGAAGAGTTGAAAGCATTTTTATGGTGAATAACCATGTGGTACTGATTGGATCCTACAATAATGAATATTTATTATATATGCTTCATTCCAAATCTATCCATGTCTCTATCTATCTAGTGTTTTAAAGTTTAGAAATCTGATTTCCCCACATTAGACATATAGATCTTAGCACCCCTGTGGTTTAGTCTACATACCATTATCATTTCAATTATTATTTGTCTCATTATTTTAATAGCCATATCACAATTTATTTAACTAGTTCCCTCTTTTTTTTTTTTTTGAAAAGAAGAGAGAGAGCCAGAAAGAGAATCTCAAGCAGGCCCCACACCCAGTTCAGAGCCCGACATTTGACCCTGAGATCATGACCTGAGCCGAAACCAAGAGTCAGACGCTTAACTGACTGTGCCACCCAGGAGCCCCTACCTAGTGTCCTCTTGATGGACATTAGAGTATGTTCAACTTTTTGTTAGTGTAAACACCATCACAATGGACATCCTTGTTTGTGCACACTTATCTGATTGCTTCCTTAGGATGAATTTGGAAGTGGCTGGCTCAAGGTTCTTGTGTAGTTTTTCCTCTTTGATATATATATTTTTTAGTTGAGGTGTAATTGACATAACATTATATTAATTTCCAGTGTATAGCATAATGGTTCGATACTTGTATGGTTCATGTGTATTTTTTTAAGATTTTATTTATTTATTTGACAGAGAGATCACAAGTAGGCAGAGAGTCAGGCAGAGAGAGAGAGAGGGGGAAGCAGGCTCCCTGCTGAGCAGAGAGCCCTATGCGAGGCTCGATCCCAGGACCCTGAGATCATGACCTGAGCCAAAGGCAGAGGCTTAACCCACGGAGCCACCCAGGAGCCCCAGTTCGTGTGTATTTCTAAGGATCTTCACGTGTATTGTCACTTTGCCTTCCTGAAAGACTCTTCCGCATTGTACATCTATCTATAAGCAATGTTTCTATTTCCCCATACTCTGAGCAATACCAGATATTACTGATCTTTTAAAGTTTTTCCAATCTCTTCAGGAAAATACATTTTATAGATTTAATTTATAAGCCTTGCCTTGTTTGTTCTTTCCCAGACTTCAAATCCCTCTCATCTTGCCATGGCGAGCAGCACTTCCAAGTCCTTCTCCCCTGGGCAGTCCCCAACTGCAGAGATGGGAAGTTCCATTGTCTGCTTAAGTGACTTTATAGACATTACCTTGCTTCCAGTTGGCACAGTTTTGTAGCCTGAGCCTCAAGAGGCCTTCTCTGTCCACTCTGATAACACTCTTCTCAGCCCTTTTCCAGATGTACTGACCACACAGAAAGTTTCTCCTGAGCATTGGTAGTGGCAATGGTAGGATACTGGCATACATGTTAAGATAAGAAAGTGGGGCTCCTGGGGGGCTCAGTTGGTTAAGTGACTGCCTTTGGCTCAGGTCATGATCCCAAGGTCCTGGGATCAAATCCCGCATCGGGCACCCTCTTCTCTGTGGAGATCCTGCCTCTCCCACTCCCTCTCCCTCTGCCTGCTACTCCCCCTGTTTATGCTCGCTCACCCTCTGTCACATAAATAAGTAAATAAAATCTTTAAAAAAATAAAGCAAAAAAGTATTTAGGTAGACATTAAGGAAGGACTGCGGACCATCTGAGAGGTAAAATGTTGAAAGCTGCTTGGGAGTCGGTTGAGGACGGCACGGTCTCCAAATCTGAGTCTTCATTGGGACACTCTGTCCTGGAAGCCAACGTCTGCATCAGATTATCTTCCGAGAGCATTTCCAGATTTAAGACTCTCTAATTTCATTGGCAAAGCGTGCCTTTTACTTGAAGCCCAAATGGTCATTCTTAAGAACTTTGAGGATAAACAAGTTCTTCTAATTGCAAACAAATGAAAAACCAACCTAACAAACTTTTTGCATCAAAGACATTATAATTTCTCTGGTTAAAAAAAAAAAGTTTAATTAAACATTGAGTAGAACAAAAGAATATATAATAGGGGCTCATAACAACAACAACAACAATAGATAGCTCTGTACCTACCAGCCAGTTTAATAAAAAGAACATTACCCAAAAAGAACATAAGGGTTACCTTGAAGTCCTCGCTTGCCCCCCCCAATTTTATCCCTTCTATCACCTCAGAGGTAACCGATACCCAAACTTCAGGTTAGTTGTTAGTTATTCCTCTGGCTTGCTTTATGCTATTACTGAATATGTTTAAATTTATTTATTTATTTTTAAAGATTTTATTTACTTATTAATTAATTTATTTGTCAGAGAGAAAGAGAGAGAGAGCACAGGCAAGCAGAGTGGCAGGCAGAGGCAGAGAGAGAAGCAGGTTCCCTGCCAAGAAAGGAGTCCAATGTCGGACTCGATCCTAGGACGCTGGGATCATGACCTGAGCCGAAGGCAGCCATCCAACCAACTAGGCCACCCAGACGTCCCTATTTATTTATTTTTAAATATTTTATTTATTTATTTGACAGAGTGAGAGACAGCGAGAGAGGGAACACAAGCGGGGGAAGGGGAGAGGGAGAAGCAGGCTCCCTGCCGAGAAGGGAGCCTGACGCAGGGCTCCATCTCCGGTCCCTGAGATCATGACCTGAGCCAAAGGCAGACACTTAATGACTGAGCCACCCAGACACCCGTGAATATGTATATATCTCTAACAATATATTATTCAATTTTGCACACTTTTTTTGACTTTTGTATGAATGAGCTCATCCTCAACGCGTTCTTCTGCAACATGCTTTTCTCACACAACATTAGATTCTTGAGATTTGTTTATATTACTGCATGTTGCTTCAGTTTGTTCCTCCTGATTACTATATAGAATCCCATTGCGTCAATGTGCCATAATTAATTTGTGGTATCTTGGCATTGAGTTTGGGTTCTTGATAGTTTTATGTTGCCACCAGCAGTGCTGTGCGGAAGGTTCTTGTGCATTTCCCTGGAAGAATGTGCAGGAATTTTTTTGGAATGAATACCTAGGAGCGGAATTGGTGGATCACCGTACACACATAACTTTGAGTTTGCGCAATAATGCCAAATCATTTCCTAAAGGCATAGTACCAATGAAAAATTCGACCACCAGCATGTTTCTACTGCTTCACATCCTTGTCAACACTTGATCTTACTCGATGTTTAATCTTTTCCCAAACTGGTTGCATCACTGTGGTTTTAACTACTATTATTAATGAGACTTTAGTAATCCTATAATAGCAATAATAATGTCATTATAAATACTTACAATAGTGTAGTTATATTCTCCTGGGAGGGTTTTTTCATCTTCCAGTCAGTGCCAGAGTAGAAGACAAGAACTTTTCTTTCTAGGCCTGGTACATGGAATGGATTTCTTTCTAGCTTACTCTTTACACTGAGTGTGTAGACCTTTGGTATATTGGTTCTGTGTGTGTGATGAGGGGAGAAGGGAGGTCTCCTCTGAAACTGCCAATCTTGAGTGGGCCTCATCCATGGAATTCAAACCGCAATTTTGATACTTGTCCTTGAGATGAAAGGTGATACTCAGCCTATGCTTGGCTGACCAGGTTCCTGCCTTTGCAAAGGCTTTGGCTTCTGACTGTTCCTTCTTTTTTGCAAACTCAAGATGGATTTCAAAAAGTAAACCAGAAAATTCAGAATTTTTATTTGATTTTTATATGAGCATGGTCAGGCCCCAAGGCCTCCCAATACTGCCTGAAATAAAGTCCTACTTGCTTGACTTTGAAATTGATTCCCTTTCCAACCTATAGTTACTTTACCTGTATTTTATGGAATTAGACCAGCACAATCCAGTAGTTTGACGGGTCTAAGGACACTTACACCTTCTCAAGTTCACATACTAGGAAATTCTCAGGGGAGATGGCTACCCCATCACTTGTTCAGGATTCTACAATAAAACAAAGAGTTGCCTTTGCTGATGTGCTAAGATGTTTCCCATTTCCTGCCTGCCTTCGGTTTTTATTTGCATTTCCTTGCTCAGCAACTCATTAAAGAGTGGCAGTTCTAGGAGACATCTGCCTCCGTGTTCTAAAAATGCCCACGCCTGGCTTCCCCAATGCATCCTTAATGAAGAAAAAGATTCCATACCCAATTTGATTATGCTGTATATAATTTGAATGGGACGTGACTACCATACATCTAGGAAAAACTTTCAAAGACCAATACCACCAAAACAATTTACTGACAGGTTTTGTAAGGGATGCAAAATAGTGTGTTTCCATTTTCCATTCCCTTTGGATGCACTTCACGTGAATACACAGATTGAATAAAATACTTCTTGTATGTCATCCAGGGCAGTGCGTGGGGTAGAGTCTGTCCGCTGAAGAGTAGGTTCTTATTCCTCCTTACAAGCCATAAACACCTGTGTTAGGACTCCCTGGTGTCTGCTTTGGCCAATAGGCAGAATAAGGTGGTGCTATACAGAGCTGCCCCGTGTGATAAAAGGTTAGAGAAATCACTGCTCCTTCATTTCATTTACCTTTCATTTGGTCATTTCCTTCTTGCGCTGGACTTGTATCTGCTCATCAGAGTGGTGGAAAATAGCTCAGAAAGGTATGAGGGTGTGTACTTCCTTCTTCACTGGCCCATGGTTTCTGAGAACTGGTCTTAGCCCTGCAGATGGGGACTTGACCAGCTCTACCAGTCCCCTCCCTGCACACTGTCTTGCCTTGACCCTGGAGCTCACTAATGACTTAAGTTGCTGGAGGAAGGACAAAAGGAGCTTGTCACTGCAGGCCCTTCTCCAGCAATGGGGCTGGGAAGGGGCCAACTTGCCAGCAGCCTCCTGTATTGACAAGTTGCAGCATCCTTGATAATAGCCAAGACATAAAAATGGGAATTGGTGTTTGCATCTGGAATTTATGAGCTTTGAATTCTTGGACAAGGGGATTCTCAGTAAGAGAAACCAGGACACACGGAGAAATATCCACATCAGTATGAGTCTCTATGCTAGACCCTAGGTCAGCGTATCAAGACTGCCAACTAGCAGGATGATTGTACTGGAAATAGAACGAGCCCGAATGCCGTGTCCCAGGGCGGTGGGGAGCAGCAGATGTGGGATGTTGCAGGCGCTGGAGGGAGGAGAATGTCCTCTCTTTGTAGTGAGTACTGAGTCACCCCCAGGAACATCTGAAGTTCCACTACATGATGATTCAAAATTGCTCTTGTGGACTCTTCAGGGGATCTGATAACCATTTATAATATGGTTTCCAAGGGGACACCAAGTGCAAGTTACAAGCAACTGACTTACAATTGTGCTTTTGAGACACTGCCATCTGTCAGTGGGCAGCACTTTGGGCTCCCCTCTCACCAGTGCCTGAAATCTTGGTGGGGTTGGAAGCCACCCTGTGCATCTCTTTGAGCAGGAAGCTACATGTGGTATTTGTTAAATGATGCCAGAAGTCCATTGATCCAAAATATTGCCCCCACTTGCCTGTTCTGCTACCAGAAATTTCTCTCTGAAGATCACAGGGTTTCTACAATGAGAAGGAAGCCATTTTGGGAACCCTTTCTGTAACTGGTTGTGTTAAGGCATTAGGTAAGTATGAGAGTGGACAAATGCCTTAGTTGATCTGTTTAGCAAAGCTTACTCTGTCATCAGTTTGGGATCCCTAGATAAGTTCTGTAATATGGTTATTTTTAAATTCTTTGCTACCTACCGAAGAAAATATATTTTACATCACAATCTAGAACACACACATACATGCACACTATAAGTCACCCAATCTAAGACTCTTTTAGCTGCCAGTGGCACCATTATTTTGGGTACCATGAAAAAAAAGTGATGCCGATTCAGTGATGCCCTCCCATAGATTATAAAGGTCATCACCATGAGTCTACAGAAATTAATTGTAAAAAATGTGCTTCCTAGAATCCATGAAATGTTATATATATATAATATATGCATATATATATATAACAGAAACAAAAGCTTCATAATCCTTTTCTGTGTAGAGTGTGTTATTAGTATTTACTTTTTTTAAAACCTATCCTGATCTAAGGTTTTTTTTAAAAAATATTTTGTTTATTTATTTGACAGACAGAGATCACAAGTAGGCGGCGGGGGGGGGGGAAGCAGGCTCCCTGCCAAGCAGAGAGCCCGATGATGGGGCTCGATCCCAGGGCCCCAGGATCATGAACTGAGCTGAAGGCAGAGGCTTTAACCCAATGAGCCACCCAGGTGCCCTGTGATCTAAGGTATTTTATTCAAAATAAGCTGGTCCCAGTAAATTTGTTCAACAGCACACATGTAAACACATGTTTTGGGGCATGGAGCCCAACATGGGGCTTGAACTCATGACCCTGAGATCAAGACCTGCGCTAAGATCAAGAATTGGATGCTCCACTGACTGAGCCTCCCAGGCGCCCTGCACATATGTGTTTTATTATATATATATATATATAGAGAGAGAGAGAGAGTGTGTGTGCAAGCGAGAGAGTGTGCGCGCACAGAAGTACAGCAAAGGGAGAGGGAGAAACAGACTCTCCACTGAGTGGAAAGCCTGATGCGGGACCCATGACCTGAGCTGAAGGCAGACAGTTAACTGACTGAGCCGCCCAGGCGCCCACACACATGTTTTAAAACTGAGCTATGGTATTGTTTTGAAATAAGGAATTGGAGGTGATATGCCAAGACTGATTTCTTATTCCAGACCAGATGTCATGCCATAGGTTGGCCATTCATTTCACTCAGATATGAATAGATGGCCTACTGTTTATGTCAGAACTTTTGCTGGCAAGTAACAGAAACCTGTCTTGAACTGGCAAAAAGGAGATTTTATCGTTTTATGTAAAGGCAGGGGTGTGCTGGTGGGCTCAAGAATACTACAGCTAAGGACTCAAATACTCAAACACTGTGGACTCTCTCTTTATCTCCCTCTTTCCCTTTTGTCTCTGCTTTTCTCTGGTGTTTTCATTCTCACGGACTGGCATTTTCTTTGAGACTTAACGTCTGTCATTGACATCTACAGGGCTCATATCTGCCTTCTTCTTTCTTTTTTTTTTTTTTTTTTGCCTTTTTTTTCCCCACCAGAGGAGGATCCTCTGGAGGATCTGATTGTTCCTGTGGTCAGGGGCTAGGATAAAGCCATCTGCATGAGAAGCACGTGGGTGGCATGGAGAATGATGCAATTCTTCAAAGGGAGGGGGCTCATTTCACCCAGAAGGATGCTATAGATGCCCCTCACACCTAGACAGGGGGTAGCACCGGGCTTCGTGTCCTTGGGCTTAGCCTCCCCCAACGAGTATTATGCAAGGCCTGAAGATGATCATTCTGAAAACCGAAATGGCTGTCGGCTCAGCTCCGCCTTCCTTTTTTCCCTAGAGCGCGGGTCTCCCAGTGAAGATAATAGTAACTGACAACAGCCAGTGTGTGACTGTCAGTTCAAGGGCACTGGACGAAAAATGGATGCTTGCACAATCAAGGAGAGAAGCTACCCCAAAGGAAGCCATTCTACCTCCTGTCACGGGCACAGCTGGTTAAATAAATCATGCACGAAGGCTTCAGGCTCAGTCCAGGTTTTCATCCTGGGGTGCTTGAGCTCCATCCTCTGCCAGGGAACCAGAGAATGTTGCCGAAGGACAAAGCCTCAGGTTTTAGCTGAGCAGGCTGGGGCATGTCCCTTGTAGACATTCTCACGCTGTTCATGTCAGGGCTGTTTGCCGAAAGTGTCTTTCTTTAACCTCCTCCCTCCTTCTGTCTTTCTCTATCTGCCATTTAATCTATATTAAAATATCACTAACTGTGCATTTATCTTTTTTAAAGGTTTTACTTGTTTATTTGAGAAACGGAGCAGGGAGGGGAGGGGTGGAAGGAGAGGGAGAGAGGGGGTCTGAAGCAGACTCTGCACTGAGCACTGGGTTTGATGCCAGGACCCTGAGATCATGACCTGAGCAGAAACCAAGAGTTGGATGCCCAAATGACTGTGCCCCCCGACCAGGCGCCCCATCTAGCATGTTCAGTACACACTGCTGCACTTTTATTTTATTTTTGTAGTATCTTCCCTGAAGCCTGTTATTCTCAGTTTTGCCATGATGTGCCAGAATTTTGTAAACTATACCACTGGTTTAGTGCCAAGAATGATGTACCAGTTGCCACTGTATTTGGGCAGCTTTCTTGAATCTTAAATACAGTATCTGTTTCTGTAAGTACTGCCTTCACTGAGGGAGGTGGGTGTCTCATTTGATGCTGGCGGGACAGCTCGAACAAATCAGTAGTGTGTAAAGGCTGGAGGGGAAGAACCCTTTCTAGGGCCTCTTGGTGGAGGGGTACTTTGTTAATTTCACTGGGACAGAAAGAGGAAATGAGACCCCACTATATTCCTAGAGGAGTCTGATATTTAGCTGGGAAGACAGATGAACCACATGGGTGGTGTGGGGACACACATCTGAAATGACTTCGGAAAATCCAAAGCAATACAAGATCAGCCCTAATTGAAAAATGTAAACAGAACATATCAGTGTGAAGAGGATTTAAAGTAAAGATTAGAGGGGCGCCTGGGTGGCTCAGTTGGTTAACCATCTGCCTTTGGCTTAGGTCACGATCCTGGGGTCCTGGGATCGAGTCCCACATCAGACTCCCTCTTCAGCGGGGAGCCTGCTTCTCCCTCTGTACAGCTACCCCCACACCCCTCCCCGCTGCAGCTCACACTTTCTCTTTCTCACATTTTCTCTCTTTCTCAAATAAATAAATAAAATCTTTAAAAACTAGTAGTAGCTCAGTGGGTTAAAGCCTCTGCCTTCAGCTCAGATCATGATCCTGGGGTCCTGGGATTGAGCCCTGCATTGGGCTCTCTGCTCAGCAGGGAGCCTGCTTCCCTCTCTCTCTTAGCCTGCTTCTCTGCCTATTTGTGACCCGCCCCCCCGTGTCAAATAAATAAATAAAATATTTTTTAAAAATAGTAAAGATTAGAAAAGACAAACTAGAGGAACCAGGCTTTGAAATAACTTTGAAAACAGGCAAGGGACCAAGGAGAGGAAGGGCTTTTCAGGCTGGCTGTGTGAAGGAGGCATGAAGACAGAGACCAGTGGTTGTGAAATTGCACAAGACTTACGGTCAGAAGAGTTCAGTCCTTTTTCCTCTTAAAATCAACATTCACTTCATTCTCGGAGCGCAGACTACAGTCGAGAGCAAGGTGGCAAAGAGCTGCTGCCCTGCCAGCTTTACGTCCTTGTCCCTAGGTCGTCACTCCTTCTTGGGGTGGCGCCGAGGACCTGAAGAGGCAATGCCAGTGAGAGAGAGAGGCTGGTGAAGTTTTACTGCTGTGCCAGACTGATTGGTTATGACTAGTTGGAAGGGAAGGAGAAGGGCAAGCTGATTTGCTTGACTACAGCGAGCCCAACTCCAGGTTGAAGGTGAACCTAATTCGAAAGCACGTAGTGTACTGTACGGTCGCTCCCTTTTACAGATGAGCAAACTGAGGCTCAGGGAAGGAAAGTGGCTTTCCCAGTCGAGAACATACAGGTAGTAGAAGAGCTGGAACTTGATCCCAGGGCTCTTCCAATTGCATGCTGCCAGCCAGGATGGCGACGGGCGGTTGAAGAAACTCAGGGCCTGCTTGACTTCTCATGGCATGGGACATTTGTGTCCCGAACAAATCGGGGGGAAAGCAGTGGCTTCCGTCACTGTTCCTGGAAGCCTTTCTTAGATGGCTGCCTTCATTTCGAGGGAAGACACACAGAATGAACAGGACAAGGCCATTCTCTATGCGTTTTCAAAATATTCAGAATCACTGTTTTTCCAAAAGGCATATATTCTACAGAGGCCTATCATTAGGGTGAATGTGTTATTCACTGTCCACTTCTGAGTGTGAAAAGCAGTGCTGTTGATAATGCTGGGACAACAGACGCGAAATGGGACTATCTCTTGCAAACCAGGGACACCCTAACACATACACACCCATGTAACTGAAACAAAGTTGCACAAAGTAGTATTCATCTTTACTATATGTAACAAAGTGTGATATTTTCTTTTTTTAAATTGAAGTATTGTTAACATGCAACATTATATTAGTCTCAAGGCCAGGATGTAGTCATTAGACGAGTCCATACACGTCTATACGTGAATCTGTGCTCAGCACAGAGGTAACTGCCACCTGTCACCAATGTTAATTACAACACCATTGACTGTATTCCCTGTGCTCTCTATGCTGGACCTGTCATCCGTATGACATATTGATTAATTAGAAGCCTGCAAGCCTGTACCTCCCACTCCCCTTCACGCATTTTGCTCATCCCCCCTTCTGGCAACCATCAGCTTAGTCTCTGTATTTATGGGTCTATTTCTGCTTTTTGTTTGTTTTATTTTTTTGATTGTGCATATAAATGAGATCTGTGGTATTTGTCTCTATCTGACTTATTCCGTTTAACGTAATGTTGTCTAGGTCTATCCATGTTGTTGCAAATGGCAAGACCTCATCCTTCTTTATGGCAGGGTGCGATATTACTCTGTAATATAGAATTACATATATAATGTAATATATAATGTGTACATATATATGTACCACAGTTTCTTTTTTTTAAGATTTTATTTATTTATTTGACAGAGACCACATGTAGGCAGAGAGGCAAGCAGAGAGAGAGGAGGAAGCAGGCTCCCTGCTGAGCAGAGAGCCTGACGCGGGGCTCGATCCCAGGACCCTGGGATCATGACCTGAGCCGAAGTCAGAGGCTTTAACCCACTGAGCCACCCAGGTGCCCCCACATTTTCTTTATATACCATATACATATATATATATACCATATCTTCTCTTTCTCTCTCTCTCTCTCTCTCTATATATATATATATATACACCCACAGCCACACCACACCTTCTTTTAACCATTATCTATCCATGGACACTTGAAAATCCTGACATTTTTAATTCTATTTCCCTACAAAAGTACCATATGACCCATTAAATTGGGTTGAAAGTTTGCAACACACAACTCTAGTTGATTGTTGGTACATGTGAGGGGCTTGGGATGGTGGTGGAGAAAGAAAAAGAGGGGGGCGTATGGTGAAGTGAATGTCTGAGATGTACTATAAACTTGTCACTTCTGAACATTTTGATAAATATGCTCCCCCAAGAAAGACACTGGTAACAAACATTTCCTTCCATCTATTCCTCATGATTCACAAAAGGTTTAGATCGATCTTTGTGGAATCCATGTGTTCCACTTGGAGCACGTCTCCTCCTGGTGTACTTGCTCCCTCCCACCCCTACCCACACCCTTTTTCTTAGCTTTGGGCTTTCATCTGTTAGCCTGCCATTGATTTAGAGCAGGAAGGCTTCCAAGGACAAGTGGCTCATTTATAGTTTCTGGCCCTCTGTGTACTTTTTCTGGGCCTGCATCTTGAAGTTGAAGCCGATGGTCTTGTAGAGCGAAAGTGTTGTCTCTGCTGCGCTCCTTTAAACACACACATTTATACACAGCATCTGGACATCTCTTGTCTGTCTCGGAACTTTGCCAAGACCTAACAGAGCAGATCTTGCCTGCCGGTCAGGCACGTGGGACTCACTCCTGCCCCTCCTCAGTGGCCTCCCATATATTAAGAAACATTTGTAAAGTTACCCATGGAGGAGAGAAGGGTTACCACTTTCCCCTCTGTCTCACCTTCTTCGGGGTCCCCCAAAATGTTTGAACACTCATATGTGTGCTACCAAGAGCCACAAAATGAGAGACTTGGGAATAATACTTCACAGCAATAAAATAACTCTGTAGGTCCCCACTTGGTAAAGATCTTGAGATTATGAAGGCATATAGGGGAACACAGAGATTTTCCAGCCTCAAAGGATATGCTATGGTAACATATTGAACCTGAAAGTCACTTTTTCCTAAATAAATTTTATCATCTGATCATCTGAATCCATTGACTAAATTTGACAATAGTTTATTTTACTACAGAGGGTTGAGTACGTGACCTTTCCTGGTATTTACACACACACACACACACACACACACACACACCCATACAAGATGGTTTAGATGGAGGAATTTGAAAACACACAGAGAAATCTTTGGTAGCGCTGATGCTCCTGACAATGCTTAATGCATTTAAAAAATTCTTGAAAAACTTATCAGGCCAGATAAAAGTTTGTCACATTTTAATATTTTTACCAGAAGCTCATTGACATGCACAGTGTCTCAGGGCACTAGAAGCCTAATTAAATAGAAGATGTGATTATGAACCATCAAATAAGAAGCCTCTAAAACAAACCAAGGATGGTAGTAATTATTTTATTTTAGTATGGTATTTTGAAAATATATACATATGACATTTCCAGCAACCCTATGAGGCATGGCCAATTGGGGTATTTGAGTTTTAGGGAGATTCAATGGCTGTCTTAACTTGGTTCCCTGGAAGCTGAGCCTGTGGCTTGTTGACAGACTGTTCTCAGGGAAAACCTGTAAGTGATGGAGGGGAGCAAACGAGAGCCAAGTGAGGATACGGTTTCAGGTCAAGTCTAGCACCAGAAGATGCTCAAAAACTTGTATTCCGCAGGATTGCCCTCCCGCCCCCATCATTTTAAAAAATGAGGTTAAAAATAGCATAGAGGACAAGGGGTGTTAGAGAGGAGAATGGAGTTGGGAGAAATTGGAAGGGGAGGTGAACCATGAGAGACTATGGACTCTGAAAAACAATCTGAGGGGTTTGAAGTGGTGGGGGGGTGGGAGGTTGGGGTACCGGGTGGTGGGTATTATAGAGGGCACGGAATGCATGGAGCACTGGGTGTGGTGAAAAAATAATGAATACTGTTTTTCTGAAAAATAAATTAATTAATTTATTTTAAAAAATGAGGTTAAATTGGGGGCACAAAGTAGTCACTATTCTATAGAAATTCTGAAATCTGTCTGCCCAAATTTTGGTAGTTACTTGGTCATGCCTCACAGTTTAGAAAGAATTCTTTTTTTTTTTAAGATTTTATTTATTTATCTGAGAGAGAGCAAGCAAGAGCAAGAGAGAGCACACAAGCAGGGGGAGCAGCAAGCAGAGGGAGAAGCAGGCTCCCTGCTGAGCAGGGAGCCCCACTTGGGCTTGATCCCAGGAGCCTGGGATCATGACCTGAGCCACAGGCAGACGCTCAACCGATTGAGCCACCCAGGCATAAAGAAGATTCTTTATGATTTTTCCTACCCTCTTGGCTCTTGATTCCACCCTCTGAGCATGCTCTCTTTTCTCATGAAAGGTCACACCTGTTGACAGCTAAGCAGTCTTGTGAGCCTGCTTCTTGACTGGAGCGTTCTGGGAGTCCAAAGACCTCCCCTCATTCTGTAATGTTTCTGTTCTCTCAGTCATGCCAGGGGTATTTCTGCCTGTGTAACTTACTAAGAACACTGTGGGTCTCCTGTGAATCTTCTTGGAGTTCCTTCAACTAGACAAAAGCCATACCCACACATTTTAGAGATATAGCCTCTTTTCTGTTTGATTGAGAGGATCTATGAGACACATCCTTAATCTCTTTCAGGGGCCTATTGTATCACTGAAGGGATTCTGAGTCACCATCTTGATTTAACCAAGGATTTGACAGTCATATCTTTGGCTTCATCTTTACACTGTGTTTTCCTGGCAGTGCCCCGGATTTGATCTTTGTTCATAAGCCATCCAAATGTCCTTTATACTTTATTATGGCTGCAGTGTAAACCCTTTGGCAAATCCTTTGCTAGCACTAAATCATCTGGTTCCCACAAATACCCAATGGCTTCCAATAGTACACAATACATTTTTCTGGGGTGCCTGGGTGGCTCAGTCAGTTAAACATCCAGCTCTTGGTTTTGGCTCAGGTCATGATCTCAGGGTCGTGAGATTGAGCCCTGCATTGGGCTCTATGCCCAGTGTGGAGATTCAGATTCTCTTTCCCTCTCCCTTTGCCCCTCCCCCGCCTCAAAAAATAAAATAAAATAAAATAAAATAAAATAAATAAATTAAAAAGATTTTATTTGTTTATTTGACAGAGACAGAGATCACAAGTAGAGCAGGCAGAGAGAGAGGAAGGGAAGCAGGCTCCCTGCTGAGGAGAGAGCCTGATGCGGGACTTGATCCCAGGACCCTGCGATCATGACCTGAGCTGAAGGCAGAGGCTTTAACCCACTGAGCCACCCAGGTGCCCAATCATGGAGACTTTTTTTTAAGATTTTGTTTATTTATCTTATAGACAGAAATCACAAGTAGGCAGAGAGGCAGGCGGAGAGAGAGGGGGAAGTAAGGCTCCCCACTAAGCAGAGAGCCCGATGCGGGGCTCGATCCCAGGACCCTAAGATCATGACCTGAGCTGAAGACAGAGGCTTTAACCCACTGAGCCACCCAGGCACCCCAAAATAAATACAATTTTAAAATATGTTTTTCTAAACATCCAGATCTCGCCAGGATTGTCACATTTCAACTTCATGTACTGAAGCTGCACCAAGCAGGATAAACCATTACAGACACAGGAGCATAAGGACACGTGATTTATGTGTCATAAGAAACTTAAGGGAATTTTTCTCTTTCCTTCCAACATTTGTTGACTACCAATTCTGAATCCTATGCTAGATATACAAGACATATTAGACGTGGTTCTCACCACTGTGCTATTTAGAGACATAATTTATCTTCATAGTTTTCTTCTTGAATTAAGTCTAGACCTATGCTGTCTAGTATGATAGCTACTAGCCACATGTGGCTATTCAAATTTAAATGAAATGACATAAAACCACTCTGTTTTCCTGTTGTACTAGCCATATATTTGAAGTGCTTAATTGACCACATGTGGCTAGGGGCTACCCTGTTGGCCAGCACAGATAGGAAACATTTCCATCCTTGCAGAAAGCTTCTATCGACATCAAAATCCAGGGAAAAACAGTAAGATCTAGTAAAGGCAAACATTTATCTCTGCTTTAAATATATTTTTCTCTCCTCTTCTGTACTAAAATGAGTCAAATATCAAGGAGATACTGTATGTGTCCTCAGTAAACATTCAAACATCCTTTAAAATAAAGAATGTTGGCTAATTGAACATAATTTTAAAAATTTTAAAAAAAGAATGATATAAAACTGTGATTCTTAATACTTTCTGGATCACAGACTCTTATTAAAAATCTACTGAAGGGCTTAAAAAAATCTACTGAAGGGGGGCATCTGGGTGGCTCAGTGGGTTAAAGCCTCTGCCTTCAGCTCGGGTCATGATCCCAGAGTCCTGGGATCGAGCCCCGCATCGGGCTCTCTGCTCAGCGGGGAGCCTGCTTCCCTCTCTCTCTCTGCCAGCCTCTCTGCCTACTTGTGATCTCTGCCTGTCAAATAAATAAAATAAAATCTTATAAAAGAAAATAAAATTTAAAAAAATCTACTGAAGGTTAGCAGCTTTTTCCCTGGAAAGTGTATTTATGTAGCAAAAGGCATGCCCGATTACAGGGGTTCATGCACTTCACGCACAGAGCCTTTCCGCTGATCCTCTAGGATGCCGGGGACTCAGATTAAGAATCTCTACTGTAAAGGGAATTTTATTTTGCTATTGGCTTTTGGGATAAAACTGATGATGCAGTTTGCTATTTAACACAATGACTTTTGATAATAATAAGAGTATATTTAGAATAATGAAGATGAAGGGAAAAATAGAAATTTCCTACCAAACACTAAGAATGCAGAGCTCTCTTCAAAATAACTAAAAAATAAGCCCAGCCTTTTGAGTTAAAAATATAACATAGAGGGGCGCCTGGGTGGCTCAGTGGTTTAAGCCTCTGCCTTCGGCTCAGGTCATGGTCTCGGGGTCCGGGATCGAGCCCCACGTCCGGCTCTCTGCTCAGCGGGGAGCTTGCTTCCCCCTCTCTCTCCGCCTGACTCTCTGCCTACTTGTGATCTCTCTCTGTCTATCAAATAAATGAATAAAAATCTTTAAAAAAATATAACATAGAACCGGCAGATCTGTCCATTGGATCATGTGTCACAATCAATAAAGAAATATAGAGTTTTAGCAAATTGGCTGTATTTTCTTTAGTCTCCAATGCTTCCCCCCACCCACCTTGAGAACACGTTTGGGTGACAGAAGGAGTATTCTCCTAGCCTTCTAAAACTGAAGTTCCTGATGTAATTCTAATACATATAATAGATATTTCTTAAGCGCGATTTGGTGCCTCAATGATACGTGGACGTTCAGAATGATAAGGTGGGTTTCAGTTGACCAGAAAGACCCGTATTTGAACTTTGGAGGAGAGGAGTGGGTGTTTCTTTGGAAATCTGTTGACGTAGATGAAGTTTCTGCAAGGAGAGCGGAATTATAAATGGAACTGGCTCCAGGTAGGGCTGAGGGACAGAAGCCTTCATGGCACCGAGTTTCTGATTTCTGAGCCAATGTTGAATTTGTGTTTGTGTGGAAGAAGCACTGAAGCATTCTTTCCAAAGAGTGGTAATCTGAACCATATGAGGACTGATTAATGGTTGTCATAATGAGACCTCAGTTAACCAGAATTCTAGAGGGATAGACTTTTCATAAATCAAGAAGAAAATATGTTAAGGACCCTTCCTCTGTCCTCCCCTCTGCCCTCTCTTTTTTTTCCTTCCTTTCTTTTCACTGTAAACCTGTGGAACATCCTCGATATGTATGAATCTCTTTTACTACTTATTAAACTTTAGTAAGTAAAATCTGCTGCACGTAAGTTAGTCTTTGGTCTGATGGCATCCTTCCCTATGTCCATTTTGTAGACTGGTTATTATTTTTTATAGAAGTCAGTGCGTGAGTTTAGGCTGAATATAAACTGGACACTTTCAGAGAGGGATGGCTAGTATTTCTTTTCTTTTCTTTATTTTCTTTTTCCCTCTTTTATCCCCTGTCAGTAATAGGCAGTTAATTTCCCATTCCTTTGTGTATCGGTTTGGATACAATCAGTTACAAGTAATAAACAACGTTCTTTACAGAAGCGTAAATCAAAAGGACATTTCGTGTTGACCTAAGAAGAAGTCTGGAGGTAAGATGTCTGAGCCTGATTTAGTAGCCCAATAAGGTATATCACAGACCCCAAGTTCTTGTTATCCTTCCACGGTGTGGTCCACAGCTGAAAATCTTTAGAAGTCCCAACATCTTATCTCATGGTTGCAAAAGGGCTGCCATAGCTTCTGGCATTTACCCTTACACAATAGCTTCAAAGCAGGAATCGAGGAAAGAGGGCAGAAGAGCTTTCTCCCTGGGAAGTTTTCTCTTTTCATCAGAGAGAAAATCTTTCCCATATTCCCCCCAAATTGGACTTCTTTCTTGTCACTGGCCAATCCTGAGCTTCATGCCTACCCTGGCAACGGTCATTGGCAGAGGGCGATTTGTGGTTTAAAGTCATGGTCGTTCATCTCCTAGGGAAGGGCACATTGCTGCCGAATAGGACATTGCTGGTCTTTTAGCAAGAGAAAAGAGAATGGCTGCCAGGCCGCCGATCTGCAGCTTTTGGTATACCCAGATTGGTCTTGCTTTTGGAGGTCCCACCCTTCCCTGGCATACCTGCCGTTGGACCATGAGAAGGCCATTTGCTGCTTGGCACGTGTCTTTAAACATTGCTTATGTGTTTCTTATTGCACCAAAGTTTTACATTTTAGTGTGGTGAAGTGTAGCAGTATTTTCCTTTATAAGTGACGGTTTGTATGTTTGATTTAATAGTCTTTCCCTAATTCATGACCATGCAGATGGTCTGCATTTCCCCCCAAATGTTTGGCTTTCAAACGTGGGCCTATAAACTTTCTGGAAATGATTTTTTTGGTATGATGCGAAATAGGACTCTTATTATTTTTTTGTATGTGCATATCCATTTAGTCCTAGGATATTTATGGACCATTCCCCCTGCTGATTACAATCCTGCCTTATTGTATTCCAACTTGACATATGTGTGTCAGTGTTATATTATGTGTGTGTGTGCGCGCGCGCGTGTGTGTAGCTTTATACTTCATTCTGTATGTAGTTTACAATATTTGCTTTTCTGCTTAGTTGTATTTCATGTACATTTCCCTATTCCAAACTCGATTAGTGAATATATAATAGCTTGTTGATAGAGAATAATTTGTTTGCTCATTCCCCTATTAAATTTTCCCTATAATAAATAATATATGAAGAAGGTGTCTTAGAATGCTGATGGACCAGCAGGATGGGGCTGTACACCTGTCTCTCCAATAGGTCCCTTCCCTTCTCTATGGAGGGTATCCCCGCCCCCTTGCAATTACACATCTCAAACTGTTTGTCCATGAGTGAGTGTCATGGTGGTCCCAGAGATGCCCGGACCAGACGTTCCTTCAAGGAAGGACCAGTGGTCTCAGCTGGAGGCAATGCTGGTCTTGGCCAGTCATCAGCTTTCAGCTCCTTCAGAGACAGCCTCTGTTTGTTGGAAATGCTTGACCCATGTTCACATCCTTCCAACACAGGCCCTACCATTTCCGCCCAGCCTGAAAGGCTGTCATTGGGCTGCCATCAAAGCTTGACTTCTTCTCTTCAAACTTGCTTCCTTTGTATCCCTTTTACAGGTGTTGATGATCCCTAATAAATTTCCTGTGCCCCAAACTCCATCCCCAAAGCTACTTTCCAAAGAATCCAACCTGTGACAGTTGTCCTCTTTGCTTTGAGTCAGGAATAAGTCCAGAGTCTCTTACTGCCTAGGTAGATTGTCTGGAGGCCAGGATGACAGGGGGGAAAAGGGAAGTGCTCTTAATGAGCTAGATCCCTTGACCCTTACTGGAAGATAGGCCATACGGAGATGAAGAATCCAACAGTTCTTAGAGAATTCCAGTCCAGCTCTGAATGTGGAGAGAAATGGAGACAGGGTGGGAGGGGAGGGACAGCAGATTCTGAAACACTTCTAATATATTCAGAATGTATTTTAGAAACTAAGCTTCTTTGAGTTACATGCATAGTAAAGTTTATTTTCCATTGTGAAAGTAATACATGTTTATAGTAGAAAATTTAAATGAGAAGGAAGAAAAACATCCAATTATCATAGGCTCTTTGATACATTATTTTGAATTTGATTGTTTTACATTGTTATAAATCACACCATTTGTATAATTTTGCTATGACACATTGTTCACTTAATGTGATAACATAAGTTTTTTCCACACTATTGTATCTTTTTATAAACATTATTTTTAATGGCTACATGACATTACAGTCCAATGAATCCGATGAATGTACTATGGTTTATTTAACCATGTGATTGACTACTTGGTCTGTGTGTAGTCTTCTGCTATTATAAGTGATATTGCAAGAAAGTCTTGGTGTGTAAATTTTTTCCCGCTTTTAATATTCTTTCCTTGGACTAGATTCCCAGGAGTGGAATGACTGGATAACGGGGTTTGAACATGGGCTTTTGATTTATTTTGTTAGATCACTTTCCTGAAGGGTAATACTGGTTTTCATGTTCACTTTTTGATATTGAGAAAGGAACAGTTTGTGTACTTTGTATGTGTCTTGGTGGCCAGAGAGCTAGTGAAGAACCTGGTGCAAAGGAGAACATGGAACTGGGCTTGTCTGGTTGGGGAGTTGGGGCCTTTTTCAAATGGACATGGTCCAGGCTTCCTCAAGTTCCAACTTATTTTCCACTCTATCTCTCATCCGGAATACATGTGGAGCAAGGACCATTACTCCTTTCCCTCTCCTTTATGGGGATTTGAAAAATCTCATAGTAGAGAATGCCCTCCTTGCCCTTGTCTGTTATGCTTGCAGGCCCCTGTAGGTAAACATGGGACCAAGATGGTGCCAACTCCGTGGTCGGTTATCAGACCAGGAAGTCTAGAGGGAAAGATATGATATGTAAATTTAAGACTCCGGTTTTGAAGTTTGGGCCCTGGTACTACTTTAAAGATGAAGAACCTACCACTTACTGGAATCCAATATTTAATATTCTAAAAATGATTCAGTTCCAACTTCCAAATGAGTTTAAATCTTAAAATTAAATACAGACTTTCTCTCGGAGGCTGTGGTTTTCAAGGATAGCAAGATTCATTAAGAAACTTTACTTCAGCAATGCCGTGGTGAGAGGCTCTAAATTAACATCCAGATTGTTGATTTCGGCCCTCATTTCCTACAAGTATACCAAAGTAGCCTTGTAGTTCTTCTGTCATTAAGATAAGAGATTTGATTTTCCTCCCTATCCTCCACCTAAATTCATTTCACAAGACAGATGGACTTTCAGATACCACAAACACTCAGTTCGACTGAGTTTTCTCTGACTACTGGAGAAAATGTAGGCCATGTCTGAGTCACACACATTTTACTGCGTGTCCCTTGGCATGAGAGTCATATACATTGGCGTCTTCTCAGAGTGAAGTTGACTTTCTATCCTGAGTCCAGAATTTCATTTGGCACGTGGTGATTCCAAAAACAGTTGGAGGCTCATTTTGATTGGCTCTGGCAATCTCTGCCCAGCCAGGTTCACTCTGAGAGGTCCCCTGTCCCTTCGTGAATGGCCATGGAAGCTTTCACTCTCGGCTCTGCGTTCTAATTGCCCCTCTCGCATGACTGTGCCAAAGCAATGCTTCGAAATAGTCGTCCATATCAGGTGGCTTTTCTTGCTGCAGTTTCTGTTCTTTTTTATTGTAGGATCTGGAGACTCACCGCTAGAAGATGATGAAGTCGGGTATTCACACGCTAGATATAAAGGTGAATGCTTTGCTTGTGTGCTAATGAGGGACCTGCTGGTGCCAGGAGAACTTTCCTTTTTGTCTTGCAGAGCAAACTATAATAAAGTGACCAGACAACCAACACATTAAAGTGCAAAATACATTGAAAAATAAATAAGCTTATGCTCCCATTTAAAAAAAAGAAAAAGAAAAAAAGAAAAAGCATTTAGAATTTTCTGAAGTGCTGTCCTTCAGCACCCGGTGGTCATTTTATTCTCCTAAGTTTCTTTACTGTCTTTACCTCTGCAAAGCCAAGCTCTAGCTGATGAAAGTGAAAATCAAGCCGTGAACTCTGCCTGATTCATACATTACGGCTAGAATGGTCCAGAGTAAACCACCCAAGGTCAGATCTGGACCCCATGCTGCTAATGTACTGAGATGAATGGGGAATGAGAAAACTTGATTTTCATAAGCTCATTTCATGGTGCTCTGAGTCCAGCTTGGCTCCTGAAATGATTAAGTAAAGTGTGTTGTCCAGTGAAGCTTTAAACTCATGATAAAGAACTCCATCTCTACACACATCCGGCCATCCACCCCCCCCACCAGGTATAAAAAGCCTAATCAAGAAGCTTCTGTGCAGGCTCAGGTAAGTATGTCCACACATGTTTCTACTGGTGAGTCGTTTCTCTGAAGCTTAAGGAGCCCTTGGAAAAGGGAAGGTAAATTCAGATTGAAACTGAGGAAGAATTGGTTAATAAAGTTCTGTTGTGGCGTCTCGCCCAGGAAACTTGCCCACAGTCTAGCAAGAGGACACTGCCCTGTTCTGTGGCGACGTGTCTAAGCTGTGGGAGAGTCGGGATAGTACTGGTCAGCCTTTGGTCATAGAGAGTCCATTAGCTGTTTTCCATTAGAAAACAGCATTAGAGTCCATTAGATTGACATAAACACATAAACAATCTAATATAATGACTGGTGCCTATGTCCAGGTGTATTTCACACCATATTCCACATTTTTGTATACTCTGTGAATGCAGACAGACCCTCATTCTTACACACAACCTCTACATTAATTGCCTCAGGAATTAACCAATCAAGTAAAGGACAAGCTTGTTAATTAGATGTTTGGAGGAAGGAGATATTGTGATTCTGCATGCTTCTTAATTAACTGGGAATTTAAAAAATTTTTATTTACTTACTTGAGAGAGAGCTAGCGAGAGAGAGCACGAGCAGGGAGGAGGGGCAGAGGGAGAGGGAGAAGAAGACTCCCCACTGAGCAGGGAGCCCAGTGCAGGGCTCCATCCTGGGATCCCGGGATCATGACCTGAGCCGAAGGCAGACGCTTAACCGACTGAGCCACCCAGGTGCCTAACTGAGGGCTTTAAAATTTTTTTTCTTTGAGTTCCTTGTTGAAAAATCTCCCTAAAACACGTGCATGCACATATGGACATTCACTTGTACAGTAGAAGTTGTCTAGTGCCCTCAGCTCGTTGTTCCTAATGTTAGCCCTCACCTCACAGCAGTGTGAGTGTGGGAGGTAGACCAGATAGCTAGTGCCTGTCCTAGAGTTTTAGGACTAAAACTGTCTTAGGAAATTGTTTTTATTGTCAGTTTTTTTCAGTTGTTTGTTTTTGTTGTTGTTGTCGCTGTTGTTTAGTAACCTCTATGCCCAATCAGGGGCTCGTATTCACAGCCCCGAGATCAGGAATCATACCATCTTCTGACTGAGCCCGCTAGGCACCCCAGTTTTCTTTTTTTAAGTTTTAATACTTTGATGCAAACCATTGTAAACAGAGGGTTTAGCTCCTGCATGGTGTCTGGCACAGAGCACTTACTCAATAAGTGTTCTTGAGTTAAAGAGAAGAAGGAAGTGAGATGGAATCAGTGTTTCTGGTGGCCCCAGGATGTGGCAGGCATTGCTTTTTCAATTCTCTTGCATGGAATGCCATCATATGATCACACTAACTGAGGGAAGGGGGAAGGCATGTGGAATATATATCATTATTTCTTATGCAGATGATCAGAGAGGGTAGGTGACTTGCCCAGAGTCACACAGCTAGCCATATTGCATTGAGGTCTGATATCCAGCTGTTTTAACTCAACGGCCAGAGTTTGCTAATGGCTCCTCACTCATCTGCTGTAAGACACTGTCTATCCCAGGAGCTCCAGTTAACTGGGGCGCTTACCACTTCGGCCTAGGGGGCCGAAAAAGCTTTCCCGAATAATCAGTTTAAATTTCTTCCAAAATAAACCCTGTCTTAATGGAAGCAGCGTTAAGAGCTTTATTTCGCTGAAACTCTGTGGTAAACATTTCACTCCTGCACTTCAACTCATGGTGCTTTGGTGCACTTCTGATTCAAGTCACTCACTACCATTTTAATTATTATTGCTGCAGGGCTGTTAAACTGTCAAAATATCTTCTAGAGATTTCTCTTGGAAAGCAATCCAAAAGGAATTCCTTTTGCGAGTAAACGAGAACAAGATTTTTTCCCACATGTTGACAACGGCACACCCTTTGGAGGTACAGTCAACACTTCTGGGAGGATTTGAGGACTCAGAATATGGGACATATTCCTGCAATTTTCAATTGCATTGAAAATATTATCTCGAACTAGATGAACTCGTGATACATGTATACCCAGGTCATCCTCTCCCGGAAATGCCAGCCTTCAATATTTGTCCTGGGTACATGTGTGGAAAAGCCAACTGTAACATGTGTGCTTAAGGGAAGGTATGCTGCTTCCTGGTAGCTTCTTCGAAAATCGTGTCCCTCCTGAAAAAGTCCAGGAGCTGGAGAATGTGAGCATTTTCAACGTGCGAGTGAAGGACAGGCGGAAAATTGGACACGCTTCCCAGGTTTCCATCGGTGGAGTTGTGATCAGGACACAGAATGCGCAAAGGATTTGCCCTGGGCTGGAAGGGTTACCAGAGTCTACTCCGTTATCAGCCAGAAGAGGGAGAAGGGAGACAGGCAAGGGTAGGGGTCGGCAAGGGGTAAGGCAGAGTTTGAATCCTACATCTTTAAAGCCGGATGATGGCACTTCGAACGAAAAGAACTTAATCCACTCCTCTCACTTCTAGATGAAGAATCTGATTCCCTGAAAGATTGAGTGACTTGTTCAGGGCTGCTAGGAGATGACAGAGTTGGAACAGATGCCCCCGGGGCTTTTGCCTCTGCCCGGTCTTGCATGTACCATACCCTGCCAGCTCAGTACGTTATCCTCCTCCCTCTCTCTGTGTCCCCGGTATTCACCCCTCCCTCGCCACCCTTCCCCCACCCAAAGTGGGGGCTTCACTTTCTCTGGAGAGAGAGGCAGGAAGGGGGACCCAGCCAGCAAAAGGAGGAGGCTGGGAATGGGGAGCACAGAAGCCTTGCTTGTTCTAGAAGAACAAGACACACAGGGAAAGTAAGAGGAAACGAGGCAGTGGGGAGGTTAAGGAGGAGGGGTGGGGAAGAATAAAGAGGTAAAAAGGGCAGGTGATTTTTAAGATTTTTTTAATACCACGGAAGTCCTCTGCCGAACTATAAAAAAATGCTTCTCTGAGACCCAAAACAACTGGTGTATATTGGAGTTTCCTTGTAGGTGATCTTGCCTATTACAGTTGGAAAAGAAAGGCAGAGAGGAGAGAGGGAGAGAGATATATACCTCACTTCCAGTAGTTACGGAAGTCAGTAGGGTCCAGATCTCACTTCTGTTTGAGTAGTAGGCATCTGTGGATTTTTCCAGACTTTATCTTAAGATCTTTTGATGACAGAAGAAATATCCACAGCTTGGCATGCTAAGGAAACACACCCCAAGGGCTTCTCATTTACCTGTGATCTTGGATCATGGCTTACCTGGAGCCACCACCAAAGAAGGAACCAGGGTATTTAAAACTGGTACAAGATTCTTTTATACTTAAAGAAAATAATGGAGACATATATGCTGTTTTGTACTTGACTTTGGGGTCCAGATTGTTCTCGTGTAAAACTGTTAGCACAGACTGTGTGTGTAAAATCCAGAGGAATGAAACTTGGTTCATGGAAGGTCTGCAGGCCTGGGGCAAGCTCCTGTAAGTCTGAGCCCACAGGGTGGAGCCCACAGGACACCCCTTATGTGCTTGAGTCCTGACTGTAGGCCCCATGTGGCTGCAGTCTCCACAAATATTATAGGATGAAAGTATTATCCAAAGGAGTTGTGAAGGCGCAAAAGTGAAATAGCCGTCTGTGCACAAGCCCTGGATGTGGGACCTGGTCTTCGGGACTGAGAAGCAGTCAGAAACACACCGCCAGAAAATTCCCTGGACAGTCAGACAAGGTGTCCTCCTTTTCGGCCACATGATGGCGCACGCACCCCGCTCGCGGACAGCTCAGGGACCCGAGAGGCGGGGAGAGCCAGGCAGCTGGAGGGAGGGGGGCTCCTACACCTGGCATCCGTGAGACAGCCACCGGCTTCCGAGAGACAGCCACCGGCTGGCTTGAGGGAGCTTGGCCTTGGTCCGCATCGATTGTGCGGTGGGCATTGTGGGAACTTGCCCACCGGGGAGCTAGCCTTGCCCTAACAATGTTACAGCTTTCAGCGAGCACCTTCCAAAGGCACCAGAGAGAGGTTCTGATTTATCAGTGTGATCCTATCTGTGCTCTGGGCAACTCCTAGCCCCAAATCAAGTCACCCTGGTATTCTGCCATTTGGGAACTTTGCCATGTTCCTAAAGAGGGGGCGTCGCTGGGGACATCTGAAAAGGGGGTTGCTTCCCTCTGAGGAGCAAGTGTTCTGTGATTTTAAGCCAAAATGATATCCCACGGCAAAACTCTAGAAATCGCAGCTTCATTCACAGGAAGTAAAATAGTACTGCAAGTTTTTACAGAGAATATGCATGCAGATTTGGGAAAACTCTACCCAATTATTGACTCCCCTGCCACTATGCACAGATGGTTGGGGTTAGGATTCACAGTGATACCAGTTGCCCTCCAAAGAATTCTGTTACCTCCTTCAGGGGTAAAGGAAAAGGAGCAAGCATTTATTGAGTAAGCGCTATGTGCTGGGTGCTGTGCTAGGTGCTTAATATGCATTAATGTGTTCTGTTTGTTCTTCTTAGTGCCCCTGTGACAGAAGTATAGGTATTGACCCAGAAAGGTTAAGTAACTTGTCCAAGACCACACAGTTAGTAATGGAAGAACCTGGGTCTGTAGTCAGATATGTCTGATACCTAGTCCTATAATCATAACCTCCCCACCCAGAGACACCTTAAAGACTCCTTTTTAAAAGATTTTATTTATTTATTTATTTATTTGAGAGGGAGAGAGAGAGAGAGAACATGAGCAGAGGGGCAGAGGGAGAGGGAGAAGCAGGCTCCCTGCTGAGCAGGGAGCCCAGTGTAGGGCTTGATCTCAGGACTCTGGGGTCATGACCTGAGCCCAAGGCAGACCCTTCACCAACTGAGCCACCCAGGTGTCCCCACCTTAAACACTCCTTAAAAGATTCCAAAACCTGGGGCAAAGCCAGCCAGGGACTTGGAGAAAGAGGAGACCCATTTTCTAAAATTGTGCTGTCCTATCTCTCCCCACCTTTGTTTCTGCCACCTGCAGATACCCCATGGTGCTCCCCCATCAAGGTGAAGTATGGGGATGTGTACTGCAGGGCCCCTCAAGGAGGATACTACAAAACAGCCCTGGGGACTAGGTGCGACATTCGCTGCCGGAAGGGCTACGAGCTGCACGGCTCTCCGCAGCTGGTGTGCCAGTCAAACAAGCGGTGGTCCGACAAGGTCATCTGCAAGCGTGAGTAGCCCGGCCCAATCAGGACCGAAGTTCTTGTGCTCTGAGATTAGGCTTTTGTTGTTGTTGTTAAAAAGCTGAAGGTTGCATGATCTCTGATGAGAACCCCCCCTCCCCCACGGTGGGCAGATGCCAGTGGGTTTGGAAGATGTGGTTGGAAGAGTGATGACACCTTTCAGACCAGAGAATGTGATGGACTGTTTGGGCAATGGGGGCGAGTACAGAGGTTGTGTTTGTTCAGGACATGCTAGCCAGCCCCTGGAAGTGTGCTGGGGATCTAGAAACAAGACACACACATGCTCTGCCGTCAAAGGTCTCCGAGTAGCAGCGGAGAGCAGGGGAGAGACGCACATCGCACCAGAAGCACCAGGAAGGGAGAAGTCACCAACTTGTGTCCCTAGGGACAGTCTGGAAGTGTTCTCCCGAGGGATGGAGCTTCAGGAGGCAAGGCGAGTGACTGCAGAACACTATCCTGGGAAAGCAACTGTGCCTCGGCAGACAAAGAAGACTAGGAGAGCATTTCAGGGGTGGACATCCAGCTTGAGGAAAAATCACCTCTCATTCAGGCCACTCCAAGAGGCCCAGCATTGTTGAAGCACCTATGAGATGCCACTGTGATTCAAAACAGACACCATTTATTGAGCACCTATTGTATGCCAAGCATCGGCCCTGTGTCCAGTTTTTCCAACAAGTCTACTGATAGGGGTGCCGATACTGCAGCCATGTGTCTCAGCCCATGTGCACTATGCACAGTAACCGTGAATATATAGTAGACTCTGAGGCCCTGCTCCTACAGGACTGGGCCTTTTTTGAGGCCGAGAGAGAGCATCCCCACTGGGCCCGTAGCTGCCCAGGACTGACTGGTAAAGGATTAGGGAAGCCCGGTTTCCTTGCCTGGAGGCAGGCCAAACTCTGGGGCTTCCCCTGCCGGGGCACCTTCCCTCCCCTGTCCTATCTTCTTCATCCCTCACTGGTCTCCCTTGGGAGCCCTTTCTAACTAAATCACTTGCACACAAATCCACATCTCAGGGTCTGCTTCTGAGGGACCCAATGTAAAACAGTGGCTCAGCTGCGATGCCAAGCCAAGCAGGTCCCATAGGAAACAGTGGGCCCCTTCTGTGTGGCACGCGGCCACCCCTTTGTTTCTCGGATTCTGACCATTGTCTTTCAGTTGACTTGGCACTCACTGTGTTTTCAGCATTTCTGGACTCTGAAAGACTACGGACCAAAACTAAGAAGCGCTGAGTATCCGGTTTTCTCTTTTTCAGAAAAGCGGTGTCCCACCCTGGCCATGCCGGCCAATGGAGGGTTTAAGTGCGTAGACGGCGCCTACTTTAACTCCCGGTGTGAGTACTACTGCTCGCCAGGGTACACGTTGAAAGGGGAGCGGACGGTCACGTGTATGGACAACAAGGCCTGGAGTGGCCGCCCAGCCTCCTGTGTTGGTAAGAAAATACCAGTCATCAGGGGGCACATACTTTGGGAGGAGCAAGGTGTGTGTGCATGTGTAGTGGATTTTAATGGGACGCCTGGGTGGCTCAGTTGGTTGGATGACTGCCTTCGGCTCAGGGCGTGATCCTGGAGTCCCGGGATCGAGTCCCACATCAGGCTCCCAGCTCCATGGGGAGTCTGCTTCGCTCTCTGACCTTCTCCTCGCTCATGCTCTCTCTCACTGTCTCTCTCTCTCAAATAAATAAATAAAAAATCTTAAAAAAAAAAAAAAAAAAAGGAAGCATCAACACCCCGGATGACCCAGCTTTGATTTCTGAAGCTCTCTTCCTCCCTACTTCTCAGGCTTTTAGCCCAGACCTAACATCAGTCTGTAACTTGGAGCAGACCTGATAGCCTGTGGCTTTGTCCGACTTTTGTTTCTTTCTCGGTTTGCTAATGAGGCCTCTGCAGACTGGCAGAGGGCTGCCTCCGTCCAGGAATCTGCCTGTGGCACTGAGCAGAGTCATTGACATTTGCCAGACCACCCCGCAGAGAACACCTATGTGCCTTTCAGCTGACAGCCGGAATTCATTTGTTGTCGATGATTGTGGTCAGCAAGCACTCCGTGGGCTAAGCTGGGATTTGGAAATGTTACCTGACTCAGGGTTTGTTGAGAAATGGTTCTTACGGTGTGGTCCTGGGAGCGTGCAGCAGCCTTGAGAACTCTTTAGAAATACAAATTCTTAGCATCATTACAGATCTGCTGAATCAGAGGCTCTGGGGACGGGGCCCAGCACTGTGTGCTTTAAGGAGCACCCCACCCCCACGCATTCTGGGCATTCTGAAAGGGCTTCAAGAGAGCCATGATAGAAGACAGTATTTCTCAAACTTTAAGGTGCATCAAATCACCTGGAAACGCTGGTGAAAATGCAGATTCAGCAGGTCCGAAGTGGGGTCTAGCAACTGGCATTTTCTCAGGCCCTCCAGGGGATTCTGATGTTCTGCAGTTTGAGAGCCTGCTTTAGAATATCAAATTTGGGCAGAACTTTAATAACCTTCATTCTCCAAATTGTGCCCTTGGACCAGCAGCATTAGCACCAGCAGGAGGCTTATTAGAAATGTCGCATGGTGTGACCCATCCCAAACCTGGCAGATCAAAATCCACATTTTAATAAGCTCCCTGGGGGATTCCTGTGCCCTTTAAACACCGAGGGAGACTGCTCTAGGGCAGTGGTTTTCAACTCTGGCTTCTATTTAAATCTGAATCACGGGCTCTGGTATTTTTCCAAACCTCCCTCCACGTGGTTGAGAACTACCATGCCAGAGGATCGTTTACTCATAAACTTTTAGAGCTGCCAGGACCCAGCCTTCCAGAACATTCTACTCCCTTCCTCTAGTCTACAGATGAGGGATAAGAGGTCACCTGTCTTACTCAAGGTTGCATAGAACCAAGCCTGTGGCTCCAGGCTCTCAGGCCCAAAGTCCCTGAATCCAGAGACAGCTCTGGCACTAAGCTAAGGCCACAGGCCCTATGAGGCTGGCTCCTGTGCTGTTGGGATCTGACCATTCTCCTGAGAACCGGTCAGCTCAGTCTGCCGATGTGCTTTACCCCAAGGACTCCTTTCTGAGTGCTCATTATTTGGGGGCATATGCTTTAGGGCGGAGGGGGGGAGAGATTGATGCCTCCTGGGGGCAGAAGTACAACAGCAACTCCTCTAGGTCAGTCCCAGGGGTGTCGTTGTGAGAGCGCTGCTGTCCGTGGTCCTCCCTGGCAGCCTTTTTCACTCTGCAGTTACGTGGGGACAGAGCTGTAGCCAAGGGACCTTGCCCACTACAGCCTGGACCTCACCTAGTATCCGTTTGACGCAAGCAACCCGTTCAAAGAAACTCCGATTGCTGACTCAGGTTTACTCTAGGCTTCTCTCTCCCTAGGGCGTAGGTAGGAGTTTGTCTTGGTGGGTAATTGGGAAAACAGACACCACACTAGGTACTCCAAACAGAGGAGAATTTCCTATAGAGAATGGGTTAAAAAAAAAAATCTAAAAAGAGCCAGGGGAACAAAAGAGGAAAAACACTATTACCCGAGATGAGTTACAGCAGAAAACCGTGCCGACTGAGGGCTGGAGAAGCAAACATTGGCCGATGGCTCAGGAGCCCAGGAAGCCCTCTCAGAAGCTCGCACCAGAAGCATAATGGCCTTCCGTTCCCAGCACGTTGCCTCCTGTGGGCAAACCTGCCTGGCGCCCAGCTGGCAGGAGGAGTCTGGGGAATAGAATTTTGAGACTTTCAGTGCGGGCAGGAATGGGGAGATTATAGAAAACCTAAACACCAAGGGATTGTTGGCCTCAGTAACTTTTTCTCTGAGGCTTTGGCCCCTGGCCTGGACTCACCATAGTTCTCAGTGGGCAGAGGGCCACGCAGTCCTACTCATGCGGCGCAGGGGGAGTGGTGATGAGGACGTGCGCCTCTGGGAGAATGGGGCCCAAGGCCAGAGGTTCGGGTCAAGGGCCCCTCCCAGATGTCACTTTCAGTGTCTCCCCCATGACTTGGTGTGTGTGCAAGCTAGCGCCTCCGAACCACCACTCAGATTTTCTCAGCTCTCCTCCCTCGCGTGGGAAAGGGCAGAGGTGGACGGGAGGAGAGGAGATGCTTGAGAATCTTTCTGGAGGCAAGCATTGGTGACGACTCCTCTTGGGATCACACTGTTCAGGTGCCCAGATCGTGTGCAGTCGTGGAAAGAACATGCTGATTGTTCTCAAAAAGCAACAGGCATGGTTTAAGCTGGACCAGATGGGGCTGGAACCTTCCCAGAGGGAGAAAGAACTAAGCAACAAACCCCAGTTTCAGGGGATTTATCTTAGAGTTTGCCAGAGCAAGTCTCAGGCATGCTGCAGAGGTGGGAGAGGATCTTGTGCCTACAGTGGGGGTCGGGGAGGGAGAAAAGGGGGGACCCGTGAGCCACAGGAGAGCATGGAGTTCCCAGGAAAAGGAGACAAACGGACAGTGCAAGCAGGCAGTTCTTTTCCAGTAAGACAACAATAAGCTGGAGTCCATCCCCAGTGAATGTGACACCAGGGATGTCCTTGACTCTTTTGGCTTTAAATGCATGACATTAATTTCATCACTTTGTGGGTGTGTTGGCAAGGCTACGGGGTCCTTGAGCATAAACCAGAGCCTCAGCCTATTTTAGATGCTGACACATGGTGGCTGAGTAGTTCCCAAATTTCCACACAACTTCTAGCACTGCATCTTGGCCAGAGCTTTGCTGAGTGCTGAGAAAATCATCCCGGCTCTCCTCCAGACCCAGAGGGAAGAGCGAACCCTCGGCTCTCTTTTGACGCTGAGGCGGTCAGTCCTGTGGTCTGGCTAATTCAAAAGTGCCAGCAGTTAAAATTAATTCTCTCCTGCAGACCACACGCTGGCACTGGATTCAAACCCATGGTTATTTCCGAAACAGATATAGAAAGAAGTCAGGGCAGGGGAAGCGTTGTACTGCAGTCGCAGGAGGGTAAAGTATTTGAAGAGCCACAACCGCCATTGATATATATATATAAAGAAAATCTTGGAATGAAACAGCTATTGTTTTAGGGGATGTTTTTTCTTTCTTCCCATTTGTAGTTATTTTGGGTTGCACTGGCAGTTAGATAGAACAATGGACAGTGAGAATTATAAGTCCTCATCTAGAAACCAGATTTTGAGTTGACACGTGATTTCTCCTTTAGACCAACCCTATTTCCTGGGCCAAAAGAGGAAAACGTTAAAGAAAGTCTAGAAACCACAGATAATGAGAACCCAGCGGGTGTCTTTTGACATGCAAAGAGCTCCAGTTAGCTGTTTTAACAAAGGACAGTGTACAAACTGAGTAGGTTTCTGGAACTGCTCCCTGCTTGTTTTGTGCTGCCTCCAGAGTAGAATAGATCAAGAGAGTTAGCACAGATGAGATTCTGGAATAAAAAATTCTCTGAGATTGCAGATACCCATGCACAGTGATGGAATGTTCTACTGGCTTCTCAACTGTCTGACAGCTGGGCTCACCCACTGACGCACAGGGAAGTTTGCTGGGCTGCCCTGCCTTATTTCCAGAGAGTCCGTTGAAGATACAAACATTATGGGGCAAAGAATGAACCGATCAGTGTGTCGTTGTGGATCTTAAATTATGCCAAATCTCTCCTGGGTCAACAAATACACATCCTTCTGCAAACTTTCAGGAAGCTAATGTCAGCTTCGAAACAGCTGGGTTGATGGAGATAGTGGTGCACTTTTTCCCTGGCCTGATTTCTTAGTACAAAGTGAACATGGAACCTTCTGGTGGCCATCTCTAATAGAAACACACCACCAGCCACTCTTTGGTTGGGCGTCTCTCTGGTGAGGATGGTGACTTTTCACTGTGGAATTCATTGCTTTCACTCTTGCCTCTTTCGTCCATTGGGGAAAATCTTCTGATACTTTCCACGATACCAAGGAATCGGAACCACTTCCCAGAGACGTCCACAAAGATTATACTCTGGCTGGGGGAAGCAAACAGTTGGGCAAGTTTTCAGCATCCAGGTTTGTTTTGCCTTTGGCAGTCAGTGTCTTCCTGTGTCCCATGAAGTGGCTGCTTCCTTCCTCTGTCACCAACCTCAAACTATTTTATATCTGTATCAGTAATCTTTTGCTGTATAACAGACAGCCCAAAGTCCAGTGGCTCCAAATGACCATGTTATTTTGCTCCTGGTTTTTGGGTCAGAAATTTGGGCAGAGCTCAGTGGGGACAGCTCAACTCTGTTCCACATGGTAATGGCTGAGATGACGGTTGAGGTCAGAGGATCCAAGATGGCTTCATTCACAAGTCTGGAACCTCAGCTGGCTCTGCTGGCTGGGGTTTGGCTGAGTCTATCTCTCCTTTCATAATTTCTTATTCTCCTCACATGGCCTCTCCAGTAAGATAATTGGATTTCCATAGATGTCAGCTGTCTTCCTTAGAAGACAGCAGAAGTGGAAGGTGCCAGACTCTTGAAGGGCCCAGACTGGGGACGGGCGTATCGTTACTTCATGTTCTGTTAGTCAAAGTGAGTCACGAGGCTGGCACAGATTCAAAGGGATGAAAATTCGACTCTACCTCTTGGTAGGAGGTGCTGCATGTATATAAGGGGATTATGAACCCCCTTTGCACGAAATTCACCACAATATCCTTTGTTCAAAATCAGTGCTTGGAAGTCATTAATGAAATACATCTTGAAGATGCCATACAAGGTGCTCTACAGAGTAGTTTGGAAAAAACTGCGTGATTGTTCATATGCCAGTTCAGGTACTATTAACAAGGCCAAAATCATAATGCTTCAAATGAGACAGCAGTTCTATTCTTATATAAATATTTGTGCTTAAGCAGCCCTGGGCGGTGTCCTAGGCCCAATCCTTCCCTTGCTGTTCAGGCTAAGATGATTGCTCTCGCTCTCCCACACATCCACTTTCAAACCAGGGTAGAGGACGCAGGAAAAAAAGGAAAGGGTATGCTCCGCCCACCCCTTTTAACAGCACAGCCCAGAAACTGCCCCCGTCACTTTTCCTCACAGCCCATTGGTGGAACGTATCACATGGCCATGCCTAACTTCAAGGGCGGCTGGGAAATGTAGTCTTTATATTCCAGAAGATGAAAGGTCCAGGCAGTTCTTTTGCTATAAAAGAAGAGGGATCAGAGACTGGGGGATCCACCACCAAGTCCCTGCCCCATTGACTGTAGAGGGTGAGACCAAGTTGGCGTGACAGGTCAAGGGATAGAAGAAATGAGAGTAGCAGCAGGTAGAAAGCCAGTTTGCTTGGGGTATGTAGGAAGTCAGGAAATGGGCACTGAATGGAGTCTGCGCCTTGTGAGGAGTGGGGCAGCCCTTGACTTGGGGTAAGAATAGCATCCTGCCTTAGAATGGGGCAGAAAGAAGACACCCCCCCGCTCCAGGTCATGCAGTCTCAGATACCAGTAACTGGCCTATTGTGAAGCACCTGTTAATCACATGTCTAGCAGTCATCTCCAAACACAGATCTCCAGTGGAGATCTTCCACTCTTTGAGGAAATGTTTTATCACGCAGCTAATTTACAGCCTTCGTTTAAAAGGCTATTTTTTTCTTGTTACCTGTTGGCCAGGACACTACCCTTTTGAATTTCTTATTTCTACTGCCCACCTGGCGAGACGTTTTGAGAATTCCCAAGCTTGCCAGATAAACAGTAGTTGATAGAGTGAAATATATTTGTTTCTGATATCTGTATCTATATTTATATATAAAGAATTTGAGAGAAAGCAGGAGTGGGGGGATGAGGGGCAGAGGGGGAGGGAGAAGCAGACTCCCCACTGAGCAGGGAGGCCCACAAGGGGCTAGATCCCAGGACTCAGGGACCATGACCTGAGCTGAAGGCATATGCTTAACAGACTGAGCCACACAAGCTCCCCTTGTTTCCAGTATTGCATACGCAGAGAGGTGACTAGAGCACAGAGGAGGGACACAGTTGGTGAGATGTCTCCCCTGAATGCAGAGGCCAGGGTTTCCACACAATAACTGGCTCTGTGGGCATCCTGACTCAGCAGGGAATTGTCATTATGTTTCTATAGTAACTTTATTCAATTCATCCATGGAAATTTATGATCGCTTATAAAAAGCAATGATGGCCATGGCTGGGTAATAATAGGCTTAGGTTTCTAGAACATCTGCTGGAGAAGGGCAGGCCAGCTGGTCTCGTCGGCTGAAAGTGAGGGTACAACCGAACCTGCTTTTCTTGTATTCAGGGCACAGCTGTAGCAGGTGACCTGAAAGGAATGTCCGTGTTGGAGGACACTATGAGGTCAGTGGCAGGCAGACACACAGAAGTGTTTGGCTTAGTACGAAAATTAAAAAACACGTGATCATATCTTAAAATCCCAGGCCACGAGAAATTCCACAAGAGGAAACACTTCCCAGGGTACAAATGAGGATGGTCCTAACAACACTCCATCCAGTGGGCAGCCGGGAGAACGAAATAGTGCAGGCAGAGTACTCAGCCTGCGGCAGGCAGGCGGGATGGTGCAGCATATATTAGCTGCTATTTCTAATGATTGGTTTTTCTTCTCGTTTCTACTTTGGAAGAGCATGGATTCTGAAAAACTAGGCCAGTTTCGGCTGATCATTGTTAGGCGGACCCAAGCTGGCTTTAGGAAGCTCTGAGAGCCTTCACCCAGATAACCTGATTTGGAGCATGTTAGCTCACAATGTCCGCAGGCGTGGTTGGATAGAGAAAATCCAGCACATGATTCAGATGTTTAGCTGCATGACGCAGAGAGTAGGAGTATCTCTTCGCTTGGACGATGTCACCCCAAGAAAATATGGGAACACTGTAATTTTGCATTGAAATCTGTCTCCTGCCCTCAACCTCTCCCCTTTTGTTTTAAATAAAATACATATATCTATATATCTATATAGATATATATGCTTTCCATGATGAGCGTGCCAGCTAGAATTGACCAGCAGGGGGCAGGTGTTGTATACTCATCTTTGTGATTCACACACAGCTGTGAAACAGTCATCTCAATTATATGTGTATGTCTAACGTCCCCTCTTGTCACAAAAATAAAAGGATTATTTTTAATTTTAATTTTAAAGATTTTGTTTATTTGACAGAGAGAGTCACAAGTAGGCGGAGAGGCAGGCGAGGGTGGGGGGAAGCAAGCTCCCCGGAGAGCAAAGAGCCTGATGTGGGGCTCCATCCCAGGACTCTAGGATCCTGACCTGAGCCGAAGGCAGAGGCTTTGATCCACTGAGCCACCCAGGTGCCCCGGATTTTTTTTTTTAAACTTAGCAAATGAATATAGACATGTCGAATGCATTTAAAGCGTGTTCCATTTCATCAGAACATGTGTGTACTTTATCAATTTTGAGAGGCATATTATGGTACGTTTTAATACCCCTGAAATTGGGACACATCTCACAATGGATTGTAACTTAGATGCCATAGTATATGGTAGTGACTCGATTGGGGATTAGTGTATCAAGGTTTGTAAATTCACACTCCGTCGATGCATGGCAGAGAATGCATCTGAATTTGGATAGCTGAAGACAAAACCGTTTAGCAAATTATTCAAAATTTCGGACCCTAAATAAAATGAGAAGTTTTTCAACAAGATGTAGGAGAAAGTGTATGAAGACTGTACGTGGTGTTTTCATCTCTCAAAGTTGTTTGTGATTCAGAACCAAATGATCTTTTATTTTCATTCAGGTTGTAGCATAGCGGCATTTAAATAATTAGCAGTTGACATGGAAAGCAATGTGTATCTAAATGTTGACTTGCTAGGCCGTCTTTTTTTTTTTAAGATTTATTTATTTATTTGAGAGAGAGGGAGAGAGCACACATGAATTGGAGGGAGGGGTAGAGGGAGAGGGAGAAGCAGACTCCCCGCTGAGCAGGGAGCCTGACAGGGGGCTCCATCCCAGGACTCTGAGATCGTGACCTGAGCTGAAGGCAGGTGTTGAACAAACTGGGCCACCTGGGCGCCCCCTAGGCCATCTTTAAATACATTCTCTACCTGTTTGGAATCAAGTGGAATTTACAAAAGTCTGAAGCTCCCTCGCCTTCTTGTGACTTCACTTTAGCTATAACAAAATGAAATCCAACCCAGTGAGGATTGACATCTCATTTACTTCTAGCCCTCATTATCAACCCATCCCTGATACCGAGGAAGCAGAAGATCTTTTACCAGGTGGAGAAACTACTTGAGAAGCTACTCGGGGGCCCTTTGGAGGGCCAGAGCCAAGGCAAAACTGCTATCCCCAGACACAAAACCATAGGTGTGGTCCTGTGGCAGGTGCAGGTCACAGTGGATCCAGACAGACCACTGTTGTAAGATACTGAGCAGTTGGGAATGGACATTGCCAGAGTAGAGAGAGAGACAGCTTGTTCCAGGAGTAAAGGCTTGGGCTTGGGTTATAATCCACACTATCACTGTCTACATGCCTGGCCTTAAATAAATCACTTAAACTTTCTGAGCCTCAGTTTCCACATCTGTAAAATAGAGCATTGGGTTTTTCCTTGAAACATCCATCCCATTTACTTTTACCTCACCTGGGGCCATGCTGCCATCTGCCTCGTGTTCTATTTTGTGTATGGTGACAATAGTCCGCCCCAATAGACTGTAAAGGCTTGAGCAGCCCATGACACAGCAGTTGGAATGTTGCCTTGGATAAGGCAGCCTTCAGTAGAGCTGTGTTGCCTTGACCTGAATCAAAGTAGAAGACAGCTAAGGTTCCCTTTTCTGATAATCTCTGATGCTGCCTTTAAAGGAGGAGGGATTCCCTGTGCCTGAATGACTTCTAGCTCGGAGGGCTGCAGTGCTGTGAAGTCAGTAAGCGAAGTCTAGAAGTCCAGGGAGAAGTTGCCAGAGCTAATGAATTACCCCGGAAGCCGCCTTGCACAGCCAGGTTTAGCTGTGCATGTAGGAATTCTCCAGCCATCTTCTGAACTCAGGATGAGAGAAGGGGCAGGATGAATGGAGGGAAGAGAAATACAGTGCGGTGAACTAAACCCTTCAAAAATGGGGAGTGACTAGAGCTGTGGGCATGTCAGATGCTGGGTGTTGTGCCCCCAGTGGACAAGATATTTCTTGATGATGGTGAGAATCTTCTGGTTATATTTTCAGATATGGAACCTCCTAGAATCAAGTGCCCGAGTGTGAAGGAACGCATCGCTGAACCCAATAAGCTGACGGTCCGGGTGTCCTGGGAGACCCCGGAAGGAAGAGACACAGCGGATGGCATCCTGACTGAGTAAGTACAACTGGGCAGTGAGGAGGCTGTTGCTTCTTTTCTGAGAGACATTTAACTAGCCAGAGTGGGAAAGTGTATCCGTGCGGGTCCATTTATGCGCACAGAGTCACTGTGGCGCTCCTTCAACAGGTCCCTCAGTCGGGCTGCGTTTTTCTCCCTCGTCATCTTCAGCACCTGACCTCCTGTATATTTCACTTCTGTCCTTGTGTCTTACCTGTCGCCACCATAGCACGTTTACTGCCAGACCCCGAATGCCCAGAACCATGCTGAGCACAGAGCTGGGACTCGGTCAGTATTTGTCAAGGGAGAGAAGGGAAGAAGGGGTGGTGGGAAGAAAAGGGACGGGAGGAGGAAGAGGACACCAACTGGTTCACTCTGGGTTAGAACCACCCCCTCTGCCTGCCCAGGGTGCTCCTACTGTAGCCCCCAGGCCTTACTAAGCTGTCACCTACCTCCCTGGTGTTCTGTGAATACGGTTTAAGGCAGACCTTTCTAGCCCTTGTTTTTTGCAACTGCTTTTTTAAAAACTTGATTCTTAGTCTATTTTTTTAAACTTGGGACTACAATAGGGGTTCCTGGGTGGCACAGTCAGCTGAGCATTCAACTCTTGGTTTTGGCTCAGGTCATGGGATCGAGCCCACATGCTCCGTGCTCAGTGGGGAGACTGCCTGAGACCCTCTCTCCCTCCACATTTCCCCCTGCCCATTCTCTCTAAAGTAAATAAATAAATCTTTAAACTTGTGACTACATTAAACACTTACAGAGAAAGCTTATAAGAAAAAAGAGAAGCATTCTTCTACCTTCTTCTCTACCCCAACCTCATGCCCCACGAACAGCTGGGTGAAGAGTTTGACATACCTCCAGAATGCTTTTAAAAATGCATGATTCCCTTTGTGAAAGTTTGGCTAAATATTGTTCTAATCTAGCACCTGGGCCTGTACCCCTGCAGCGATCTGCTTGGCCTTCATTGTCCCTAGTGGCCACTATTTCATGTCGGCATGTTCACATCCCTGCCTTCAAGTTCATGGCCCTGTCAGACCAACCCACTGAGTGTGCACAAGATACCTCTGATTCGCCGCCCCTCTGAACTACACAGCAAGGCAGCCCTTGTTAGAATCCGACCCAGGCAATTATGGGCAATAAGAAAACGTCTTTTACAAGGAAGATGTTGAGTCTTTCACCCCGAGCAAGACATTTTGTTCCTACATCCTGATCATTTCTCCCAGTACACCATTTAGCTTAAATAATCTTACTGTGTGCCTCCTTGTAACTCCTTAAAGGTAAAGTTTTGAGTATTAAGAAAATTATATATTTGCTGTCATATCTACATGTCACAAACCTCTAAGGAGAAATTTTAGGCAATTGGGATGAAAGACTAAGTTACAGTTGATATAAACAGGGGTTGGTTTTTATTGATCTTGGAACTTTGGGGCCTAGAACAATGCCTGGTCTATGCCCTAGCCCATAATAGGTTCTGAGATCTTGACAACTACAGTTGCTGTTGAAACCCTGCATAATAAACACCAAGTAATGGGTCACCAGATGACCGTGTTTGTCTAGCACGGATATAGACCTTGGCATCTTTATGGGTCGCCTGTGTGTTATGGTTAGAAACGTGACTGTTTCGGGACGCCTGGGTGGCTCAGTTGGTTGGACGACTGCCTTCGGCTCAGGGCGTGATCCTGGAGTCCCGGGATCGAGTCCCGCATCGGGCTCCCAGCTCCGTGGGGAGTCTGCTTCGCTCTCTGACCTTCTCCTCGCTCGTGCTCTCTCTCACTGTCTCTCTCTCTCTCAAATAAATAAATAAAATCTTTAAAAAAAAAAAAAAGAAACGTGACTGTTTCAAAGACTATCTTAGTAGCCCCCAGCCTTCCGTTCCAAGCAGCTGTCTGCTTCTAGACTTCTATAGCCCGAACCAGCAGAGGCTTGGAGCAGGAGGCTGCAGGGAACACACTCCAGACAGAACGAGGAATTCCGAGAAGGCTGTCTCGTCACCTTTTCAGCTCTCACTTGGGCTCCTTGCTTCTCCGGCATGTCTCTCGTACAAGCTACTGTTCTATGGTCCCCTTCTGAGAGGGAAGGTTCTAGAGAGCAAGTGCGTCTCCAAAGCAGATGCTTCCTGTGAGTTCCCGTAGTCACTCCTCATGGCTGTTATGTACAGGCCACAGATGAAAACGGAGTCTCCGAGAAGTCAGCAACCACCCGTATTGGAAGCCTGATTCCTCTCAGGGTTATCTGCATTTTAACCATGCTTCAGTTCATCCCTTACAAGCACACACCCTACCACCTCTGTGGAAGGCTCTGGCACACGTTCGTTCTTAGCAAATATTCTCATCGTTGCTAAGAACTGTAGTGAGAAGGCAAATTAAGTATCTGTTGGGAAACCAACCCATCAGCCTGGTATTCGATCATGCTGTCCGAAACTACTGGTGTTCTCATCAGACAGCCAAGAAGAAAGATGCTAGTCACCCTAGCCGTGTGATCTTGGGCAAGTTTCCTAAGCTTTTGGTGCCTCAGTTTCTCTGTGAAATGGAAATAATAATTCCTATCTCATGGGATTGTGTGGAGGATTAAAGAAACCAGTATGTGTAAAATACCTAGAACCATGCCTAAAATGTGTATATAGTGTTTATGTACGTGCAAAGAACTATTACTAGTACTACTACTACTACATTAGGATAATCGAGGAATCACAATAAACTTGCCTTTTGCTCAGGAAAGATCTCCACACTGGGCCAGAGAGAAAAAACTAGAGCTAATTCTAGCACCCCCCTGTAAACCCAAATTGCCAATGACTGCTTGGACTATACCCTCATATGGTTTTCCTCACAGAAAATTTGTTCATCCTTCCCAAAGCGAGGCAGTTTACGGTTCTCCTTGGAACAAAGTTGGGATGGGAAGAAGACTTGGGGCCCTGGCTTCTCAGCCTCTGCCATCTTCTCTTCTATCCTCCTGTGAGAAAAATGGATCCATACTTTCCAGGAATTGGGGACTTCCATGTTCTGGTGTCAGACTGCTCTTCCAAAGCAGAATAAAGCTCGGGAAAAGCTGTGTTCTTCAAGAAATCTTTGTTCTAGTCAAATCTGACCTAAAGGCTGCCCCTCAGGATCTCCACATCCAGTTAGTGCCTGTGATGACCTAATTGTTGTTAGGCCTTTAATGACCATCTTTGGTGTTCCTGTTTTTTTCTCCCCCTTTTAAGTGTTATTCTAAAAGGCCTCCCCCCAGGCTCGAATTTTCCAGAAGGAGACCACAAGATCCAGTACACAGTCTATGACAGAGCTGAGAACAAGGGCACTTGCAAATTTCGAGTTAAAGTACGAGGTAAGATTACTGCTTCTTGGCTTTTTCCTCTCTTTACAAGAGCAAAACGAAATCGGCCCTCCAGCAGGAACCCTTTGTGAGTGCCCACTGCCACGGGGATACTTGCCAACTTCGGATTAGCCTCTGATGATGAGGCGAGGAGAAGGGTGCCATCTTAAAGCCGGAATTTCACAATACAAATCCGGATGAGGTTCAGTGCTGGCAGATTATTTGAGGCCCGAGAGAGCAGTAAGCTAGTCTCGCATGAGCCCACAGCTGGCTATCCCAGAAGAATATTACTTGGATAACATTTTCCTCCCTGGGCTTGGGTGACCAGCTAAAGTCTGAAAGTCCTTCTGTAAAGGAGGTTGAGAGCCCCCTAATTTGGGCCACCAGGAGCCCATGTTCTTGGTGTTCCAGAACATTTATTCTCCCTGAAAAAAATACTTTCAAGATTTATTTTATGCCTCATGGTTTGGGCAGCTAATGACGAACCCTCTTTACTCTTCTGGGCTCAGCCTCCTCCTCTGTAACACAGGAGGCTAGAGCGCTTGATTTCAGTGGTCTCGTTGCCATGAACAGTGACCATTCCAAGGTCCACCCACTGGCCAGAGAGTCCTATGCCCCCTCACTCATTCACAGGCTGGTATGGGCTGGGCCTCTGTGGAGGGGAGCTCGGCACTGAGCCCCCCCTGGCCTTGTGTCCCTACAGTCCGACGCTGTGGCAAACTCAACGCCCCGGAGAATGGTTACATGAAGTGCTCCAGTGACGGCGACAATTACGGGGCGACCTGTGAGTTCTCCTGCATCGGTGGCTATGAGCTGCAGGGCAGCCCTGCCCGAGTCTGTCAGTCCAACCTGGCCTGGTCTGGCACAGAGCCCACGTGTGCAGGTACGCGTGCAGCCCTCTCTCCCGCCAGCAGCTGAACCTAAAGACCGTTGGGTTCTGGATTCCAGTAGAGGGAGGGAGGATTTCGCTCCATACACTTCGAGAGGTTCAGTGTCACCCCTCTTCATCGGATGGGTGAACACAGTCCTCAGATTTCAAGGGCAGCTGTCTCACCCACCCTCCTCCTTGGCTTCTGTCCATCTTTGAGTTTCTCTTTCACATCCTCTAAGGAAGAAGCTGGAGGCGGGAGCCCAGGGCCCGCTGTTCCCGACTGTGTGAATCAGGAGAGTCTGCTTTAGGTACCTGTGTTCTTCCCTTCTACAAATGGAACGGTCTTTTTTTATTATTATTTTATGCAAAGCCAGGACACTACTACGTATGGACAATATAATTCCCACTTTGCAGCACTGGTTTGAAAGTCACGCAGACCTTGGGCATTCGGGACTTTTCCTCCTAATGCCAAATGAGCAAGATAATACCTACTACTTGAGTTGTTGTAAGGGTTAAATGAGGTTATATCCACTGAACAGTGGGATAGAGCAGTGCCTGGCCTGGGGCAGGCACTCAGTGCACATCCACTCTTATTATCAAGGAAACATAAATTGGGCTGCGTAGTGATCATGGTGTGAAATTTGGACTAGTCAGAAAATTGTGGACATATCTTTTATTTATACTCTACTTTCCTCCTTATTTCGGGGTACTTTCTCATGTTTATGCTTTCCTTTAATCCCAGCCATGCAGGGTTGAGCAAGAGAGAGAGACACACACACGTGTAGACCATCAGCTAAATGCCCAAGGTTCTTCAGTTTCATACCTTAAAGTAGAAAGAACATACCTCTTTCTTTCCCTTTTCTCACTTCCTGAGGCAGGGAAAGTAATGCCTATCCCTGCACCACCTCACCCCCCCAGCCAAGATGTATACATCCTAATCCCTGGAACCCATGAATATTTTACCTGACATGGCAAAAGGGACTTTGCAGAGGAAATTAAGTAAGAATCTTGAGATGCGGAGGCCATCTTGGATTCTCCAGGTGGTCCCAGTGTACGCACAAGTGTCCTTATAAAAGGGAGGCAGAGGGAGAGAGAGAGAGAGAGGGGCAAAGACGCCAGACTACTGACTTCGAAGATGCCAAGAAAGGCCTCACCCCAGGAGACGGAGGTGACCTGTGAATGTTGCAAAAGGCAAGGAAATAGATTCTCCCCTAGAGCCTCGGGGTGGGGGGAGCAACATTTTGACTTCGGCCCAGTGAAACCCATTTGAAACTTCTGACTGCCGGGGCTGTAGGAGAATTTGTGCCTGTTAAGCCCCTAAATTTATTGTGATCTGTGAGAGCAGCAAGAGGAAACCAGTATAGCTCCCCATCCCCAACCTAGTGCTACTTGGGACCATCTCCCAAATAAACCACTTACAACTGGGGTGCCTGGGTGGCTCGTCGGTTCCATGGCCTGCTCTTGATTTCACCACCGGTCATTATCTCATGGTTGTGGGATCGAGCCCCGCCTCGGGCTCTGTGCTCAGTGAGAAGTCCTCCTGAGAGTCTGTCTGTCACTGCCCCCCACCTCTCCTTTTGCCTCTTCGCCCCACTGGCACGAGCACACGCTCTCTCTCAAATTCTTTAAAAAAAAAAAAAAAAAAAAAACCAACTGGAACTTTGTCTTGGGGTTTACTTGCGCGTTTGTGTATGGTCTGGGTGTCATCCCAGGCCATGCTGAGCCAGAATAAGTAGGGGGTTTCTCATCCATCTGGCCCTTTCTGATCCCAGCCATGAATGTCAACGTGGGTGTGAGAACAGCAGCGGCACTTCTGGATCAGTTTTATGAGAAAAGGAGACTCCTCATTGTGTCCGCTCCCACAGCCCGGAACCTTCTCTACAGGCTGCAGTTGGGAATGCTGCAGGTGAGTCCTTACGGCCAGCCGGGCCCAGGTGCGGAAGGGTGGGGGATAGAGCTCTCCCAGGAAGGGCCCGGTGATTTCATTCAAGGCCAAGATCAGATTCAGGGCCTTGGCTATTTTCCAGGACCTCCGGGAACTGGCGCTTTATGGTCTAGCCAGACCTGCCGCCATTCATTTCTGGCTCTGGGGCATAACCTGATGAACATTGAGTCCCCAGAGCTAACGCAGTTGTTGTGCAACTAATAGGGTTTCTTTGTCTTGACCGGTAAGCCCAATCGACCTGCTGCCCAGGGCCAGCCAAAGAGTCTGTCCTGGACCTGTCCGGGAAATGCCTGTGCTGGAGGCCGTCATTCTGTTGTTTGCCCAAGAGGCTGGCTCAAGGGATGAGGGGAGTCCAGGGGCCTTCAGGCCCCAGATCCTGCCCCAGGGAGCTTCCCTCACCACAACCCCCCCCTCCGCCCCGCCAGGTCCTCTCAGAGTGACAGCTGTCTGTAAGAACAGTGGTTCTCAGAGTGTGGTCATCATCATCACCTGGGAGCTCGTTAGAAACGCAAAGTCTCCCCCATCTCAGACCAATGGGGTCTAATTTACTTTTTAACAAGACCTCTGGGTGATTCCTGAGCAACTGAACGTTTGAAGCACACTTTTCTAGGAAATGGGCCCTTCTGGGCTGTGTACATTTTATAACTACAAAACGAGGCAACCAGAATCTTTTGGGGGAAAAATTAGAAGCAGAAAGGATCAAACTAGAGCTTGCTATATTTTGTCCAGAAGCTGGTTTGGGATAACAGCAGCTGACCATGACTGAGTGCGGAAGAGTCAGGATGTTCTGCCGGGTCGTGGGCACTGTGATGCACCTTTTTTTTTTTTTTTTTTTGCTATTTTTCTCCCGTTATTAATCTTTTTGTTTCTTTTCAGCATGACAGTATTCATTGTTTTTGCACCACACCCAGTGCTCCATGCAATCCGTGCCCTCTCTAATTCCCACCACCTGGTACCCCTCAGATTGTTTTTCAGAGTCCATAGTCTCTCGTGGTTCACCTCCCCTTCCAATTTCCCTCAACTCCCTTCTCTCCTTACTGCAGTGAACAAAAATAAGACTAAGTGTTCAAACAGTCTTGGTTGATGGGCACCTGGGTGGCTCAGTCAGTTGAGTGATGCTTTCAGCTCAGGTCATGATCTCAGGGCCGTGAGATCCAGCCCCACTTTGAACCCTGAGTCGGGCTCCATGCAGGGTCTGCTGGGGATTCTCCTCCTCGTCCCCTTCCCCTGTTCATGTGCTCTCGCTAGCTCGCTCGCTTGCTCTCAATAAAATCTAAAAAAACCCAAACAAACCCAATTTTGGTTTAATAGTTTACAGTTTTACTTCTCATCTCAGCATTTATACAATGAATAAGGATTAGTCTTTCTTCCTTCTTCCCCCCATGTACCCGAAAGGTGCCCATAAACTCAAGAACCATGTAAAGTTTTTTTTTTTTTTCCCTTCGACAGAAACTCAGTTCATTACATTTTTACTCCCAATCCCTGCCACCTTCCCTGCCTCCCTCCATCTCTGTATCACCCTGTCCCAGCTGGGACTTCTCTTCGGGTGTCACAAGGCTGTACGACTCCACTGTGGGGGAGATTGGCCTCGAAGGCTACACAAGCATATGTTTCCTCATTTCTTCTTCATTTTGTAGAAAAATGAATAAGCCAGGCAACTTGCTTTTCCTCTGTTGGCAAGCTTTTCCTCTGTGTTGCTTTTCCTCTGTGCTTTTGGAAGTGAAATTTGATGGGAACACGGCCCTACTCGTTCATTTGCGTGTGGTCTGTGGCTGACTAGACAGCTGACTAGTTAGGAAGGAGACTATCCAACCCTGGGAAGCCTAAAATAGTCACTCCCTGGCCCCTTACCAAAAAATGTGTGCTGTCCCCTGCCCTAGTCTATCCCATCTTTTCGGGTACTTGCTAAATTACAAATTAAATCATGCTGATGTCGGTAGGCAGAGTCCAAAGGCTCAGAATGGGGTCCCTGAGGACCAGCCACGAGGGTCCCTGTGTGCATCAGGATAGAAATCCGATGCAAGCTAGCAGTGAAATTGGAGTTGATGGAAGGTACGGAGAGAATGCAGGTAGAGAGCGTCTGGGGAAACTCCGAAAGGGAAGGAGAGAGTGCCTTTGTTCAGGGTCTGGGATGTTACTGAGGATCGTGGTCTGGGGTACATGTCCTCTCAGGCATCCGGGAACCAGTTAGAATGAAGACGAGGACCCGCATGTCAGTCCTTAGAGCTGGCGGGGGTGGAGGGGGGTGTTTGGTTTTGAAGAGGCCTAGTGTCGTTGGTCTGGAATGTGCATCTGATGACTTCCTCTGGTCATTCTCACCTGGTCCTTCCTTAGATGTCATCTGTTTGAAAGAAGTCATTAACACCTTGTCCTTTACAAGGAGGACCTATGCTGCTTGCATTATAAGGCATGTGTAAAGCAGGGATGCAAGAGCAGGAGTAGGAAAAGGAGCAAAAAGCAGATTTTTCTGCAAAAAGCAGAGTCCTTCAGTTTGCCTAGCTCCGTCGGAGAAGCTACCTGCTATCCAGGTGTTTATATGTGACCCGCTGCCCACCCAGCATATTTACACTGGCGTTTTAACCAGAGCCTTCAAGGGACAGTTTGATTGGCATAGGACATTCAGTTAGAATAATAAAAATACGTATTTCTATCCTTACCAATTCCATCACCTTCTGGAGGGCTGTTTCAGTGGAACTGTAGTAAAATACTTGGTGTTACAGTAACTCAGGAGTTTAAATTTTCTTTCCTCATTAGGCCAGATTCATCTTATATTACTTTGCTGTTACCAACTGCCATTGCTCTTCCCGATGTGACCTCCTAGTGTGTGGCTGAGGAGACCACATTCCCAAGCCTCTTGCCAAGGGCTGACTCACAGGGCTGGAACTTTCTTTTTTCTCTTTTTAAATTGAGGTATCACCGGGGCGCCTGGGTGGCCGAGTCCGTTAGGCGTCTGACTCTTGATTTCAGCTCAGGTCATGATCTCAGGGTTCTGAGATCGAGCCCTGCACTGAGCTCCACAAGTCAGCACAGGATCTGAGATTCTCTCCTTCTCTGCTTCCACTCACTGACTCATGCTCTCTCTCTCTCTCTCTAAGATAAAATCTTTAAAATAAAAAAATAAGGGGCACCTGGGTGGCTCAGAGGGTTAAGCCTCTGCCTTGTGCTCAGGTCATGATCTCAGGGTCTTGGGATCCAGCCCCGCATCAGGCTCTCTGCTCAGCAGGGAACCTGCTTCCTCCTCTCTCTCTTCCTGCCTCTCTGCCTATTTGTGATCTCTGTCTGTCAAATAAATAAATAAATAAAATCTTAAAATAAAAAAAATAAATTGAAGTATCATTGACCTGTAACTAGTTATATGGCACCACGAGTCAATATTGATAGAGATTACAAATTGATCATCACAATATCCCAGTTAACATCTGACACCAAACCTAGATATAAATTTTTTTATGAGAGCTTTCAAGATCTACTTTCCTACTTTCTAGTAGACAATCAAGTATCATTAACGACAGTCACACTGCTGTACATTATGTGCTTGGGACTTTTTATTTTATAATTTGAAGCTTGTACCTTTCGGCCCTCTTTACCCACTTCACCCATCTTCCCACCCCTGCCTCATGAAAACACCAGTCTGTTTGCTATATACAGGAGATTGCTTTTTATTTTTTTTGTTGTCTTTTTCAGTTCTTGGAGATTCCACATATAAGTAAGATCATACGGTATTTATGTTTTTCTGTCTGATTTATTTCACTAAATGTAATGACCTCAATGACTATCCATGCCGTTGGAAATGGGAAGATATCATTCTTTTCTATGACTCCACAATATTCCATTGTGTGCCTATACCACATTTTCTTTATCCACTCATCCATTGATAGAAAATTAAGTTGTTTCCAGGTCTTGGAAATTGTAAATAATGCTACGGTGAACATGGAGGTGCAGATATCTTTTGATAGGGTTTCGTTTTCTTCAGACAAATATCCAGAATTGGAACTGATAGATCAGATGGCAATTCTATTTTTAGCTTTTTGAGGAACCTCCTTACTGTTTTTCCACAGTACCTGCACCACATTCCCACCAACAGTGCACAAGGGTTCCCTTTCCTCCACATCCTTGCCAACACTTGTTTCTTGCATTTTTGATTTTGGCCATTCTGACAGGTGTGAGGTGATATCTCATTGTGGTTTTGATTTGCATTTCCCTGATGATCAGTGATGTTGAGCATCTCTTCATGTACCTGTTGGCCATCCAGATGACTTCCTTAGGAAAACATCTGTTCATGTCTTCTGCCCATTTTTCAGTTGGATTTTTGTTGTTTTATTATTGCGTTGTATGAGCTCTTTATATATTTTGGATATTAACCCCAATCAGATAAATGATTTGTAAGTATTTTCTCTCATTCAGTAAGTTCCATGTTCATTTTGTGGATGGATTCCTTTGCTGTGCAGAGCTTTTTGGTTTGACATATTCTTACTAGTTTTTGTTTTTGTTTCCTTTTTAAAATGTTTAATTATAGTATAATTAGCATATGGTGTTATGTTTTAGGTGCACAATATAGTGATTTAACAATTATATACATTACTCAATGCTCATCTAGATAAGTGTCTCCGTTAATCCCCATCAACTATTTTACCTGTCCCCCTACTCACCTACCTCCCCCGATCCCCCACCAAGCCCTATAACCATCACTTCTCTGTAGCATCTGTTTCTTGGTTTGTCTCTTTTTTCTTTGTTTTGGTTCTTAAATTCACATATAAGTGAAATCACATGGTATTTGTCACTCTCTGACTTATTTCACCTCAAGGATTATACCCTTTAGGTTCATCCATGTTGTCACAAATGGTAAGATTTCATTCTTTTTTTTATGGCTGAGTAATATCCCATTGTGTGTGTGTGTGTGCGTGTGTGTGTGTACCACATCTTTAGTTTCCATTCATGTATTGATGGACACTTGGTGTGCTTCCAGAGTTTGGCCATTGTATATAATGCTACAGTAGACTTGGGGGTGCATATATCCTTTTGAATTAGCATTTTCATATTCCTTAAGTAAATATCTGGTAGTGGAATTACTGGATTGTATGGTAGTTCTGTTTTTAAGTTTTGGAGAAAATACTGTTTTCCACAGTGGCTGTACCAGTGTGCATCACTACCAACAGTGCACAAGGGTTCCTTCTTCTCTACATCCTCACCAATACTTTTTCTTTTTTGTGTTTTTGATTTTAGCCGTTCTGACAAGTAGAAAGTGGTATCGCATTGTGGTTTTAATTTGTATTTCCCAGATGAGTGATGTTGAGCATCTTTTCATGTGTCTCTTGGCCATCTGTATTTCTTCTTTGGAAGAATTTCTGTTCATCCCTTCTGCCCATTTTAATTGGACTATTTGGTTTTTTGGGAGTTGAGTTCTTTACATATTTTGACTACTGAGCCTGTATTGGCTATGTCATTTGCCAATGACGTTCTGTAGGTTGCCTTTTAGTTTTGTTGATGGTTTCCTTTGCTGTCCAGAAGAAGCTTTTTATTTTGGTGTAGTCCCAATAGTTTATTTTTGCTTTTGTTTCCCTTGCCTTGGGAGACCTATCTAAAAATATGGTGTTATGGCCAGTGTTAGAGAAATTACTGCCTGTGTTCTCTTCCAGGATTTTTATGGTTTCAGGTCTCCCTTTTAGGTCTTTCATCCATTTTGAATGTATTTTCCTATATGGTTTAAGAAAGAGGTCCAATTTCATTCTTTTGCATGTGGCTGTCCAGTTTTCCCAACACCACTTGTTGAAGAGACTATTTTCCCATTGCATAGTCTTGCCTCCTTTGTCAAGGATTAATTGACCATATAATTGTGGGTTTATTTCTGGGCTCTCTATTCTGTTCCATTGATTTATGTGTCTGTTTTTGTGCCTGTACCATACTGTTTAGATTACTACAGCTTTTTTTTTAAGATTTTATTTATTTGACAGAGAGAGAGCACAAGCAGGGGGAGAAGCAGAGGGAGAGGGAGAAGGAGACTGCCCTCTGAGCAGAAAGCCTGATGCGGGGCTTGATCTCAGGACCCAGAGATCATGACCTGAGCCAAAGACGAGACACGTAGCCAACTGAGCCGCCCAGGTGCCCATCTACAGCTTTTTAGTTTATCTTGAAATCTGGAATTGTGATACCACTAATTTTGTACTTTTTCAAGTTTCCTTTGGCTATTTGCATTCTTTTGTGGTTCCTTATAAATTTTAGGATTGTCTGTTTTAGTTTTTTGAAAAATGGCGTTGGTGTTTTGGTAGAAATTGCACTAAATCTGTAGATTGCTTTGGGTAGTGTAGACAAATTAATAATAATTGTTCTCCCAATCCATAAGCATGGAATATTTTTGCATTTCTTTGTGTCGTCTTTAATTTCTTTCATCAGTGTTCTATAATTTTCGGAATACACATCTTTGACCTCCTTGGTTGAGTTGATTCCTAGGTATTTTACTGTTTTGATTAAATTTATAAATGGGACTGTTTTCTTAAGTTCCCTTTCTGCCACTTGATTATTAGTGTACAGAAATACAATGGGTTTCTGTACTGATTTTGTATCTTCTGCTCTTACTGACTTCATTTATTAGTCCTACTAGGCCTTTGTTGGGGTCCTTATGGTTTTCTATATGTAATGTCATGTCATCTGTAAATAGTGAAAATTTTAGCTTTTCCATACCAATTTGGATGACTTTTGTTGTTGTTGTCTGATTGCTGTGGCTAGGACTTCTAATACTATGTCTCATAAAAGTGGTGATTATTAGACCTACTTCTTTTGTTCCTGAGCTTAGGGGAAATGCTCTATTTTTCACCATTGAGTATGATGTTAGCTATGGGGTGTTCATATATGGCCCTTATTATGTTGAGGTGGGTTCCCACTAAACTCACTTTGCTGAGAGGTTTTTTTTTTTTTTATCATGAGTGGCTGTTGTACTTTGTCAAATGTTTTTTCTCCATCTGTGGAGATAATCATATGGCTTTAGTCCTTTCTCTTGTTGACGTAATGGATAACATTGACTTGTGAGTACTGAACCATCCTTGCATCCCAGGAATAAATCTCACTTGCTCATGGTGAATGATTTTTTTTAATGTATCCTTGGATTTGATTTGCTAATATTTTGTTGAGAATTTTTACATCCATGTTCATCAGAAATACTGATGCCCCATCCCCAACCCCAGTTTTAGGTATGGGGTGTCAAACTTTACATTCTTTTATTTTGTGAGTCCCTTGACTGATTTTTATAGATATATTTACTACTTTTGTGCTTCCTACCTTTCTTTTTTTTTTCAATTTATTTATTTTCAGAAAAACATTATTCATTATTTTTTCACCACACCCAGTGCTCCATGCAAGCCGTGCCCTCTATAATACCCACCACCTGGTACCCCAACCTCCCACACCCCTGCCACTTCAAACCCCTCAGATTGTTTTTCAGAGTCCATAGTCTCTCGTGGTTCACCTCCCCTTCCAATTTACCCAAATTCCCTTCTCCTCTCTAACACCCCTTGTCCTCCATGCTATTGGTTATGTTCCACAAATAAGTGAAACCATATATTTGACTCTCTCTGCTTGACTGATTTCACTCAGCATAATCTCTTCCAGTCCCGTCCATGTTGCTACAAAAGTTGGGTATTCATCCTTTCTGATGGAGGCATAATACTCCATAGTGTATATGGACCACATCTTCCTTATCCATTCATCCGTTGAAGGGCATCTTGGTTCTTTCCATAGTTTGGCGACTGTGGCCATTGCTGCTATAAACATTGGGGTACAGATGGCCCTTCTTTTCACAACATCTGTGTCTTTGGGGTAAATACCCAGGAGTGCAATTGCAGGGTCATAGGGAAGCTCTATTTTTAATTTCTTGAGGAATCTCCACACTGTTCTCCAAAGAGGCTGCACCAACCTGCATTCCCACCAACAGTGGAAGAGGGTTCCCCTTTCTCCACATCCTCTCCAACACATGTTGTTTCCTGTTTTGTTAATTTTGGCCATTCTAACTGGTGTAAGGTGATATCTCAATGTGGTTTTAATTTGAATCTCCCTGAGGGCTAATGATGATGAGCATTTTTTCATGTGTCTGATAGCCATTTGTATGTCTTGATTGGAGAAGTGTCTGTTCATATCTTCTGCCCATTTTTTTATGTGTTTGCCTGTTTCGTGTGGGTTGAGTTTGAGGGGTTCATTATAGATCCTGGATATCAACCTTTTGTCTGTACTGTCATTTGCAAATATCTTCTCCCATTCCGTGGGTTGCCTCTTTGTTTTTTTGACAGTTTCCTTTGCTGTGCAGAAGCTTTTGATTTTGATGAAGTCCCAAAAGTTTATTTTCGCTTTTGTTTCCTTTGCCTTTGGAGACGTATCTTGAAAGAAGTTGCTGTGGCTGATATCAAAGAGATTACTGCCTATATTCTCCTCTAGGAGTCTGATGGATTCCTGTCTCACGTGGAGGTCTTTTATCCATTTTGAGTTGATCTTTGTGTACGGTGTAAGAGAATGGTCGAGTTTCATTCTTCTACATATAGCTGTCCAGTTTTCCCAGCACCATTTATTGAAGAGACTGTCTTTTTTCCACTGTATATTTTTTCGTGTTTTGTCGAAGATTAATTGACCATAGAGTAGAGGGTCCATATCTGGGCTCTCTACTCTGTTCCACTGGTCTATGTGTCTGTTTTTATTCCAGTACCATGCTGTCTTGGTGATCACAGCTTTGTAATAAAGCTTGAAATCAGGTAACGTGATGCCGCCAGCTTTATTTTTGTTTTTCAACATTTCCTTAGCTATTCGGGGTCTCTTCTGATTCCATACAAATTTTAGGATTATTTGCTCCAGCTCTTTGAAGAATGCTGGTGGAATTTTGATCGGAATGGCATTAAAAGTATAGATTGCTCTAGGCAGTATAGACATTTTAACGATGTTTATTCTTCCGATCCAAGAGCATGGAATGGTCTTCCATCTATTTGTGTCTTCTTCAATTTCTTTCATGAGTTTTCTGTAGTTCCTTGAGTACAGATCCTCTCAATTGATGCAGAAAAAGCATTTGACAAAATCCAGCATCCGTTCCTGATTAAAACGCTTCAAAGTACAGGGATAGAGGGAACATTCCTGAACCTCATCAAATCTATCTATGAAAGACCCACAGCAAATATCATCCTCAATGGGAAAAAGCTGGCAGCCTTCCCATTGAGATCAGGAACAAGACAAGGATGCCCACTTCACCACTCTTGTTCAACATAGTATTAGAAGTCCTAGCAACAGCAATCAGACAACAGAGAGAAATAAAAGGTATCCAAATTGGTAATGAAGAAGTTAAACTCTCTCTCTTCACAGATGACATGATTCTTTATATGGAAAACCCAAAAGACTCCACCCCCAAACTACTAGAACTCATCCAGCAATTCAGCAACGTGGCAGGATACAAAGTCAATGTGCAGAAATCAGTGGCTTTCTTATACACTAACAATGAAAATACAGAAAGGGAAATTAGAGAATCGATTCCATTTACTATAGCACCAAGAACCATAAGATACCTGGGAATAAACCTAACCAAAGAAGTAAAGGATCTGTACTCTGTAACATTTCTTATAAAAGACTGGTGTAGGGGTGATGAATTCCTTTAACCTCTGCTTGTCCAGGAACTTCTTTATCTCTCCTTCTATTCTGAATGATAGCCTCGCTAGACAGAGATCCTTGGTTGTAGGTTTTTCTCCTTCAGCTCTTTGAATATGTCCTGCCACTTCCTTCTGGCCTGCAAGGTATCTGCTGAAAAAGCAGTGACAGCCTTGTAGGGTTTCCCTGGTAAGTAATGGTTTTCTTTTCTCTTGCTGCTTTTAAAATTCTCTATCAGTGCTTTTTGCCATTTTAATTCCTGTGTTTCTTGGTGTGGACTTCCTTGGGCTGAATTTGCTGGGGGCTCTCTGTGCCTCCTGGATTTGGATTTCTGTTTCCTTCTGCAGATTCAGGGAGTTTTCAGCTATTATTTCTTCAAATAAATTTTCTGTCCCCTTTTCTTCTTCTGGAATCCCTATAATGCAAATGTTATTATGCTTGATGGTGTCACTGAGTTTCCTTAGTATATTTTCATTTTTTATTCTTTTTACTCTACCATTCAGCTTGATTGCTTTCCATTACCCTGTCCTCCAGGTTGCTGATCTGTTTTTCTGCTTCCTCTAGTCTGTTTATTCCATCGAGCATGTTGTTAATTTCAGTTGAGTTCCTCATCTCTGATTCTTTTTTTTTATGTTTTCCTTCTCTTTGTTGAGAGTCTTACTGAGGTCCTCCACACTTTTCTCAAGTCCAGTTAGTACCTTTATGACCGTTACTTAAAATTCTCTATCAGATATATTACTTATCTCCATTTATTTTAGTGCTCTTGCTGTGATCCCCCCCCACCACCATTCTTTAATTTGGGACATATTCTGTCTCCTCATTTTGCCTAACTTTCTGTGTCTGTTTATGTGTTAAGAATGTCAGATACATCTCCTTCTCTTCCTGTAGTGCCCTGCAGAGCAATGCATCCTGTTCATCAGAACCTGTTTGCCTGTTCTGAGCAGGGTTTGGTCCCTGTGTTGTCGCTGGGCCAGAAGTAGAGTAGCACCAAACTGAAGGGTACTTTCCATGCGTTGGGCCACAGAAGCTTTCATTGGTGGGTGGCTCTTGCACTCAGACCAGGTGTTTGCTCCCGGTCCACTGCTGGGGCCAAAGTCGAATTGATATGTGTGGGGTTTTTCCCCCTTTCCCCAGGGCAGGAGACACTTTGGGGAAGGTGCTAGCCCCTGTTGGGGTTGCTTACACACTGCTGCACTTGGAGCGCAACCTTGGATGGATTCCTGCCAAAGGTGTATTGGAGGAGAATGGAGGGAGGCAGTGTAGAGTGCCAGCAAGGTGCCAGGGCTCACTGCTAGCCAGATAGGTGAAGAGTGCTGGGGCTGCACTGGTCCTGCTGGGGTCTGTGTATCTACATTAGAGGGGTCGAGTAAGAGGCCCTATAGCTCTTCTGTTATTAGAGAAATCTCTCCAAGATCACTGCCTCTCCAGTATACACTCTGAGATGAATAAACAGATCTTTTCTTCATATGCCCCAAACATTTTTCAAACTGCTGCATCTGTGCTGTATCTCAGCAGGGCTTTCTGTTATGCTGCCCCTTTAAGGGCAGGGACTCAGTTTCCTGTAGCCTTCAGGCTCTCCTGCATCTGAGATCACTGATTATTTATTTATTTATTTATGTTTCAGTATTTCAAGATTCGTTGTTTATGTACCATACCCAGTGCTCCATGCAAGACAGGCCCTCCTTAATAACCACCACCAGGCTCACCCATCCCCCCATCCCCCTCCTGTCTAAAACCTTCAGTTTGTTTCTCAAAGTTCACAGTCTCCTATGGTTCATCTCCCCCTCCGATTTCCCCCAATTCACTTTTCCTTCTCCTAATGTCCTCCATGCTATTCCTTATGCCCCACAAGTAAGTGAAACCAGATGATAATTGACTCTCTCTGCTTGACTTATTTCACTCAGCATAATCTCCTCCAGTCCCATCCATGTTGAAAGAAAATTTGGGTATTCACCCTTTCTGATGGAGGCATAAAACTCCATTATATATATATGGACCACATCTTCTTTTTCCATTTGTCTGTTGAAGGGCATCTTGGCTCTTTCCACAGTTTGGCAACTGTGGTCATTGCTATGAACATTGGGGTACAGATGGCCCTTCCTTTCACTATCTCTGTATCTTTGTGGTAAATACCCAGTAGTGCAATTGCAGAGTCATAGGGTAGCTCTATATTTAATTTCTTAAGGAATATCCACACTGTTTTCCAAAGTGGCTTCACCAACTTGCATTCCCACCAACAGTGTAAGAGGGTTCCCCTTTCTCCACATCCTCTCGAACACATGTTGTTTACTGTCTTGTTGATTTGGCCATTCTAACTGGAGTAAGGTGGTATCTCTATGTGGTTTTGATTTGAATCTCCCTAATGGCTAATGGTGATGAACATTTTTTCATGTGTCTGTTAGCCATTTGTATGTCTTCTTTGGAGAAGTCTGTGTTCCTGTCTTCTGCCCATTTTTTGATATGATTATCTGTTTTTTGTGTGTTGAGTTTGAGGAGTTCTTTATAGATCTTGGATATCAGCCCTTTGTCTGTAGTGTCATTTGCGAATATCTTCTCCCATTCCGTGGGTTGCCTCTTTGTTTTATTGACTGTTTCCTTTGCTGTGCAGAAGCTCTTGATCTTGATAAAATCCCAAAAGCTTATTTTCACTTTTTTTTCCTTTGCCTTTGGAGACATGTCTTGAAAGAAATTGCTGTGGCTGGATGTGAGGGCGATCTGGCTGCGACATCTGTCACGCCATTGATCGCCAGGGTTGATTCGGCTGATCTGGCTGGCTAGGCGGGTGTCCCCTTCCTCCCTCGCCACTCCATGTGTGTCCCTCCCGAAGCTGCGCACTCGGTCAAAGAGGACAACCTTCCCCGATAGAGGAGAGGACCGTTCTTCGGTCAAGGGTATACGAGTAGCTGCGCTCCCCTGCTAGAACCTCCAAACAAGCTCTCAAGAAATTGCTGTGGCTGATGTCGAAGAGGTTACTGCCTATGTTCTCCTCTAGGACTTTGATAGATTCTGGCCTCACATTGAGGTCTTTTATTCATTTTGAGTGTATCTTTGTGCATGATGTAAGAGAATGGTCAAGTTTCATTCTTCTATACATAGCTGTCCAATTTTCCTGGCACCATTTATTGAAGAAACTGTCTTTTTCCCACTGGATATTTTTTCCTGCTTGGTTGAAGATTAGTTGACCATAGAATTGTGGGTCCATATCCGGGCTCTCTACTCTGTTCCACTGGTCTGTGTGTCTTTGGGCCAGTACCATGCTGTCTTGGTGATCACAGCTTTGTAGTAAAGCTTGAAACCAGGCAATGTGATGCCCCAGTTTTGTTTTTCTTTTTCAACATTCCCTTAGAAATTCAGGGTCTCCTGGTTCCATACAAAGTTTAGCATTGTTTGTTCCAGCACTTTGAAAAATGCTTGTGGAATTTTGATTGGGATGGCATTGAAAGCATAGACTGCTGTAGGCAGTGTAGACATTTTAGCAGTGTTTTTTCTTCCAATCCATAAGCATGGAATGCTTTTCCATCTTTTTGTGTCTTCAATTTCTTTCATGAGTGTTCTGTAGTTCCTCAAATAGATATCCTTTACCTTTTTGGTTAGGTTTATTCCCAGGAATCTTATGGGTTTTGGTGCTATATAATAAATGGAATTGATTTCTCTAATTTCTTTATTTTGTTAGTGTATAAGAAATCAACTGATTTCTCTACATTGATTCTGTATCCTGCCACATTACTGAATTGCTGTATGAGTTCTAGTAGTTTGGGGGTGAAGGCTTTGGGTTTTCCATATAAAGTATCATGTCATCTGCGAAGAGAGAGTTTGACTTCTTCTTTGCCAAATTAAATACCTTATATTTTGTTTTGTTGTCTGATTGCTGTTGCTAGGACTTCTAGTACTTTGTTGAACAATGGTGGTGAGAGAGACTATCCTTGTGTTCCTGATCTCAAAGCGAAGACTGTCAGCTTTTCAGGATGATATTTGCTGTGGGTTTTTCATAGATAGATTTTATGAAGCTGAGGAATGTTCTCTCTATCTCTATACTTTGAAGCATTTTAATCAGGAACAGATGCTGTATCTTGTCAAATGCTTTTTCTGCATCAATTGTGAGGACCATGTGGTTCTTCTCTCATCTCTTATAGATTTCTTCTATCACATTGATTGATTTGCGAATGTTGAACCACCTTGCATCCCAGGGATAAATCCCCTTGGTCCTGGTGGATAATCTTTTTAATGTACTGTGGGATAATATTTTTAATGTAATGTTGGATCCTATTAGCTAGGGTCATGTTGAGAATCTTAGCATCCATATTTATCAGGGATATTGGTCTGAAATTTTCCTTTTTGTTGGGGTCTTTGCCTGGTTTGGGGATCAGGGTAATGCTGGCTTCATAGAAAGAGTCTGGAAGTTTTCCTTCTGCTTCAATTCTTTGAAACAGCTTCAGAAGAATAGATCTTATTTCTTTGAATGTTTGGTAGAATTCCCCAGAGAATCCATCAGGTCCCAGGTTCTTGTTTTTGTTTTTGAGGTTTTTGATCACTGCTTCAATCTCATTACTAGATATTGGTCTATTCAGGTTGTCAATTTCTTCCTAATTCAGTTCATAGGTTTCCAGGAATGCATACCTTTCTTCTAGGTTGTTTAACTTATTGGCATTTAACTGTTGATGATAATTTCTGATGATTTTTTCTATTTCCTTGGTGTTAGTCTTGACCTCTCCCCATTTCATTCATTATTTTATTAATTTGGGTCCTCTCTCTTTTCTTTTGGATTAGTTTGGCGAGTAGTTTATCAATCTTAATGATTCTTTCAAGAACCAGCTTTTCGTTTTGTTGATGTGTTCTACTGTATCTCTAGTTTCTATCTCATTGATCTCTGCTCTAATCTTGATTATTTCCCTTCTTGTGCATGGGGTTGGCTTAATTTGTTGTTGCTTTTCCAGTTCTTTAAGGTGTAAAGAGAGCTGATGTATTCTGGATTTTTCAGTTTTTTTGAGGGAGGCTTGGATGGCTTTGTATTTCTCCCTTAGGTCTGCCTTTGCTGTATCAGTTTTGGACTGATGTGTCTTCATTCTCATTGGTTTCCATGATTGTTTAAGTTCTTCCTTGATTTCCTGGTTAACCAAACATTTTTAAGCAGGGTGGTCTTTAGCTTCCAAGTGTTTGAATTCCTTCTAAACCTTTTCTTGTGGTTGAGTTCCAGTTTCAAAACATTGTGGTCTGAGCATATGCAGGGAATAATCTCAATCTTTTGGTATCGGTTGAACCCTTATTTTTGACCCAGTATGTGGTCTATTCTGGAGAAAGTTCCATGTGCCCTTGAGGAGAATGAGTTTTCTGTTTTAGGGTGTAATGTTCTTTATATATCTGTGAGGTCCATCTGGTCCAACGTGTCATTCAAAGTTCTTGTTTCTTTACTGGTTTTCTGCTTGGATGATTTGTCTCTTACTGAGAGTGGCATGTTAAGTTCCCCTACTATTAATGTATTCATATCAATAGGACTCTGTATTTTTATTAACAGTTGGCTTATGTAGTTGGCTGCTCCCATATTGGGGGCATTTAAAATTATTAGATCTTCTTGGTGGATAGACCCTTTAAGAATGAGGTAGTATCTTTCTTTATCTGACTACAGTCTTTAGTTTAAAATCTAATTTATTTGATATGAGAATCACTACCCCAGCTTTCTTTTGACGCCCATTGGCATAAAAGATGCTTCTCCATCCCTTCACTTTCTGTCTGGATGTATCTTTAGGTCCCAAATGGGTCTCTTGTAGACAGCATATGGATGGGTCCTGTCGTTTTATCCAGTATGTAGCCCTATGCCATTTTATGGAAGCGTTTAGGCCATTCATGTTGAGAATGATTATAGAAAGATATGTTTTTATTGACATCATGTTGCCTGTGAAGTCCTTGTTTCTATAGATTGTCTCTGTCAATTTCTGTTCTATGTCACTCTTGGGTTCTTTGTTCTTTTATAACCCCCCCTTAATATATGTCGTAGTGCCAGCTCGGTGGCCACATACTCTTTTTTTTTTCCCAATTTATTTATTTTCAGAAAAACAGTATTCATTATTTTTTCACCACACCCAGTGCTCCATGCAAGCTGTGCCCTCTATAATACCCACCACCTGGTACCCCAACCTCCCACCCCCCCCGCCACTGCAAACCCCTCAGATTGTTTTTCAGAGTCCATAGTCTCTCATGGTTCATCTCCCCTTCCAATTTACCCAAAAGCACATACCCTCCCCAATGTCCATAACCCTACCCCCCTTCTCCCAACCCCCCTCCCCCCAGCAACCCACAGTTTGTTTCGTGAGATTAAGAGTCACTTATGGTCACATACTCTTAAACCTTGCCGGTCTTAGAAGCTCTTTATCTCTCCATCCATTTTGAATTCAGCCTTGCTGAATAAAGTATTCTTGGATGCATGTTCTTCTCATTTAGTGCCTGAAATATGTCTTGCCAGCCCTTTCTGGCTTGCCAGGTTTCTGTGGACAAGTCTGACATTATTCTAATGGACCTTCTTCTGTACATAAGGACTTTTACCCCTAGCTGCCCTCAGAAGCTCCTGTCTAAAACTATGATTTGTGAGCCTCACAATTAAGTCCCTTGAGGTCTTTCTAGATTTGTGGATTTTGATGGCTGTTCTTTTTGCCCCGAGGACCCAAAGGCTTGTTCCTTTCCCGAGACTGGGAAAATTTTCATCCAGAATTTGTTCAACTATATCTTTTTGTCTTCTCTCTTTCTCCACCCACTCAGGGATCCCAATAATTCTGACATTGGAACGTTTCATAGCATCATTTAATTCCCTAATTCTGTTTTCATGGCTTCTAAGATGTTTGTTCCATGCCTCCTCCTGATCCTTTTTCTCTACCATTTTGTCATGTAGATCACTAGTTCTATCTTCTGTCTCAGTTACCCTAGTTGTTAGAGTATTTATATTAGAATTAATCTCATTGATAACATTTTTAACTTCTGCCAAGTCGGGTCTCCCTTCTGCCCTTAAAGATTCTATGTTGTCACTAATGGTTTTCTCCAACCTAGCCATTGCCTGGATAATTGTTAACCCTGAATTCTCTTTCTGACATACTGTTTATGTCCATATCCTATAGTTCTGATGGAGAGGGCACAGTCTCTGAATTTTTCCTCTGTTGGGTGTCCGTCCTCCTAGTCCTTTCAGTGAGAGGTGGGTGAGGGAATGTATAGTTGAATGTATCAACCACGTTCCTGCAAGGTGCACCCTGGAATGCTTCTAAGCAATCAGAAGTTGCCACCAAAAAGAAAAAAAAAAGGGGAAAAAGAAAACCCAGCCAGAATGAACCCCGAAAGTAAGATTTATAAGGTATATAAACAAAAACAGACAAACAAAAAGACTGACAAAAGTAAATGACAAGAAAAAAAAGAACTCGCCAAAATGAACCCCAAGTATAAGATTTATATAATACCAGAAGAAAAACAAATACACAAAACACTGACAGAAGAAGATGGGAGGGTGGTTATAAATCCTGGATGTGGGCAAGGAAGGTTATTTTGGTTCTTCTTGGGTGTATCTTGATATCTTTGTTAAAGGACTCAACTTTCTAGAGATAAAGGGAAATTAAAACTGGTTTATATATAAGGGTAGTATTGATTAGGGAAAGAGGATTACCTTGAAGCTTATATCTGTATGTATATTTTAAAAAGTAGAAAAGAAAAAGAAAATACAGGTATACATATGAAAAAGTTCATGTTAAAAGGTTATTATGGAATATGTTATATTAAACTTCTAGTTGTAATGGTAGGTAGGTTAAAGAAAGAATAAGAATCGTGAGAATGAATTTTTTAAAAAGCTGTATCTATGAAATAGGGTTTAGGGCAATACTGGGAGCTTAATATATTGTTTTCTTCTGATATTGGGGCTTTACAGTTTTATGGGGACCCTATGGTGGTGTCCTCTCCTTCTATCTGCTGGCTTTCAGGGGGAGGGGCCTGCCACTTTGTTTTTCAGTCATTCTCGCTTGGGTTGAGTCCTCCTGCCCCATATCAGGGGGCTGGGCTCTGTGGAAATCAGTTTTTCAGGCTTTTGTTCTCTGGGGGTTCTTGTTCTTTGGTGGCTTTTTGCAGCTTTTCAGAGATTTAGAGGAAAGCAAACTGCACCCAGACCTCCGTCTCAGAGAAGCCTCAGTCGGCTCCCTTCTGGTTGGTCCAGAACACACAGACTCCCCCTCTGCAATCTCCACTGAACCATGCAACTCCCATAGGCAGTGCACATCACCAGCCACCGTCTCAGAGGTTGCCCAAGTGCCCGCCTGTCCCTGCACCTCTGTACCAAAACCATGAACGATAATGGTCCAGGGATCCCACTTCCGGGGGCTGCCCTTTCTGGGACTGCTGTCTGAGGAGCAGGCCAGGTACGCTTTCACTTGGCTACCCCACATCTGCCTCTGCCTCCGAGGGATCCCTTCCAGAGATTGAGCTGAGTTCCTTCAGGCCTGGGCTGGGAGCATCCTGACCCTTGGCCGGTCCTAGAGACTGCCAGCTAGCACCCGCATGGAGCTCTCTCAGGTGCAGGTGGGAAGTGTGGTTCAGATTCCAGGTGCACAGTGTGCGCAGAGCACAAAAGGCTGTGGTTCTAGAGAGCGTCCACCAGACTGCCTCAAGCTGTGCAACCCTGAGGGCTCCAAGACCAGGAACTGGAGGCTGTGCTGCCACACTCTGTCTGGCATGGGTGGTCACCAGTGGTGGCTGTCCTGGGTCCATGGGCTTAGGCCCAGGCCCGTGACCGCCTGATTCCACCAGTTGCCCCTTAAGATCTTTTGCTCTTTGTGAGTGCTTTTAACCAGACTCCAAGTCAATGCTGGTCTCCAATCACAGGGCACTTTCGTATTGGGGTATTACTTTCCAATGGGCCACTTCTGGTGGCTCCCTCCCCCTTCTGTTTATCCTCTGATATTAGTCTGTGCATCCCCAGTACGCTTAACCTGTCCGCTGTCGTCATCTGCCCCTGTAGAGATCCAGCAGTGTATAATCCTACATCTCAGGCTGATTTCATGGGTTTTCAGAGGGTTCTGGTAGATATTTAGCTCACTTTAGGGGACCAGTTGAAACAGGGTCTCCTACTTCTCCACCATCTTGCCCCTCCTCCCATAGTGGACATCTTTTATCTTGTTTATCCCTTAATGTATTTTTAGTACTCTTGTCTTTAAACCTTCATACTAGCTTTATGTGATCAATCCACCAATTTACCTATATATTTACCTTTACCAGTGAGTCTTTCTGTTATGAATTACTGCCCTTTCATTTCAGCTTAAAGAAGTGTCTTTAACGGTTTTTTGTAAGGTTGGTTTAGTGGTGATGAATTCCTTTAACTTTTATTTGTCTGTAAAAATCTTTATGTCTTTGGGGCGCCTGGGTGGCTCAGTGGGTTAAGCCGCTGCCTTCGGCTCAGGTCATGATCTCAGGGTCCTGGGATCAAGTCCCGCATCAGGCTCTCTGCCCAGCAGGGAGCCTGCTTCCTCCTCTCTCTCTCTGCCTGCCTCTCTGCCTACTTGTGATCTCTCTCTGTCAAATAAATAAATAAAATCTTTAAAAAAATCTTTATGTCTTTGTATTCTGCATGATAACTTTCACTGGTTAGTCTTCTTGGTTGGGAGTTGTTTTTTTTCATTTGTTTGTTTGTTTGTTTTCCCCCCAGCACTTTGAATGTATTGTGCCTCTCCCTCTGGCCTGAAAAGTTCCTGCTGAAAAATCTTAAGAGGGCTCATGGGGGTTCCCTTTGCACTTAAAAAGATAGTTTTCCTTTGCTGCTTTAAGATTCTCTTCTTGACTTTAACCTTTGAAATTTTAATTATGCTGTGTCTTGTTATGTGCCTCTCCTTGGGTTTCTCTTATTTGAACTCTCTGTATTTCCTGGATCTGGATGGATGTCTGTGTCCTTCTTCAGATTAGAGATGGGTTAAGCCATTACTTCATCAAATAAGTTTTCTGCCCCTTTCTCTCTTCTCCTTCTGGGGTCCCTACAAGGTAAATGTTACTCCAGTTAATGTCCCATAAGTCTATTAAGCTATTTTTACTGTTTTCATTTTCTTTTCCTTTTTATTGTTGATTGGGTTCCACTGCCCTGTGTTCAAGTTCATTGATCCTTTCTTCTGCTTCATCTAGTCTGCTCTTTAACCACTCTCATATTTTTTTAATCTATGAGTTGAAGTTCTTACTCTGCTCATTCTTTCTTCTCCCCAAGTTCAGTGAGCATCTTTATGACCATTACTTTGAACTGCTTATCAAGTAATCACATATCTCCATCATTTCATTGGATCTTTTCTATAGAACTGACTTCCCAGTTATTAAGAATCTACTATATGCCATTGCCACATTTGCTTCTCTCTGGGTCTTTTCTCCCCAGGTATTTTCAGATATAATTGACCTCCATCATTGTCTGAGTTTAAGGTGTACAGCATAATGATTTGACCTACTGTGGTGATCGCTTCACAATACATGTAAGTTAGCATCCATCAGCTCATGTATATACAATAAAACTGGAAATCAAAAAGAAAAAATTTTTTCCTTGAGATGTAAACTCTCAGGTCGTTCTCTCCTAACAACTTCCATACATATCCTACAGCAGTGCTAACTGTACTCATCATGGTTCATATTATATCCTTAGGATATATTTATTTTGTAACGAAGTTTCTACCTTTTGACCACCTTTCTCCAATTCCCCCTCCCTTCCAACTCCCACCTCTGGTAACCAAAAATCTAAAGATAGCTTTTTCCAAGAATTTGGTGTTTTGCTGTTGTTGTTGTTGTTGCTGGCATTTCACATATAAGTGAGATCAAACGTTATTTGCCTTTCTCTAACTTATTTCACTTAAGATAGTGTCTTCATGGTCCATTCATGGTGTTGCAAACGACAAAGTTTTATTCTCTTTTGGCTGAGTAATATTTCATTGTGTGTATCTTCTATTTTCCTTTTTTTAAAGTATTCTTTAAAATACTTATTTAGAATACTTATTTATTTGACAGAGAGAGATCGCAAGTAGGCCAAGAGGCAGGCAGGCGGTGGGGAGAACAGGCTCTCCACTGAGCAGAGAACCCAATGTGGGACTGGATCCCAGGACCCTGAGATCATGACCTGAGCCAAAGGTAGAGGCTTAACCCACTGAGCCACCCAGGTGCCCCTCTCCTATTTTCTTAATCCATTCATTCATCAATGGACACTGAGGTTGTTTCTTTGTCTTGGCTCTTGTAGACAATTCTGCACTGAACACTCTTCTAGTGAGTGTTCTTGTTTCCTTTGGATAACTATTCAGAAATGGAATTGCTGTCATATGAAGGTTCTATTTTTAATCTGGGGGGGTAACCGCCATATTATTTTCTATAATGACAGCACCAATTTACGTTCCCACCAGCAGCACACAAGGGTTCCCTTTTCTCCACATCCTTACCAGGACTTGTTATCTTTTGTCTTTTTGCTGATAGCATTCTAACAGGATGAGGCTATCTCATGGTTTTGATTTGCATTTCCCCGATGAGTAGTGACGTTGAGCATCTTTTCATTTGCCTGCTGACTTTTTGTGTATCTTCTTTGGAGAAATTTCTATTCTGATATTTCCCATTTTTAAATTGGATTATTTGTGGGAATTTTTGTGAGTTTTTTTAATTATTTAAATTCAATTAGCCAATATATAGTATATCATAATTTTCAGATGTAGTCTTCAATGTTTTATCAGTTACATATAACACCCAATGCTCATCAATCACATCCCATGCCCCCGTTAATGCCCATCACCCAGATACTCCATCCCCCCACCCACCTCCCCTCTAGCAACACTCAGTTTGTTTCCTAGAGTTAAGAGTCTCTCATGGTTTTTGTCCCTGATGACTTCCCATTCAGTTTTCTTTCCCTTCCCCTATGATCCTCTGTGTTCTTTCTATATTCCACATATGAGTAAAACCACACAATAATTGTCTTCCTCTGATTGACTTATTTTGCTCAGCATAATGCCCTCCAGTTCTCTCCACAATGGTGTAAATGGTTAATATTTATCCTTTCTGATGGCTGAGTAATATTCCATTGTTCTGTTTTGCTATTGAGCTGTAAGAGTTCTTTATATATTTTGGACTATAAACCCTTACTAGATATATAGCTTACAAATATTTTTCCCATTCTGTAAGTTTTCTTTTCACATTTTTTTTGTTTCTGTTGCTGTACAGAAGCTTTTTGTAGTTTGATGTAGTCCCATTTTGTTTTATTACTTGTGCTTTAGGTGCATATCCAAATCAATGTCAAGACTCCTGTCAAGGGGCTTTTTCCTTAATTTACCTTCTAAGAATTTCATGGTTTCAGGTCTGATGTTTAAGTCTCTAATCATTCCAAGTTAATTTTTGTGGGTATAAGATACAGGTCTAATTTCCTTTTTTTACATGTGAATATTCAATTTCCCCAGCAACATTTATTGATGAGACTGTCTTTTCTCCATTGAGTATTCCTGCATCCCTTGTCAAATACTAGCTGTCTGCATATACTTGGGTTTACTTCTGAACTCTCAAGTCTGTTTCATCAATCTGTGTGTCTCTTTTTATGCCAGTAGAACAGTCTTTTGATTCTATAGTGTAATGATTCCTGTTTTGTTCTTTTCAGGATTGCTTTGGATATTTGTGTTCTTCTGTGGTTCCATAAAATTTTTAGGATTTTTTTTTTTACTTCTGTAAAAAAAAATCCATTGCAATTTTGATAGTGATTGCATTGAATCTATAGATGGCTTTTGGTAGTATGCACAGTTAAACAGTATTCTTTCAATTTATGAATACAGGATACCTTTTCATTTAATTGTGTTTTCTTTGACATCACTGCCTTGTAATTCTGAGTAGAGATCTTTCACCTCCTTGGTTAGTTTATTCCTAAGCATTTTCTGTTTTATTTTTTTTTAAAGATTTTATTTATTTATTTGTCAGAGAGAGTGAGCACAGGCAGACAGAGAGGCAGGCAGAGGCATAGGGAGAAGCAGGCTTCCTGCTGAGCAAGGAGCCCGACGTGGGACTCGATCCCAGGACACTGGGATCATGACCTGAGCCGAAGGCAGCCTCTTAACCAACTGAGCCACCCAGGCGTCCCTGTTTTTTATTTTATTTTATTTTATTTATTTATTTGAGAGAAAGAATAAGAGTACAAGCCAGGGGAGGAGCAAAGGAAGAGGACCAAGTGGACTCCGCACTGAGCACAGAGCCCGATGTGGGGCTCAATCCCAGGACCCTGAGGTCACAACCTGGGCTGAAATCAAAAGTTAGACACTACCGACTGAGCCAACATCAACATCAGGGATGTTGGTTTATCCTTTTCTGGCTGTGGTTTTGGGGGTAATGGTGGCCTCATAAGATGAGTTTGGAAGAATTCCCTCCTTTTCACCTTTTGGGAAGAATTTGAGAAGGATGAATTTTAAGTCTTCTTTAACTGGTTGGTAAAACTCACCAGTGAAATCATCTTGTCCTGGGCATTTTTTTGTTGTGAGGTTTTAGATTACTGATTCAGTCTCCTTACTAGTATTTAGACGATTCACATTTTCTTAAAGATTTTATTTATTTATTTGAGAGAGAGAAAGGGCATGAGTGGGGTGAGAGGCACAGGGAGAAGCAGACTTCCTGCCGAGCAGGAGCCCGACATGGGGCTCAATCCCAGGCATCCCAGACTATTCACATTTTTAACTTTTTCTTAATTTAGTATTGGTAGTTTCTATGTTTTTAAGAAGTTTTCTATTTCTTCTAGGTTGTCCAGTTTTGGGCATGTATGTGTTCATAGTAGCCTCTTGTGATTCTTTATATTTCTGTGATATCAGCTGTGTCATCTCCTTTTTCATTTATAATTTTGTTGATTTGGAACCTTGTTTTCTTTAGTCAGTTTAGTTATGTCAATTTTGCTTATCTTTCAAACAAACAACTCTTAGTTTGGTTAATTTTTTTCCTATTTTCCTTTTCTATGTTTAGTTTATTCCTACCCTAATCTTATTTTCTTCCTTCTATTAACTTCTGGCTCAGTTTGTTTTTCTTTTTCTAGTTACTTAAGGCATAAAATTAGGTTGTTTATTTGGGAAATTTCTTAGTACAGGCTTTTAAAAAATTTTTTTTATTTAGTTGACAGAGAGAGAGAGAGAGAGAGAGAGAGAGAGTGAGAGAGTGAGTGAGAGAGGGAATACAGCAGAGGGAGTGGGAGAGGGACAAACAGGCTTCCCTCTGAGCAGGGAGCCCGATGTGGGCCTTGATCCCGGGACCCTGGGATCATGACCTGAGCTGAAGGCAGCCACTTAATGACTGAGCCACCAAGGCACCCCAATATAGGCTTTTATTGCTATGAACTTCCTTCTCAGAACTGCTTTTGCTGTATCCCTTATGTTTTGATATGTTGTGTTTTCATTTGTCTCAAGATACTTTTTTTTTATATCCCCTTTGATTTCTTCTCCAATACAGTGGCTGTTCAGGGAAGTGTTTGATTTCCGTATATCTGGGCATTTCTACTTTCCTCTTGTTATGGATTTCTAGTTTTATATCATTATGTGCAAGGAAGATACTTGGTAGGATTTTATCCTTACTGAACTAAGACTTGTTTTGTGGCCTAATATATGGTCTATCCTAGGAGATGTTCCATGAGTATTTGAAGAATGTGTGCTCTGCTGTTCTCAAATAGAAAGTTCTGTGTATGTTATTTAGATCCATTTGGTCTACAGTATTGTTCAAATCCACTGTTTCCTTATTGGCTATCTTTGGAGAGTGTATGATCTCTCCGTTGTTGATGGAGGGATATTAAAGTCCACAAGTATTATTACTGTTTATTTGTCCTTTTATCTCTGTTTTTGCTTTATATATTTAGTTGCTCTGATGTTGGGTACATAAATGTTTTCAATTTTTATATCTTCCTGATGTATTGATCCCTTTATCATTACATAATGAACTTCTTCATCTCTTTTAAGATTTTATTTATTTATTTGAGACAGAGTGCATATATGAGTATGGGGTGGGACACAGAGAGAGAGAGAGAGAGAGAGAGAGAGAGAGAGAGAAGCAGACTCACTGAGGATCAGGGGGCTGAACACGGGGCTCATTCCAAGGACCCTACCCTGAGATCATGACTTGAGCTGAAGGCAGACGCTTAAATTACTGAGCCATCCAGGTGCCCCTTGTTTCTTTTTACCATTTTTAGGTTAAAGTGTTTTGTATTGTACAAGTATAGCTACTTATATTTTTTGTGGTTCCCATTTACTTGAAATATTGTTTTTCATCCACACACTCTGAGTCTCTGTGTGTTAAAAGCTAATGTGAGTCTCTTGTAGGCAGCATATAGTTAGATCTCTTTTTTAAAAAAAAAATCCATTCACGTATTCTTTTGATTGAAGAATTTAATGTGTTTACATTTAAAATAATTATTGAGAAGAATGTACCTTCTATTTTGTTATTTGTTTTCTTTATGGTTTTGTAGATCTATTGTTTCTTATATCTTTACTTTCTGTCTTTTTGTGTGTGTGTTTGATGTCTTATGGTTTCAGTATGCTTTGACTTCATCATGTTCTTATGTATAATTACTATAGGTTTTTCCCTGTGGTTACCATGAGGCTTAAGTAAAATATCTTAAAATTGTAACACTCTATTTTAAACCAATATCAACTTAACTTCAATAGCATTCCTAAGCTTTATATTTATACTTCTCCTCCCTTTCACATTTTAGGTTATTGATGTTTTAGTTCATATGTTTTTATATTGTGTAACTAATAACAGATGATTGTAGTTTGAGTCATTTTTACTCCATTTTTAACTTTAAAACTAGAGTTGTAAGTGAATTAAGCATCATCCTTACCATCCAATTTTGATCATATACTTTACCATCAATAGTGACTTTTATATTGCCTTCTTATGATGTCAGCTAAGTATTATTTTATTTCTACTTAATGAACTCTGTTTGGCATTTCTTGTAATGCAGGTCTAATGGAGATGAATTCCCTCAACTTTGGTTTGATCAGGAAAATCTTAATCTCCCCGTTTCTGAAGAACCCCTTCACCTGGTATATTTTGCTTAGCTGACAGTTTTCTTTTTCTTTCAATATTTTGAATATGCCAACCCATTATCTTATGGCCTGAAAAGTTTCTGTTGAAAAATGCACTAATTATCTTATGGGCTTCCCTTGTAAGTAACTTCTCTCTTCTTTTGCTGTTTCTCAAATTCTTGTTCTATCTTTGACTTTTGACAATTTACTTGTGGTGTGTCTCAGTATAGCCGTATTTGAGATCATCTGGGCATCTTTGATCTGAATCTCTATTTCTCTCTCCAGGTTTGGGAAATTTTCAGTGATTATTGTTTTAAATACACTTTCTTCCCCTTTCTCCCCTTTTTTCCTCCTTCTGGAATTCCCATAATGTGAATATTGTTTCTTTCCATTCTGTCCCATAAGTCCTTTAGGCTTTATTCCTTCTTTTTCATTCCTTATTCTTTTTTATCCTCTGAATAGTTTCAAATGCTGCATCTGCCAGGTCGCTGATTTTTTTTTTCCCTTCTGCATAGCCAAGACTGCTTTGGATGCTCTGTATGGAATTCTTCAGTTGAGTACTATATGCTTTAACTCTAGGATTTTTTTTTCAATTTATTTTTTAAAAAATTTTATTTATTTGACAGAGCACAAAACAGGGGAAATGGCAGAGGGAGAGGGTGAGGGAGAAGCAGGCTCCACATTGAGCAGGGAGCCCGATGCGGCGCTTGATCCCAAGACCCTGGGATCATGACCTGAGCCAAAGGCAGATGCTTAATCAACTGAGCCACCCAGGTGTCCCTGTTTTTTGTTTGTTTGTTTTTTTTTTAATTGTTGCTCTTTCTTTGTTGAACTTTTGAACTTCTTGTCTTGTTCATGCATTGCTTTCCTAATTTTGTTGTCTATGCATTCTTGTAGTTCACTAAACCTAGAATTATTCTGAATTCTCTGACCATTCATAGATTTCCATTTATTTAACATCGTTATTAGAGCTTTATTAGTTCCCTTTGGAACTGCCATTGATGGGTTTCCTTTGCTGATTGTTTATGATCCTCGATTCCTTATGTTGGTCTGTACACATGAGTAAGTGTTCTCTTCCAGACTTTGCAGTTTTGCTCTGGGGAAGATAGTTCCTCTGCAACCAGCTCAGTTTTGGTGTTTTGGCTGTGTCTTCTGGTAGTGTCTTTGGGCATGTGGGTCCTGCTCTTAGGGTATATTTTAGACCTATTTAGACCTTAGAACTATTCTAGTTCTAAGGCCGGTGGTTGGGGGATGGGGTGTGTGGACCACTACTGAGAAGAGCTGGATAGGACAGCTGGCTTGCTTTCTTACCTAAGTGAAGCTGTAGGATGGGCTGGATTCTCAGGTCAGGCTTATTAGGCAGGACTGGCTACTATCCTCAGCAGGAGGTAGAGCTATGACAGCTTCCCAGCTCTGGCAAGGGCAGGGCGCAGGATGAAACCCAGGGCCTGCACAGCTCACTGTTCGTGGACCTGAATGAGGCAAAAGCAGGCACTGAATGTCACGGTCAGGTGACGCTGCCAGTTTTGCTCTGCAGACAGGAAGAGTCATGGACCCTACCCTCTGTTCAAGTGCCACTCTAAGCAGGGTTGTCACACAGGCGTACCAGCATCCCTTGTGCTGTGGGAAGACACCCTGGTCGGGCAGTCGGGAAGCTGTACTCAGCAGTCAGGTGACGAATGAGTGGGTGGTGCCTTGGTTTCCCTGTTGGGTTCAGTGGGAGCAGAAGCTCCAAGGTTGCTAATGCTCTTCATTTCTGGACTTGACTCCAGTCAAGCCAAGCCTCAAGTTCATGTCCAAACAGGACTACTGTGTTCACTCTGGTGGTAATCAGCTCTGCCCACCTACCTCCCAGCTCGGGAGTGGTCCGGTTGGGTAGTGCCCTGGTGTTCTTACCTATCCTCCCTGTCAGAGGGAGGTGGGTAGAAGCCATATTCCACAGCCAGTGGGGCCATGACTCATGCTCCTCTCTTGGCAGGACTGGAAGGGTTCACTTATGGCAACTTGCAGATTTGCCCAAAGAGGCTCCCTGGTCAGGAGTGGCTGTGAGTCTTGACCCATCATGGGTGGGGCAGTGAGTGAATTGTGCTGCCTGGGCATAGCCCAGAAAACCTCCAGGGTTGGGGGGAGAGCAAGAGCAAACAAAGATGGTGTCCCCTGGCCAGTGTTCCCTGAGTATCTCCGCAGGCCTCTAGATGTGCGCCAAGCCTGAAGTCCGCCCGTTTGGCCAAAGATCCAGGACAAACAGGCCTCTTTCACAGCCATACCAGGGTTGTGCCTCAGTTGGCTGTCCAGTGCCCTAGGAGTGGGAGCCTGCCAGGAACTCTGACTGTTACCATCCCATAGGACCCAGGAATGCAGGCCCTTCCAGCCACCAGAGCCAGGCCATCATGGGGCATTTTGTGAGTGGCAGCCACAAAAATCCAGGCACCAGACATTAAAAACTGGGGCACCAGTTTTTACACAGCTCCCCTCTGGTAGATGCTGTCGCTCTGGAGTGTGGACAAGGGAGAGCATGAAGGGACAGGGTCTGCCGTCCAAGGGAAGGGTTGCAGGCTGTCCTTTGAGGTGTATTTAATGAGAGGCAGCTGTGCTGATAAGCTCACAGGCCTCTTTCACATATGACTGAGCTACTGGGTCTGGCACCCCTTGCTGTGCCATGAGGTGGTAGCTAGTGAGGAACCCTCTCTTTTTTGGTTGTGGCCTGGACGACCGCTAGCCGAAGCCCCACTAGACACCACAGTCAGTTGATAGGGATGGGTTCCCGGGTGGCAGCCATAAAAATCAAGTTACCAGACAAAGAAATAAGCTCCTTTCTGGAAGATAACAGTGAAGTGGAATGAGGCAGAGCTACAGCCCGAAGATGGCATCCCCTTATCGCCACTCCCTGAGGGCACCTCTGGAGGCCCCTAGACACATACAAATCTGGAAGCCTGCCCCTCAGGCCAAACCTCCTGGACAAGTAGGCAGGTCCCATTCTCAAAAAGGATGCTGATAAGGGTGCCTGGGTGGGGGGCGGGGCTCAGTCTAAATGTTCAGGTCATGGTCCTGAAGTCCTGGGATTGAGTCCCATGTCGGGCTCCCTGCTCAGCAGAGGAGTCTGCTTCTCCTCTCTCTGCTCCCCACCCCCACCAACTTGTGCACATGCTCACATGCTCTCTCAAAGAAAATCTCAAAAGGAAAAGACTGCTGGTGTATTTTAGTCTTCCTCTCTGCTGTGCTGTAGGAATTGTACTTCTCCAATAACTCTGTCTCCAATTTTTATGGTCCCTTGGGACCCAGAAATGCAAGCCCTCTCCCCCCTATGCCCAGCCTCTAGTGTCAGGCTCTCAAAGGGTGTCCTACGGGCAGCAGCCATAATAGATCACCAGATGTCAAAACTAGGGCACCAGACGAAGACTGAAGCCTTTGATTACTGTGTCTTTTCTTACTGTGTTTGGGTGTGAGGAGCTTGGGATGAGGGAGTGGGGGAGAAGCAAGGGCAGATAAGGGGACTCTGGCAATACTCTTCTATCCTTGAAAACAAATTTGAGAATTCTCTGGGGGGTGGTTTTGGACACCTTCTAGGATCTTCAGCTCATGCAAAGTCTCACCCCCTTCTGGAAAAACACAGACTGCCAACTTGCTTAGGTTTTCAAAATCTGATTGCTAAGCCATCTCCAAGTGGTTTCTCTAAGAGGGTATTTAGGTTTTATAACCACTGGTTGAACCCCAATTTCTCCACTGTTTTCAAGAATGTTTGGAGCAGGCAGATAAACTACCCAGAGCAGAACACTGCTGTTGCTGGCACTCTGCAGTTTGACCTGGAAGTCTTTCTTCATGCTCACACTTCTCCCTTTGTTGTTACATTTTTGTTTTGTTTTGTTTTTCAGCAAGCACAGTGTAGCCTGGATCTTCGACACATCACGGTGGTGGAGCTTGTAGGTGTGTTCCCGACCCTCATCGGCAGGATAGGAGCAAAGATCATGCCTCCAGCCCTAGCCCTGCAGCTCAGGTAGGTGGAAGCCCTGGCCTTAAATTGTACCCTTACAGTGTACTTTTTTGGGGATCATGTTCCCTGATTTCTTACTACTCAGTATGAATTCCACGTAACCTTCAATGTTGAGTTGCTTGTAGTCTGAGTGTTCTAGGACCATGCTAACTGGCATGGTGCTGCGCGTGCATATTTATCAGGTGGTGGATAATTTCCCATGTTGTCTTTTCCCCCTTTAACCAAGGGGCTATGCTTTGTCTTTGCTTTGTCTTTCTTTCTGCTGGATGGGGTTGGCGTGGGTAGGGAAAAGGCTATGAAAAGGACCTACGCAATCCTTCGTGCTATTAGGAGAGCAGGCATCCAGTTAGCTTTTCCAGGCTTGGCCTCTTTTACCTCCGTGCTTCCAGGGTACTTGTCAATACCCCCATTTTAACAACTATATTTTCCTTTGGTAACACTTAACAAAGCTAGAATCATGGTGCTCAGGCTTGGAGTCATGGTGCCTTCAAAAAGCAGAACTCAACAGCCAAAAGGTAATTTCAGAACAATCCCAAATATTTACTTGCCTCTCTTGACCACTGTGAAAAGGATAATTAGGCTAAAGCAAAACTGCTCAAAATCTTCCTTTCTCACCCGTCCTTTTTCTCCCACAGTGCAAGGAGGGCTACGTGTTCATAGTCCTTAGTCACTACTCTTCAAAGTCTTTCGGGGCCAAGGCTGGTGGTGGTCCCACCATCCTGTAGAGTCAACATTTAGAACATAGGAATTCCAGGTTTTTGCAAAGGGGTTGGGAGAGAGGACAACAAACCCTACCCCTCTTCCATGCTTCCTGATGGAAGCATAAGATTATTCTCTCCAAGTCCATTGGCTAGAATCCATCCCATGATTGCAACCAAACTTCAAGGCAGGCTGGACAATGCAGCCTTTCCATATTCCCAGAAGAAGAAAATGAAAGAGGACTTGAGCCCCAGCTTAGATGTTCCAAGAGATTCACAGAGTTCCCTTGGGAGAGTGTAGGATAGAAATACGTCCTTAGCCAGTGACACAACAGATTATTTAACGTGTCTGTTTTCCATCTGCTTTTTGGCAACCCCTCCTCCATGTTTGATTTCTCTCTCTCCCCCCAGAAAGAGCACCCCATCCATACTAAGATCAAAAAGTCAGAGGGCAAGGGAGGGAAAAAGAAATGAAGATATCTGAATTATCTTTAGTTGGCTGAAAGAGGGAGAAGGCGGGGTATACTCAGAACCTTTGGGATATACTTTTTTTTTTTTTTGTCCTGCTGCATCGGCTAACACCTCTCCAGAGGTGACACTTATGAGGTCACCCCCAGATCCCCTCAACATTTGCTATCCAGTACCTAGCACAGTGCTTGGAACCCCGTTGGAGCTAAGTAACTGGAGGAAATGACTCAAAACTAAGACAAAGTTAAAGTTACTATTTCCAGGGGTGAGCAGAGCTTCTCAGAGTGTACTTGGAGTTCTCTTTCAAGTTGAAAACCGTAAACCTAGGGAGAGGACTATGTTGACATCTGAAAATGTATAACAAAAAATCCCAAAGTATGTGTTGGAAGCTGTTGGTAATTTAGAACTACTGGCTCACACCCTGTGCTCATGACTTTTTTACAAACCTGTCACAGAATCTGCTAGATGTTACTCTGTGGATTGCAGATATACAGAGAGAGGGAATCTGGGTAAAATTGTGATGTGATTTTAAACGACTGGAATTTGAAGAACAGAAAAATCTGATTTAAGTCATAGACGTTGGGATGACTCTAGAGCTCTGCGGGCTGAGGACGGCCAAAGCAACAAGAAAGTGCATACATGAATTATGTAGTGCTTCTCAAATTGAAGCAGCCTCTGAATCACTTGGAACACTGCTAAAGCATAGAATGGGGCCCCATGCCCACAGTCTTTGCTTCAGTAGGTCTAGGATAGGGCTGGATGATTGGCACTTTGAGCATGTTCCCAAGCGTGGCCGAAGCCGCTGCTCTGGGGCTCACATCGTGAGAACCCCGGGCCTCGTGGCTTTACAACTTTGAAGTGGAAATTTTGCAAAGAAGCCTATAAAAAGAGGGTTAATCATGACTGGGGAGCCAGAGATAGTCCAGGTAGATGTCACACAGAGAGGATCTGTCACAGGTATTACCTAATGGAGTCCGTGTCAGGACACATGTTCCCTTTATCAGACCGATCAGGAATAAGGGACTTGGCAGGTGGATGCTTTATCTTTTTCCCTTTGAATTCCACCCTAGGGTCTAGTGCAGATGAAAAGAGCAAAATTTGGCTAAGAATAGAAAGCATGAGAGAACAGGAGATGCAGAATGCCTGGAGAACCTAAAAATTCTCTTGTCTGGGTACAATACTACTTTCCAATAGCACTGAAGTCATCATGAAGCAATTGACAGGCAGCAGCAATGCCTGGTGTTACAAAGTTCCCACCTCCCTGTTTCTCACTCTCACGTGTTTTTCTTTAAAGATTTATTTTAGAGGGTGCATATGTGTGGGAGCATGCATGTGGGGGGGTGGAGGGGCAGAGGAAGAAGGACAGAATCTCAAGCAGACTCCTTACTGAGCGTGGAGCTGGATGCAGGGCTTGATCCCAGGACCCTGAGATCATGACCTGAGCCGAAACCAAGAGTTGGATGTTTAATCTACTGAGTCACCCAGGTGCCCCCAGTGCCGATGTTTTGGAGACCTGAAGGTCTGGGCAAACTCATGTTCCCTAGAGTAACTTTCCAGCAATTGCAAGGGTGATAGGGAAAAAGGAGGCCATTATTTTTATATGCATATTATTTTTGAGATATAATTGACGCTATATGAGTATACAACATAATGATTCAATATTTGTATATATTGCAAAATGATCATCGGACTAAGTCTAGTTAACAACCCGCACCATATGTAGTTACATTTTTTTCCTTATGAAATTTTAAGATTTAGTCTAACTACTTTCAAATACCTAATATGGTATTATCAATTATAACTGCCATGTCTTACATTAATCCCCATGACTTATTTTAGATCTAGAAGTTTCTACCTTTTGACCCCCTTCACACCTTACCTACCCCCTAGTCTGTCCTTTGTATCTATGAGGGTTTTTTTTGTTTGTTGTTTTAGATTCCACATAAAAGTGACGCCACATGGTATTTGTCCTCTGATTTATTTCACTTAGGATAATCTCCATAAGGTCCATCCATATGGTCACAAACGGCAACATTTTCTTTTGTGTGTGTGTGTGTGTGTGTGTGTGTACCATATTTCCTTTATCCATTTGCCCATCAATGGACACTTACGTTGTTTCCATATCTTGGCTCTTGTACATAATGCTGGAGTAAAGATGAGAGTGCATATACCTTTTCAAGTTAGTTTTTTAAGTTTTCTTCAGATAAACCCCTAAAGGTGGAATTGGACAATTATATTGTTACTAATTTTTTGAAAAATATCCATACTGTTTCCCAAAGTGGCTGCATCATTATACATTGTCACCAACAATGCCCAAGTGTTCCCTTTTCTCCAGAACCTCACCAATGCTTTTCCCCCCAAGATTTATTAATTTGAGGTGGGGAGGGAGAAGAGGAGGGAGAGAGAGCATTAAGCAGATTCCCAGCTGAGTGCAGAGCACAAGTCAGGGGTCAGTCTCATGACCCTGAGATCACGACCTGAGCTGAAACTGACTTGGATACTCAATGGACTGTACGACCCAGACACCCCTCCAACACTTACTTTTTGTCTTTCCAATAGTATCTGTGCTAACAGGAGTGACATAATACTTCCCTGTGGTTTTGGTTTCCACTTCCCTGCTGATTAATGATGTTGAGATTGTTTTCCATGTATTTGATGGCCGTGGGTATTTCTTCTGTGGAAAAACATCTATGCCGTTCCTCTGCCCATTTTTAATTTTGTGTTTGTTGTTTTGTTACTGAGTTGTATGTACTTTTTATACATTTTGGGTATTAGTCTCTTCTCAGATATGAGTTGCAAGTATTTTCTCCATTTCAGTAGGTTGCTTTTTCATTTTGTTGATAATGGCCTCTGCAGAAACTTTTTGATATATTCCCTCTTGTTTGTTTTTGCTTTTGTCAACTTTACTTTTGTGTCAAATCCAAAAAAAGCATCATGGTGAAGATGGATTTACTGACTATATATCCTCCTGTATGTTAGGGTTTCAGGTCTTCCATTCAAGTCTTTAAGGCATTTTGAGTTTATTTTTGTATACAGTGTATGACAGTGACCCAGTTTTCCCAATAATATTTATTGAAGAAATTGTCTTACCCCATTGGAAGCTATTGGCTCTTTCATCATAAATTAATTGGCCATGTGTGTATAGATTTATTTCTGGGCTCCCTATTGTGTTCTACTGTCCTATGGGTCTGATTTTATGCCAGTACCATACTGTTTCAATTATTATGGCTTTGTAATATAGTTGGAAATCAAGGAGCACACTGCCTCCAGCTTTGTCGTTCTTTCTCAAAACTTTTTAGCTATTCAGCATCTTTTGTGCTTCTATACAAATTTTAAGGATATTTTTGTTCTGTTTCTGTGAAAAAATACAATTAGAAGAATCTGTATATTCCTTTGGGTAGTATGGACATTCAATAATATCCCAATTCATGATCATGGAATGTCTATTTTTTTTCCTGTGTATTTTCTTCAGTTTCATTCATCAGTGTCCTACAGATTTCAGTGTTCAGGTCTTGTACCTCCTTGAATTTATTCCTAGGTATTTTATTCATTTTCATGCAATTGTGAAAGTGCTTATTTTCTTTCTGATATTTCATTATTATTGTATAGAAGTGCAAAAGATTTTTGCATGCCGTAATGTTACTGAATTCAGGTATTCACACTTTATTAGTGCAATCTTTAAGGGTTTTCTCTTTCTACATATAATATGTCCTTGCAAATAGTGACAGGTGTAGTATTTCCTTCCCAGTTGGAGGCCTTTGATTTACTTTCCGTTCCTAACTGCTGTGGGTAGGATTTCTAATACTCTGTTAAATAATAGTGGTGAGAGTGGGCATCCTTGTCTTGTTCCTGACCTTACTAGAAAACCTTTAGCTTTTCAACAGAAGTATGATATTAGATGTGAGCTTGGCATATGTACCCTGTGTTATGTTGAGGTTTGTTTCCTCTTTACTTTGTTGAGAGTTTTCATCCTAAAGGATATTGAGCTTTGCAAACAGTTTTTCTGCATCTATTGATGAGCTTATTCTTTTTATCCTTCATTTTGCAAATGTGTTGTAACATGTTAACAGATGTTGAACCATCCTTGCATCCCTGAAAGAAGCCCCATTTGATCATGGTGAATGAACCATTTAATGTATCGTTGAATTCAGCATGCTAGTGTTTTCTTGAGGATATTTGCAACTATGTTCATTAGGGATATTGGGCTTTCCTTCTAATGTCTTCATCTGGTTTTGGTATTAGGGAAATGCTGGCCTCATAAAATAAGTTTGGAAGTGTTCCCTCCTCTTCCATTTTTAGGAACCATCTGGGAAGGATTATTACTATTGTTTGCTATAATTCACCACTGAAGATGTGTGGACCTGGTCTTCTGTTTGGTTGGAAGTTTTTTGATTACTGATTCAGTATCCTTACTAGAATTTGGTGTGTTCAGATATTTCCATTCATGATTCAGTTTGGGAAAGTTTTATGTTTCTAGAATTATATACATTTCTTCTTGGTTGTCTAATTTGTTAGCATATAATTGTTCATAAATAGTCTATGGTTTTCTGTATGATTTTCTGCATTCTTATGTTATCAGTTGTAACATCTCTTTCATTTCTGATTTTACTTATTTGAGCCCTCAAATTAGAGCCCTTATTTGAGCTAGATTCTTGGTGAATCTAGCTAAAGATTTATCAATATTACTATCTTTTCAAAAAGCTAACTCTTCTTTCATTGATCTTTTCTATTGTCTTTTTAATCTGTTTCATTTATTTTCACTCTGAACTTTATTTCCGTTCTTCTGTTTTGGCCTTTACTTGTTCCTTTTCTGGTTGAGGTGTAAAGTTACATTATTTATTTGATTTATTCTCTTACTTGAGGTAGGCATTTATCACTATCAATTTTCCTCTTAGAACTGTTTTTATTACATTCTATGAGTACTAGTATATTTTCACTTTTTTGCTCTCAAACTATTTTGTTGATAAATAGAATTTTATTGACTTTTTTCCTAGAGAACAAACTAACACATAAAGTACTATATATTTTAAAAGGGCACTAGTCACACGAAACATTCTCCAGAATAGGTCACCTATTAGGCCACAAAGCATGCCTTAACAAATTGAAAAAGTGATAGTCATACCATGCATGCATCTTTTCTGGCCACAATGCTATGAAGCTAGAAGTCAACCACAAGAAAAAAATCAGGAAAGACCACAAATACATGGAGGTTAAAGAACATGCTATTAAACAATGAATGGGTCAATCAGGAAATCAAAGAAGAATCAAATGAAAATGAAAATGAAAACAATGGCTGAAGACCTTTGAAATGCAGTAAACCCAGTTCTATAAGGGAAGTTCATAGCAATACAGGCCTACCTCAAGAAGCATGAAAAGTCTCAAAAAACCCAAATGTTTTACCTAAAGGAGCTAGAAAAAGAACAAACAAAACCCCAAACCAGCAGAAGGAAGGAAATAATAAAGATTAAGATCAGAATAAATGGTATAGAAACTAAAAGACCAATAGAATAGATAAGTGAAACCAGGAACACAACCTAGAAGATAGGGATGAATACTGAGAAACCTATAACCTACCAAAGCTGAAATAAGAAGAAAGAGAAAACTTGAATAGACTGGTTACCAGCAAAGAAATTGAGCCAGGAATCAAAAACCTGCCAACAAACAAAACTCCAGGGTGAGATATCTTCAAAGGCAAATTCTACCAAACATTTAATGAAGAGTTAGTACCTGTTCTTCTCAAAACATTCCAAAAAAAATGAAAAAGGAAAACTTCCAAATTCATTCTATGAGGCCAGCATTACCTTGACACCAAAACCAGATAAAGACACCACAAAAAAGACAAGTACATGCCAATTTCTCTGATGAACTTAGATACAAAAGTCCTCAACAAAATACAAGTAAACTGAATCCAATAATACCTTAAAAATTACTGCAGGGCACCTGGGTGGCTCAGTCATTCGGTGTCTGCCTGAAGGTTCATGAACCCATAACAATCCTAGAGAACACAGACCATAACCTCTTTGATATCAGCCACAGCAACTTCCTTCTACATATGTTTCTTTTTTTTTTTTTAGATTATTTATTTACTTATTTGACAGAGATCACAAGTAGGCAGAGAGGCAGGCAGAGAGAAAGGGGGAAGCAGGCTCCCTGCTGAGCAGAGATCCCAATGCGGGGCTCTATCCCAGGGCCCTGAGATCATGACCTGAGCCGAAGGAAGAGGTTTTTAACCCACTGGGCCACCCAGGCGCCCCTACATATGTTTCTTGAAGCAAGGGAAACAAAAATAAAAATGAACTACTGGGACCTCGTCAAGATAAAAGTCTTCTCCACAGTGAAGGAAACCATCAGCAAAACTAAAAGGCAGCCTACTGAATGGGAGAAGATATCTGCAAATGACATAGCTGACAAAGAGTTAGTATTCAAATACATATAGAACTTATGCAACTCAACACTCAACAAATTATCTAATTTTTAAATGGGCAGAAGACATCAACAGACATTTTCCGGAGAAAACTTACAGATGGCCAAGAGACACATGAGAAGATGTTCAGCATCACTCATCATCAGAGAAATGCAAATCAAAACCACACTAAGCTATCACCTCACACCTGGCAGAATGGCTGACCTCAACATAAGAGACAACAGGTATGGATGGGCATGTGGAGAAAGGGGAACCTTTGTGCACTGTCGCTAGGAATCAAACTGGTGTAACCACTGTGGAAAATAGTATGGAGTTTCCTCAAAAAGTTAAAAATAGAGCTACCCTCTTATCCAGCAATTGCCCTACTAGGTATTTACCCAAACAATACATTTTACGTTTTTGATGTCACAACTACATCTTTTTATCTTGTGTATCTCTTAACTTACTGTAGTTACAGTTCTTACTACTTACATGTTTTAACCTTTTATACTACCTTTATGTGATGAATCCACTATCTTTTCTATATTATTTTCCTCTACCAATGAGATGTATACTTTCTTATGTTTTCTTATGACTCATCAGTGCCCATCCTTTTCAGCATAAAGAAGTCCCTTTACCGGGGCACCTGGGTGGCTCAGTCGTTAAGCATCTGCCTTCGGCTCGGGTCATGATCCCGGGGTCCTGGGATCGAGCCCCACATCGGGCTCCCTGCCCTGCGGGGGGCCTATTTCTCCCTCTCCCACTCCCTCTGCTTGTGTTCCCTCTCTCACTGTGTCTCTCTGTCAAATAATAAATGAATAAAATCTTAAAAAAAAAAAAAAGAAGTCCCTTTACCATTTCTTGTAAGGGTGTTTTAGTGGTGATGGACTCCTATAGCTTGTCTGCAAAACTATGTCTGCTTCAATTCTGAATAATTTTTTTGAATAGACTATTCTTGTTTGGAAGCTGTTTTCTTTGAACGCTTGCAATGTATCATGCCACTTCCTTTGGCCTGCAAGGTTTCTGCTGAAAATACATGCTGATAGTCCTCTGGAGTTTTCCTGTAGGCAGCAAACTGTTATTCTCTTGCTGCTTTTAAGGTTCTCTCCTTGTCTTAACTTTTGATATTTTAGTTATAATGTGTTTTGGTGTAGATCTCTGGTTTCTTCTTATTTAGAATTCTCTGGGCCTCCTTGATCTGGTTGTCTGTTTCTTTCCCATGTCAGGGAAGTTTTCAGCCTCTTTGTCTCTCTCCTCCTTCTGGGACCTCTTGTGTACAAATAATGGAATCATATATGCAAATATTAGTCTGCTTGGCATTGTTCCGTATGTTCTAAAAGCTATTTTAATTGTTTACACATTCAGAGCAGCAAAAAGAAAAAAAAGAACTTTAAATTCTTCTGCCCTGCCTTTGAGTTCACTGATTATTTCTCCATCTAGTTTCTTGTTGAATTCCATACACACACACACACACACACACACACATAAATTTTTTACATAATGGTTCTAATTTTTTTAATTTAATTTCATTTTTTCAGTGCTCCAAGAGTCATATAGTTTCACATTTTGTTGTTGAATTCTTCAGCTCTGTGACTTCTGTTTGATACGTTTGTATATTTTCTTTTTTGGAGTTCTCAGTGGACTAGACCGTTCTTTTTCCAAGTTCCGAGAGCATTTTTATGATCATTACTTTGAATTCTTGATCAGGTAAATTACTTTTCTCCATTTTATTAAGGTTTATTTTCCAAGGTTTGATCTTGCTACATTGTTTGGAGCATCTTCTTCTATTGTATTAGATGAAACAGCCGTTTCTCCCACTGTTGAAATGGTGGTCTTATATAGGAGATGATCCTTATTGGTCATCTGTTGCTGTAGCTTTTGATGGTCTCTCAAACCTTTCTGAGTCTCTAAGCAGACTATTTTATTGTCAGTAGCTTCCAATATCTGAGATTGTGCCAAAGGTAAGAATCTTAGCACTTCGATTCAGGCTCATTGGAAGCGAGCTCCCCAACCAGCAGCTGTTAAGGATACAAACATATATACAGTGTTGTAGCTCCACTGGTCATCTGAGCTGCATGATCGGGAGGTGTCCCCTGGGTGGCAGTCAAAAAACTGGGACCTCAGACAAGTGCACAAGTTCCTTTCTGAGACATATGGGTGAGCTGTAGTGAGACAAAGGGTCAGCACCAAGATGACATCCCTGGGACTATGTTTCCCGAGAGCCCCTCCGTAGGTTCCTAGCTGTGTGCCGAAGCTGAAGGCTGCCCCTCAGGAGGAGGTTCCAGGATAAACAAATGGGAATTTTTCACAGGAAGATGGGATCTGTTTTAATCTATCCATGCGGTGCCCCAGGCCGGGGATAGCTTACCAAGAACTGTCTTCTTGATTGTTACAGTCTGGTGGCAGCCGGGAATGCAAGTCTTTTTGGCCTCTGGAACCTGTGATCAAGGGGTATGCTCTGGGTAGCATCCACAAAATCTATTTCACCAGATGTAAAAACTGGGGCAGGAGACATCTGAGAGATCTCCTCCAGCAGATGCTAGCACTCTGGAGAGCAGCAGAGGCACAGTACAAAGAGAGCATCTCCCCTCCGAGGTCTCGGAAGGGTTTCCAGTCAGTCCCTAGAGGTCAGTTTAAGAAGTCCGCCCCTCGTGCCGTAACTATGATGATAAGCGAATAGGCCTCTTTCAGAGAAAGGCTGAACTCCTGGGTCTGAACGAATGGCAGTCTCCTGGGGGTGGTTCCTGTTTAAGAACTTTTTCCTGTTAGTTACTGGCTCGTAGGACCTGTAGGTGTCAGCAACACGGGCTCAAGAGCCAGATGATGTACAAGTGTCCTGGCAGCATCATCGGCAAGTATCAGGGAGCCAGGGAAGGTGTGCAGTCCTTCCTGGAAAAAACTACAGAGCTGTAGGGAGGCAGATGGAGTGTGTGGAGATAGGGCCCATCAGCCTGAGTGAAGCCAAGGGTGGTACTCACTGAAACGGGGACAAAGAGAGATCTAGAGGGATAGTGTTAAGGAGAGAGAGACACACACACAGTGAGACCAAGACATGAAGAGTCATAAGGAGATGGTTAGAGGGAAAGAGGAGAGGAGAGGAGCAAGGGAGAGAGAGACACACACACAAATGGAAGGGGGTAGAGGGATATGAGGGAGAAGAATGAGAGAGAGACGTACAGAGTGGGGGGGATGGTCAGAGGGGCTGGGGGAAAAAGGAGGAAGAGGGGCGGAAGCTGGGACACACAGACAAAGACTGGGACCCACATGGGAAGAGAGAGATGCAGAGGTAGAAAGACACCAACACAGAGATACACATACAGAGAAAGGGAGACAGAAACAGAGGGAGAGAGAAAGAGAAGGATAAAAAGGAGAGAAAAGGAGAGACACAGACAAAGCAGGAGATGGACACGCATACAGAGAGGAGAGGGAAAAGGAGAGAGAAATGGGGAGTAAGTGCACAAAGGACAGTGGCGAGAAGGAGAGATGGCCAGAGCTGGAGGGAAAGCGAGCCTGAGGGACAGGTTAGGAACAAAAGAGCTCCAGTGTGTACAACAGGGAGCAAGGGATGGATGGAGAGGGACAGGGGGAGAGCTTCATGGAGAGAGACAGCGCCCTCCAGCTTTAGAAGGCAGGATAGCACCAAGATGGCACCTGCTGGCTGGAGTGTGAAGAAGTAGCCCAAAGGCCAAAAATAAAATAAGAAAGAGATGACTTCCACTGGCTTTAGCAAGACGGAGTGTGAAAACGGCACCCACCAGCCTCTGTCCCTGAGGCTCAGTCACACACTTAAAAATGATCAAAGGAGCTTCTTTCACCTGATGTCTGGGTGCTTTTCAAATGGCTCCTTCTGGGCTGCCCTTTGGGGGAGTTTGTAGGTTGAGCCCTGTAAGCACCATTTCTCCGTTTACCACAGACTTGCATGTCTCCTATGCTTCAGCCCTATTGGTTTTCAAAGCTAGACATTTGGGGGAACGCGCTCCCTACATGGGGTGAAGAGACTCTGATCCTCAAAGAAAAGCTCCAGGGTTTCAGCTCCCTCATGATTGGTATCACTGTGCTGGGCATGTGGCTACTTTGCTGAGATTATGTTTCGTCTTTTCATACCTGTTTCGATGTGGCTTTGTTCTCATGTCCTGATATGCAGTAGACGCTCTGCCTGGTCTCAGGTTTTTTGGTTTTTCTTTTTCTTTTTTTCAGAAGAAACAGTTCCAGATGTAGTTGTAGAGTTGTTGTGTCCAGGTGAGGAGGTGACTTCAGGATCTTCCATTGCCATCTTGAAACAGAATAGCCCGTATTATTATTATTATTATTATTAATTATTTGAGTCTACAGAGTTTTCTAGAAGACTCTCCAGAAAGAGCTCATTACGGGCATTTATGTAACTCCAACACACTGCTGGCAACACCCCTCAGCCTGTGGGGTGTCCCATCATCCATCTCCAAGATGTCTGTGGTCTCTCGGGCATGGTGGGATACATTGCCAGTGACTGTTGATCGCCTGCTGACCTGAACACTCATTTCTTCCCATGGTCATTTTTCCTCTTTATATTCTGTCCATCAAGGCACAAGGCTCACATGCAGAGCATGTGTGGCAGCACATGGTGGCACCATGGGAGATTGCCACCCTAGCCTCAGAAGCACTAGAGCATCAAATGCCACGTTTCCTCAGTGGTTGCCCTTTTCCCACAGACTCCAACGGCCACAACACGTGGCCTTTTTCGCTCTCCAGACCAGCTTTCTTTTCTACTCTTGTTCTCTGGGACCATTCTGCATTAAGATATCCCTCTCTCCTCTAGAAAAACCTAAATACTCCTCTTTTTAAAGATGCAGAGCAGTTTATCTCCATTTTGACCCGCTTCATGGTCTACAAACACTCAATGCATGCATTTCTCAGTCAGCTCCTCCTGAGCTGCTCTCTCCTGTCTCAGGAGACCTGGTAGAGAGATTTAACTGTTGTCTGTCTTTCCTTCTAGTCACTAGCAGCAGATTAGCAATTTAGCTTCCCACTGAGATAAAACAGAAATTATTCCCATTTTCCCCGAAACTCTCTTAAACGGCAGAAGCAAGTATCGTCAGTTTGGATTTAGAGTAGCAAATATTTTTCCCTTGATCTTTGGGTGGGAGGAAAAATATTTCACTTTAAATACAGATGGCAGTGTATAGTCTGCCTTACACAGAAGGCCTAGCTAAGTAAATTCAAAAGTAAAACCGAGAAGAGACTGAGTGGGCTCAGCTGATCAACTTGTTTGCTTTCCCTGGCAGATTTCATCTAAACATGCTTCTGTTGCTACAAAAATCATTATTTTCCACAAGATAAATTCTAGCGTGATAGAGTAGGAAAAAAAAATCAGACTTTTTTGGGGAGGGAATTATCTGAGGTACAAATTATAATGAACCAAGTTACTGGACCTGGAGCATAGACCAAGCTTAATCTCTTCTAACTGCCGTCCTGAGCTGACTACTGCATGAGCCAGAATGGGCCACAATTACAATGTTTGGAAGCTTACTTCAATCACCTTTGCCTAGTCCACAGTTTTTCAACCTTAGTACTATTGGCCTTGGGGGATGGCTGATTCTTTTGGGGGGGAGGCTTTCCAGTGGACATCCCTGTGTCGCTAGAAGTACCCCTTCACTGTGCCCACGAAAAATGTGTCTAGACATGGCCAGATATTCCCTAGAGGGCAAAATCACCCCCTATTAACCATGGACTTAGTTCTAGTATTTACCTGGTTGTGCAGACCTAGTCTGTAAATTTGGGTTGACTCCAATTTAATGCAGAAAACCTATTAGGACTGTTGTACACACCCTGTAGTAACTGTTGGCACACAGCACACCAAGGGAGGCCCAGGATCTTGCTGATGGGTGTAAAGCGGTACCACTTACCCTTGCAGGCGCATACCAGTCATTTGGGGGAATCATGTTAATAACTCAGATCTATTTCAGCAGGTTTGGGGTGGAGCCTGGGATTCTCCAGTGACGCTGTTAGTCCAAACACCATACTATGAGTAGCAAGGGTGTTTAGCTGAGTAGGTCTGCAGTAGTAAGCCTTTCTCTGCCCACAGTGTCCCTACAGGGCTCTGGCTGGTCCAACAGAACCCTTGGGAGTCCGGTTTGACAGTCTTCTCTCTGTCTTCCCTAGGTTGTTGCTGCGCATCCCACTCTACTCCTTCAGTATGGTGCTCGTGGATAAGCATGGCATGGACAAGGAGCGCTATGTCTCCCTGGTGATGCCTGCGGCCCTCTTCAACCTGATCGACACTTTCCCCTTGCGAAAAGAGGAGATGGTGCTGCAAGCTGAAATGGGCCAGACCTGTAACACCTGATGTCACGGTTCCTCTCTTGGTGGTTCCTCCTCTCGTTCTCCACAGTACTAGGCACATGGAAAGGCCAGAAAAATATTCTTGATGTACAGATTTTTATTTGTAATTTTTAAAGTCTATTTTAATATGAGCTTTCTTTGCACTTAAAAATTACCATGGTGCTTTTTGTACTTTGAAGTGTACTCCCCAGAAATGGTGACTATGATAGGTACTCTTTCTCCTTCTTCCAATCATGGCTGGTCAACTTTCTAGAGAAATTAGAAACTACAACCTTCTACATGCTTTCAGTGTGTTATTCAGTGTAACACATAACTTACTTCTATTTTGTTTTTTATATAAAACATATTAATAAAATATTTTGGAGCAGATTTACTAAAACTTATTTTGTTTTAAGCACAAGCCCTACTTGGCTCAGTGGTTTTAGGAATGGAAAAATGTACTTACTTTCATCAGGAGGAACTCAGCTGAGCTGGGAGAGCTCCCTAACTCCCTAACTCACCTTCCAGGTGGTAGAGTAGCTCATGACAGCAACAAGCCAAAAATCAAAGAGGTAAGCCTTTGATCACTAACTTTGACAGCATAAACAAGAAGCACCAATTGTCTCCTTTTGTTTTTCCCCAGTGACCGTTGTTATGAGTCAGAGGTCAGAAGGATCAGCAAAGACAGAGGGATCGGCACCCTGTTGCTGGAATTCCATGTTCTGGGACCCTCCCCTTGAAGATAGTCCTACCAGGCCACGCCCAAAGCCACAAGTGCTAAACACACACTTAACCTCCAGTCTGCTAACACATTTTTAATGAGAACCTTAGCAGCAAGTCAGTTCCCATAGGAGAAACCAAGAACTTGTGCTATGGCACTACTTTCTGGCAAAAAACAAAAACAAAAACAAAAAAAACTCCCTAACTATTAACTGTTGAACTATTAGAATCAAAGTAAACAGACATTCGGAAGATGGCGAAGGATCTGCGCTCACCTTATCCCATGGGCACATCGAGTCGTCAGCTACACGTATAAAACGAACTCTGACAATTGCCTGAAGACTGGCACAACAGATCTTCTACAGCTGGTCATAGAAAGAAGGCCATGTCACAAAAGGTAAGAGGAGTGGAGATACGGTTGGGGACCAGACCCCTGGCACAGCTAACTGCGAAGAGGAGGGACATCACAAACATGGAGGAGACAACCAGACCCCACACCACATACTTCCCCATAATGTCTGGCTGTGGAAACTACTGGGGCTTCACTCTGGAAGAGCCCAAGGGGGATAGGAAACCGAGTTCCTGTCCTTAAAGAGCCAGCATACTAAATAACGGCCCCAGACCCAGCGCGGAAGCAACAGCTTGATAGGGCATACATGATGGAGATTTATCAACCAATTTAGAATGCAAGTCAGAGATCTGCAGATTCCTCTGGGAACAAAAGTACTGGTGGGCACCATTTTTTCTTACTCTTCTCCAGCCCAGACAGCCAGATGCTTTTAGGAGCCACCTCTAACACTGTCCATCTCTCTTGTTAGCACAGCATGCTTCCACCCTGGCCATCTCCTGTACAACCACCCGGTTCAACCTGCAACCCTGCCTCAGTTGGCAGGCAGCCCTGGCCAGGTCCGGCCCCTGCAATGTGATGGCTGCTCCCACCCCAGCACACTCACAGCTCCAGCAGCCAGACCTTTCAGCTGTCTGTTCATGGGGCACACCCTGCCCTTTGGTGCACCTGCAGCTGTATCAGGCTAACTGCGGACAGCTAGGCTGACTACCGTCCTTGCCCATGAAGGAGCCTGGGGTGACTGCAGCCAGACCTCTCAACAGCCCAGAGAGTAAAACTGCCCAATGCATTCAGAGCAGGCAAAGCAAAGCAAGTTATTGCAGACAGCCGGGCTGGAGACATTCATGGCTCCGTCACAAAAGGAGAGTGTACACAGATGACACGGGGCGCCCTAGAGTGCCTGAATCTGGTGACCAGGTGGGACTGTGTTATAGGGCACCACAGGACCTTTTACACAAGGCCGTTACTTTGAAGAACAGGAAACAAGGCTGACCTTCCAAATACACAGAGGCACAGAGTTGGAGAAAATGTGGAGACAGAGAAATGTGTCCCAAATGAAAGAACAAGACAAAATCACAGTAAAATAACTAAATAAAACAGAGATAATATTGATAATAACTTCTAAATAATGGTCATAAAGATACTCATTGGACTGGAGAAAAGAGTGGATGGACTAAGAACCTTAATGAAGAGATAGGAAATTTAAAAAAGAACCAGTCAGAACTGAAGAATTCAATACATGAAATGAAAAATTCATAGAGGGACTCAATAGCAGATGAAAGAATGTAGGAAAAAAATGGATCAGCAATCTGGAAAATGGTAAGAGGTAGCAACCAAGCTGAAAAGGAAAAAGAATAAAAAAGTTAGAGTAGGCTAAGGGGATTCTGTGACATCATCAAATGTCCTAACATTCACATTAAAGGGGGCCCACAAGAAGAAGAGAGAGAGGGGAGTCAGAACATTTATTTGAAGAAATAACAGCTGGGGAAGGAAACAGACATCCAGGTCCAGGAAGCCTAGAGAGTCCCTAGGAAGATAAACTCAAGTTTGCCTTTTAATAATAATTAAAATGGCAAAAGTAATGATAAAGATTTCAAAGCAGCAAGAGAAGACAATTATATACAAAAGAAATCCTGTAAGGCTGTCAGGTGATTTTTCAGCAAAACTTTGCAGGCCAGAAAGGAATGGCATGGCATCTTCAAAGTGATAAAAAAAAAAAAAACCCTACAACCAAGAACACTCTAGCCAGCATAGCTATCATTTAGAACAGGAGAGAGAGTTTCCCAGACAAGAAAAATTAAAGGAGTTCCTCAACCCTAAACCAGCCTTATAAGAAACGAAGGGAGGATTCTTTAAGTGGAAAGAAAAGGCCACACCTGGAAGTATGAAAAGTATAAAAGGAAAAAATTTCACAGGTAAAAGCAATCAGATGGAAAAGGCAGATTAATCACTTATAAATAGCCAGTGTGGAAGTTAAAACACAAAGTAGTAAAATAAATTTTATCTACAAAAATTAGTCAAGGGATATAAAAAATAAAAAGTTATAAAATATACATAAAACAGGGAGAGGGAATTAAAAATTAAGTGTTTTTAGATCATTTCAAACTTAAATAACTGTCAGTTTATTATAGAGTACTATACACATAGGATGTTATGAGAATGTAATGATATCCACAAATAAAAAACCTATAGTAAACACACACACAAAAATTAAATCCAAGCAAAAATGAAAGCAAGCTATCAAACCACAATGGAAGACATCAAAAGAAGAAAGGAACAGAAGAGAACTACAAAAGCAACGAGAGAAAATTTTCCAAAATGGCAGTAAGTACTTAGCAATACTTACCAATAATTAAATCAAATGTAGATGAACTCAGTGCTCCAGTCAAAAGATAGAGGGTGACTGAATAAGTAGAAAAACCAGACCCATCTATATGCTGCCTCCAAGAGAGTTACAGACATACAGACTAAAAGTGAAGGGATGGAAGAAGATATACCAATGGAGCAAAAAAAAAAAAAAAAAAAAAAGCTAAAGTAACTTATATCACACAAAAAAGACTTTAAATAGACTGTAGCAGGAAATAAAGAAGGCCATTACATAACAATAAAAGGATCAATTAAAAGGATATAACAATTGTAAACATCTATGCACCAAACATAGGAGCACCTAAATACATAAAGTAAATATTAATAGACATAAAGGGAGAACGTGAAAGTAACAAAATAATAATAAGGACTTTTACACCCCGTTAACATCAATGGATAGATTATCCAGACAGAAAATCAACAACCAAACTGTCTTTGAATGGCACATTAGACCAGGACCTAACAGCTACATATAGAACATTCCCTCTACAAAGAGTGGAATACACATTATTTTCTAAGCACATGGAACATTCTTCAGGATAAATTACATGTTGGGCCACAAAACAAGTCTAAAGAAATTTAAGAATACTGAAATATCTAAAGCATCTTTTCTAACCCCAATGATATGAAACCAGAAATCAATTACAATTTTAAAAACTAGAAAAAGTGGGCCAAAAAATAGGCCAAAAAGAGGCTAAAAAATAAAAATACATGAAGACAAATAAAAATGAAAACATTAGTCCAAAATCTTTAGGACATAGAAAAAGCACTTCTAAGAGGAATGTTTATACTGATTCAGGCCTATATCAAGAAACAATATTCAAGCATAGAGGACATTAGGAGAAGGGGAAAAATGAAGGGGGAGAAATTGGGAGTGGGAGACGAACCATGAGAGACTATGAAATAACTGGAGGGTTTTAGAAGGGAGGGGGTCGGGGGACGGGTGAGCCTGGTGATGGGTATTAAGGAGGGCACGTATTGCATGGAGCACTGGCTGGTACATGCAAACAATGGATCATGGAACACCACATCAAAAACTAATGATGTATTGTATGGTGACTAACAACACAATTAAAATAAAAAACAAATGTATTTTAGGGGCACCTGGGTGGCTCAGTGGGTTAAGCCTCTGCCTTTGGCTCAGGTCATGGTCTCAGAGTCCTGGAATGGAGCCCCGCATCGGGCTCTCTGCTTAGCAGGGAGCCTGCTTCCTCCCCTCTCTCTCTCTGCCTGACTCTCTGCCTACTTGTGATCTCTCTCTGTCAAATAAATAAATAAAATCTTTAAAAAAAAAAAACAAAAAAGGTATTTTAAAAAAACAAACTAACCTTATACACCAAAAGGAACTAGGAAAAAAACACGCAAAGCTCAAAGCTAGTAAAAGGAAGGAAATAATAAAGATTAGAGGAGAAATAAATAAAACAGACACACACATACACACACAAAACAAGAATAGAAATGTTCAATGAAACCAAGAGCTATTTCCTTGAAAAGATAAACAAAATTGATAAATTTATAGCTAAACTCATCAAAAAGACAGGACTCCAATAAAATGGGAAATGGTGGATGAGAAATAAAAACACCACAGAAATATAAAGAATTATAAGAGAATATTACAAAAACTTATGTGCTTACAAATTGGACAACCTAGGAAAAAATGGATAAATTTCTAGAGACACAATTTTCCAGAACATGAACCAAGAAGAAACAGAGGAGTGAGGAGTTAAGATGGTGGAGGGGTAGGGGAACCCTAAATTGGTCTCTTCCCTTGAATACAACTAGATAGTTATCAAATCATTCTGAACACCTGAGAAATCAGAGATATGAGAAAGCAAATGCTGCAAGTCCACAAGTAGAAAAGTGACCACCATTTGAAGGTTGAAGATAAGGAGATTAAATCTAGTGTGATATAGCTGAAGATATGGCAGAGAGAGGGAGCCTGCTTAAGAAGGCTACCGTAGGGGCGCCTGGGTGGCTCAGTGGGTTAAGCCGCTGCCTTCGGCTCAGGTCATGATCTCAGGGTCCTGGGATCGAGTCCCGCATCGGGCTCTCTGCTCAGTGGGGAGCCTGCTTCCTCCTCTCTCTCTCTGCCTGCCTCGCTGCCTACTTGTGATATCTCTCTGTCAAATAAATAAATAAAATGTTTAAAAAAAAAAAAAAGAAGGCTACCGTAAAGTATTGTAAACAGAGGAGTGCAAAATGGGAACTTCTAGAAGTCTGCTACAGTGGGGGATGTGCCTGGCTTAGAGGTGTGCAGGTGGAAAAGCAGGGCAGAATCCTAGGTGGGACAGCCTGGTCTCAGGATCCCCACGGGGGTCACAAGAAGAACAGGGATGCCTAAGTGCAGCAGAATTTCCAGGCATCAGAGCAGGGAAGCTGGCTGAAAACAGCGAGTGCAGGCACCAGCTTTCTGCTCTGTGTTGACATAAACTAAACAGCTGCATGGTCTGGGGACCACTCTTCTAGTGGGGGCCCAGCAAAATGCAGAAGTGTAGCAAGACTCCTTCCCTCTTCCAAGAGGAAGAGTGCACAAGAGTCCATAAAATTTAGAGTTTTAAAACAGTTGTGTGCTTGAGATAAAAATGCTTGGTCACAAGCTGGGTGAACAGAGTTCTGACCAAAACTTGGGAGGCAAGAGTGACTGCTTTTCTGTGAGGGCTCACTAAAGGATGGGGGAAAGGACTTTCAGTTCCAGGGCTAGAGAGTAGAGCACAGCCATATTGATACCCCCCATCCCACCCCAAATCAGGGCTGAAAGCCTTCTGGGAGCAAAACAGTGCCGCCTAGTGGAGTCCGGAGCCACTTACACCAAGCCCTGCCTCTGCGCACTGGAGGCCCATTTCCACTAGGGCCAAGTGCACCAGAGAATCAGCACAGCAAGCCCCTCTCCTAGAAGACCAGCACAAACAACTGACTCTCACCAAGTTTACTGATCATAGAGGGCTGAAAATCAGACAAAGACCACATCATAAAAGAGAATTACCAATATCCGTGACAAACATGAATGCCAGAATTCTCACCAAGATAGTAGCCAGTAGGATTAAAAGGATTCTTCACCATGACCAAGTGGAATTTCTTCCTGGGCTGCAAGGGTGGTTCACTGGATCCACGAATCAATCAATGTGATACATGATGTTAATAAATGAAAGGATAAGAACCATATGATCCTCTCAACTGATGCAGAAAAAGCATTTAACAAAACACAGCATCCTTCCTGGGTTGAAACTCTCCACACTGTAGAGATAGAGGGAACATTCACCAAAATCATAAAAGCCATCTACGTAAAGCCCACAGTGAATATCATTCTCATTGAGGGAAACAGAAATTTCCCCCAAGGTCATGAACATGGCAGGGATGCCCACTCTCACCACTTGTTTGACATAGTACTAGAAGTCCTAGCCTCAGCAATCAAACAACAACAACAACAACAAAGGTATTCAAATTGGCAAAGAAGTCAAACACACTCTTCACAGATGACATGATATTTTATGTGGAAAACACAGAAGCCTCCACTCCAAAATTGATAGAACTCATACAGGAATTCAGTAAAGTGGCAGGATATAAAATCAATGCACAGAAATCAGTGGCACTTCTATACTTAATAATGAGACTGAAGAAAGGGAAATGAAGGAATTGGTCCCATTTATAATTGCACCAAAAGCCATAAGATACTTAGGAATAAACCTAACCAAAGAGGTAAGGAATCTGTACTCTAAAAACTATAGAACATTTATGAAAGAAATTGAGAAAGACACAAAGACATCGAAAAATATTCCATGATCATGGATTGGAAGAATAAATATTGTTAAAATGTCTATATACCCAGAACAATCTACATATTCAATGCAATGCCTATAAAAATACCATAGACATTATTTACAGAGCTGGAACAAATAATCCTAAAATTTGTATGGAACCAGAGAAGACCCTGAATAGCCAGAGAAACACTGAAAAAGAAAACCAAAGCTGGTGACATCACAATGCCAGACTTGGAGAGGATGTGGAGAAAGGGGAACCCTCTTACACTGTTGGTGGGAATGCAAGTTGGTGCAGCCTCTTTGGAGAACAGTGTGGAGATTCCTCAAGAAATTAAAAATAGAGCTTCCCTACGACCCTGCAATTGCACTCCTGGGTATTTACCCCAAAGATACAGATGTCGTGAAAAGAAGGGCCATCTGTACCCCAATGTTTATAGCAGCAATGGCCACAGTCGCCAAACTATGGAAAGAACCAAGATGCCCTTCAACGGATGAATGGATAAGGAAGATGTGGTCCATATACACTATGGAGTATTATGCCTCCATCAGAAAGGACGAATATCCAACTTTTGTAGCAACATGGACGGGACTGGAAGAGATTATGCTGAGTGAAATCAGTCAAGCAGAGAGAGTCAATTATCATATGGTTTCACTCATTTGTGGAGCATAACCAATAGCTTGGAGGACAAGGGGCGTTAGAGAGGAGTAGGGAATTTGGGTAAATTGGAAGGGGAGGTGAACCATGAGAGACTATGGACTCTGAAAAACAGTCTGAGGGGTTTGAAGTGGCGGGGGGGTGGGAGGTTGGGGTACCAGGTGGTGGGTATTATAGAGGGCACAGCTTGCATGGAGCACTGGGTGTGGTGAAAAAATAATGAATACTGTTTTTCTGAAAATAAATAAATTGGGGGAAAAAAAGATATATTACAGTGGTGTAATCATCAAAAGAGTATGGTACTGGCACAAAAACAGACACATCGATCAGAACAGAACAGAGAACCCAGAAATGGACCCTCCACTCTGTGGTCAACTAATCTTCGACAAAGCAGGACAGAGTATGCAATGGAAAGAGGACAGTCTCTTCAATAAATGGTGTTGGGAAAACTGGACAGCCACATGTAGGAGAATGGTACTGGACCATTTTCTTTCACCATGCACAAAAATAAACTCAAAATGGATGAAAGACCTCAATGTGAGAAAGGAATCCATCAAAATACTAGAGGGTAACACAGGCAGTAATCTCTTCAACCTTGGATGCACCAACTTCTTGCTAAACACTTCTGCAAAGGCAAGGGAAACAAAAGCAAAAATGAACTATTGGAACTTCATCAAGATAAAAACCTTCTGAACAGCAAAGGAAACAGTCAACAAAACCAAAAGGCAACCTACAGAGTGATAGAAGATATTTGCAAATGACACATCAGATAAAGGATTAGTATCCAAGATCTATAAAGAACTCTTTTTTTCAACTTCATCAACTTGTTGTATTTCCTTTCAGTGTTTCAAAAATGCATATATTCACACTTTTTCTTTCCAAAATGGACACTGGGCTGCAGTTTTGAGTCCCACTTTTCCTCATAGCATATTCCATGTCGTTTAACGATATTAATAAGAACCTTTGTTCTGGAAACACAAATTCCGAGCTAAATATTTTACATATACATAATTTCATTTTTAGACAACTTTTGTCATTTTACTGATGGGGAAATGATCTCCAGATCTTACATAACTTGCTGCGGGTCCGAGTTACAAATGGTGAACCAGGACTTGAACCCCAGTTTCTCTTACTCTAAAACCTGAATGATCGCTAGAAAATTCTGTCCCTTATCATAGTTAAAAGCAAAATTGCTATATGGCTGTAAAATATTCAGATTGTATATGTTCCAACCTTAATAAATTCATTTCTTATAAAGAATTTTTCAAACTCCATAACCAAAAAACAAATAATCCAGTCAAGAAATGGGCAGAAGACATGAGCAGATATTCCTCCAGAGAAGACATACAAACAGACACATGAAAAAATGCTCCATATCACTTGGCATCAGGGATACAAATCAAAACCACAATGAGAGACCTCCTCACACCAGTCAGAATGGCTAAGATTAACAAGTAAGGAAACCACGAATGTTGACCAAGATGCAGAGAAATTGGAACCCTCTTACACTGTTAGCAGGAATGCAAGCTGGAAATGGTTAAAGAGATTCCTTAAGAAGTTGAAAATAGAGCTACCCTATGACACAGCAATCACACTCCTGGGTATTTACCCCAAAGATACAAATGTAGTGATCCAAAGGGACACCTGCACCCCAATGTTTATAGCAGTAATGTCCACAATAGCCAACAGTAAAAAGAGCTGAGATGTCCACTGACAGATGAATGGATAAAGAAGATATGGTGTTGTGTGTTTGTGTGTATACAAAATGGAATATTACTCAGCCATCAGAAAGAATGAATACTTACTGTTTACATTGATATGTATGCAACTGGAGGTTATTATGCTGAGCAAAGTAAGTCAATCAGAGGAAGACAGTTATCATATGGTTTTACTCATATGTGGAATACAATAGCACAGAGGATCATAGGGGAAAGAAGGGAAAACTGAATGGAAAGTCATCAGATGAAAGGAAAAACTGTGACAGACTCTTAACTATAGGACACAAACTGAGGGTTCCTAAAGGGGAGGGGGGCTGGAGGATGGGGTATTTGGGTGATGGGCATTAAGGAGAACATGAGTTGTGATGAGCACTGGGTATTATATACAACTGATTAATTACTGAACACAACAGCAGAAACTAATGATGCACTGTATGTTGACTAATTGAATTTAAATAAAGATCAAAGAGAAGTGGGGAAGGAGGAGGGTATCAATACTACCTTTCAAATAAGAGATACTGGAGAATGGAAAAAAGAACACTTACAAGTTACAAAAAATGATACAAGGGAAAGTCATTTACTTTCTAAGTAAAAGGATTTACTTAGAATTGTCTTGAAAATAAACATACCAAAGATACAGGAAGGTTATTTTCCTATGAAATATCTGTGCGGAAGAGCGGTGGTCCAGAAGGCATCACCAAAAGATCTGGGATTGACTCAGAGAATATGAGAATGAGATGTCAACAGAAGACTAGTTAGAAGATTGGCAAGATGTTCATGCTTATAATTAAAGGATTATGAAAATAAGAGGCGTGGATAAAGCTGGCAGGTTCTGAAGTCCCCATTTGCAGAGTACCCCTGTTTTGGTGCCAGGACTGACCCTCATGGTGATTGCTGTGTAACCTTTCTTAGACTTCAAGACAGGAAGAGCCAGGTCCAGGCCTCAAATGTGGCTAGAACTGAGCTCATGGTAGGTGCTGGACTTGTCTCTTCCTGTCTTGGAGTCTAGAAGAGTTTATGCAGGAATCATCATGAATCCCAGAAGGTAATAGGATTTCCTAGAGAGTCGTTAGTTCCATGTGTGGGGCAGGAAAACTCAAAAGGGAGCCTGAGACAGCTTGCTATTGTCACAACATAAGAATACTTTCAGAGGTAACTGAGGTAATATTTCTTAAAAGTAAAGATAAAGGGGCGCCTGGGTGGCTCAGTGGGTTAAAGCCTCTGTCTTCGGCTCAGGTCATGATCCCAGGGTCCTAGGATCGAGCCCCGCATCGGGCTCTCTGCTCAGCAGGGAGCCTGCTTCCTCCTCCCTCTCTTTCTGCCTGCCTCTCTGCCTACTTGTGATCTCTGTCTGTCAAATAAAATAAAATCTTAAAAAAAGTAAAGATAAAGAAGGAATCCCTCAAAATCAATTAAAAATACAAACAACAAAAAAAATGAGCAGAAGATTTCATCGGACAGTTCATGAAGAAGACATGTGAAAAGCCAGTAAGCATAAGAAGTCATCAGGGAAATGAAAAGTGAAAACCACAGAAAATACCCCTTGAGTGGTTACAATTAAAAAGACCAATATACTCAAACAAAAAAATTTTAAAAACCCCAAATGTAGCAAATTGTTATTAGTGAATCTGGGTAACAAGTATTCAAGAATTCTTTTCTCTCTCTTTCTCTCTCTCTCTCTTTTTTTTTTTTAGAAAGAGAGAACAACTGAGCATGAGTAGGGGGAATGGGCAGAGGGAGAGGAAGAAGGAATCTTAAGCAGGCTCCATGCCCAGCATGGAGCCCAATGTGGGTCTTGATCTCACAACCCCAAGATCATGACCTGAGCTGAAATTAAAAGTTATTAAAAGTTGGATGCTTCGCCAAACTATGGAAAGAACCAAGATGCCCTTCAACGGATGAATGGATAAGGAAGATGTGGTCCATATACACTATGGAGTATTATGCCTCCATCAGAAAGGATGAATACCCAACTTTTGTAGCAACATGGACGGGACTGGAAGAGATTATGCTGAGTGAAATAAGTCAAGCAGAGAGAGTCAATTATCATATGGTTTCACTTACTTGTGGAGCATAACAAATAGCATGGAGGACAAGGGGCGTTAGAGAGGAGTAGGGAATTTGGGTAAATTGGAAGGGGAGGTGAACCATGAGAGACTATGGACTCTGAAAAACAGTCTGAGGGGTTTGAAGTGGCGGGGGGGTGGGAGGTTGGAGTACCAGGTGGTGGGTATTATAGAGGGCACGGCTTGCATGGAGCACTGGGTGTGGTGAAAAATAATGAATACTGTTTTTCTGAAAATAAATAAATTGGAAAAAAAAAAGTTGGATGCTTAACTGACTGAGCCACCCAGTTGCCCTGGGAATTCTTAACCCTTAATGAAACTTTTCTCTAAGTTTGAAATTATTTCAAATTAAAAGTTAAAAAAATTACACCATGAAACTAAAACTGTTTGATATCCGGGGGAAAAAAGAACCCGTATGAATAAAGTCTCCTTGTGGCGGGGGGAGGACTAGTAGTGAAAGTATTGGCAGGATACAGAATGACTAGAACTCTCCTACACTGCTGGTAGGAGTGTGAAATGCTGAAGCCATCTGATAGAAACTGATAGTTTCTTATAAAGTTAAACATATAAGTTCCTTAAAACCTAACAATTCCACTCCTAGGTGTGTTTTCAAGAGACAAGAAAATGTAGATACACAATTGCAGCTTTATTCATCATTAACTCTGCTGGAAATTGCCCAGGAGAATGTTTAACCTGGCATGATGTCATACTACCCAAAACAAATATATACAAACTACTGATCTGTGCTGTACTGATATGATATAAAATTATTATCCTGAGGGGGAAAAGCCAGACTCAAATGAGTATACATATTATACAATTCCCTTCACATGAAATTTTTTTAACAAGCAAAACTTGTCCATAGTGACAGGAACCAGTACAACAGCAGTTTCATCTGTCAGGAAATAAACTGATTGGAAAGGAGCACAAAGGAAGCATCGTGGGTTATTGGAAAACGTCTACCTTTATAAGGATGTAGGTTAAAGCCCAAGTGCCAACAATTTGAACACAAAAAATATGATCATGATTAATGTCAACTAGAGCCGCAAGTCTACAATGATGTAAAATGGTCAAAAGCCACAAAGTATGTTTCAAAATGGCATATGAAATGATGAGAATTGATCACAAAATGCAGGTGTGAGTGCAAGATGTTGGACAAATGCCCAGCTGCTAAGACCGAAGGGGAAGACTATGAGAAAATGAGTGTCTGATGATGGCCCTTAGCCCAACATCAGAACCATCCAGGTAAGAGGATGTTAAATTAGACTCACTGTGTGAATTGTGGGGGAAGAAAGTGTTTCTAGAACACCACATAGGTGGAGGAGAACACATTTTCAAGGACCTGCTATGGACTTTTATCTTCCTACAGATGAGGACATGGCCTTGCTGATCTTGGCTCAAAGATGGGAGGAGACAGGGGTTCCACATCATTTAGCAGCAGAAGAACTCACATCATACTAACTCTCCTGCTGATAATTATAACTCTGGAAAGCCAGAAAAAAAGGTGGCTTGAATTCACTGGAACTCAGTCAAAAGCAGGCAAAAACTGGAGAAGATAGGACCCTGAAAGAATGGAAACACACTGAATGATCTCCATATTTAGCTTCGGAAGCCTCTGAGGCTCTTTCCATTTGCTTGATGAACTGGACATGGAACTCAAGCAGAAAGCCATAGTCTTGGCTGAAAATTCAGAGGACAGAGGCAGGGTGGCTACAGAGACTGGAAACTGAGAAACATGGGAGAGAAGAGAAAGCCATAGTGAAGGAGTCTCTGAATCTGCAGATAAATTTTTCTCAAATCTTTAACTGACCCCTGAGTTGTACATGTGCACAGTCAACTTCCAGAGTCCAGGTGGGAAAAGAACAGTTGAAGGTAAAAGAGTTCAACAGACAGCTCGGCAGCAGGTCCGTGCCTGAGATCAAGTCATGTTAAAGGGGTTCACTGAACAGCTGAGGTTTCGATGGAAAACCCAGAAGTAAAGACTAAGCCTCTGGACCAAAATAAACCCAAACAGACCTGCTCGACAAATCCTAAAACCAAGCTTCCACGAGTTCAGGAAGATACACTGGTAATTTAACTGTCTGCAAGAACAAAAATGAGGTCAACCTATATGGTAAGCATTCCCTTAAGTTAGCAGTTCTCAAATCTTGGGAAGACTCCAATGCACTTTTGTTTATGTGGGTGATATCTACCAATACTTCTGTATTATAAATACAAACTAATAAGGGAAAAAAATCTCATTTATAATTGTATCAAAAAGAATCAAATACCTTTTGAAAATAATACATAGGAATAAATTTAACTAAGGAGGTAAAAGACCTGTTCCCTGAAAACTATAAGACAATGATGAAAGGAATTGAAGATGACACAAATAAATGGAAAAAGATTCCATACTCATAGATTGGAAGAATTAATATTGTTAAAATGCACATACAACCCAAAGCAATCTATAGATTCAATGTAATCCTTCCCTAAATTCCAATGGCATTTTTCATAGAAATAGAACAAACAATCCTAAAATTTGTGTAGAACCACAAAAAAAACCCCAAATAATCAAATCAGTCTTGAGAAAGAGAAACAAAGCTGGAGGCACCATGCTCCCAGATTTCAAACTATATTACAGTTATAATAATCAAAACAGTATGGTACTGGCATAAAAATAGATCAATGGAACTGAATAGACAATCCATAAATAAACCCACACATATATGGTCAATCCATTTATGACAAGGAAGTCAAGAATATATAATGGGGAAAGGATAATCTCTTTAATAAATGGTGTTTGGAAAACTGGACAGCCACATGCAGGAGACTGAGTCTGGACCATTATTTTATGCCATACATAAAAATTAACTCAAAATGGATTAAAGATTTGAATGTAAGACGTAAAACCATAAAACTCATAGAAGAAAACATAGACATTACGTAATCTCCTTGACTTTAGTCTTGGAGAGGATTCCTTGGATCTGATTCCAAAAGCAATAGGAACAAAAGCAAGAAATAAACAAGAGGGACCACATCACACTAAGAGCTTTTTACACAGCAAAGGAAATCATTTTTAAAATAAAAAAGCAACCTACTAAATAGAAGATATTTGCAAATCACATAGCTAAAAAAGGGGTTAGTATCAAAAATATATAAAGAACTCATACAACTCCAAAGCCAAAACCCAAAAACTAATGACATACTATATGTTGGCTAATTGAATTTAAATTTTTAAAAAAGAGTGGAAGATCTGAATAGAAGTTTTCCCAAAGAAGATATACAGATGGCCAACAGGCATGTGAAAAGATGCTCAGCATCACTCATCATCAGGGAAATCCAAATCCCATTGAGATCTCACCTCACAACTGTCAGAAGAGCTAGAATCAGAAAGACAAGAAACAAAAGTGTTGACAAGAACGTAGAAAAAAAGGAAACCTCATGCATTGTTGGTGGGAATGTGAACTGGGGCAGCCACTGTGGAAAACAGTATGGAGGTTCCTCAGAATATTAAAAATAGAATTACCACATGATCTGGCATTTCCACTTCTGGATTCTTATCCAAAGAAAACAAAATCAGTATCTCAAGAAGATATAAGCACCTCTACATTCACTGCAACACTATTTACAACAGTCAAGATATGGAAACAAGCTAAATGTCCATTGATAGATGAATGAGTAAGGAAAATGTATGTGTGTGTGTGAAAAATATTATTCCGCTGTAAAAAATATGGACTTACCATTTACAACAGCAACATGGATGGATCTTGAGGACATTATCCTAAGTGAAATAAATCAGAGAAAGATAAATCCCATATGGTGTTACGTATATTTATAATCTAAAATGGCAAAGAAGCAAACCAAAAAACCAACCTCAAAATTACAAAAGATTTATTATTGGTGGTTGTTGGGGGTGAGGGGTTGGGGATGGGTGAGAAGGGTGAAAGGGATCAAACGATAGAAACTTCTAAATATAAAATAAGCCATTGGGATTACTGTATACTATGGCAATTATAGTTAATACTGTAATCCATATCTGAGAATTGTTAAGAGAGTAAACCTTACAAGTTCTCATCCCAAGAAAAAGATTTTTCTAACTATATATGGTAACAGATGTTAACAGACATTGTGGTGATCATTTCACAATATATACAAGCATTAAATCATGTTGTACACTTGAAACATCAATTATACCTTAAAATAATATGGGTATAAAAATTATAGCATTCTTGGTATTATAGGTCAAGTATAAGTTAATAGGAGGCTAAAACAGAAATTTTAAAAAATCTGTATTTAATTCATTTAGAAAAAATAATAACCTCATGTTAAAATAGTTATTTTATATTTTTCAGTTATAGTTACATAATTAGTTACATAGTTTAGTTATATAGTTTATATTTTTAGAAAATGAAATATGCTTCTCAAAAAAAGTGAGCTATGTGACATTTTACATTATTACTAGTGTTTTCAAAGTTTGCCATGAAAGCAGATAGTTAGATTCTCATATCTGCTTTTCTATTCAGTCTGTTGTAATACCAATATATTGTTTTGATCAAAGCATATAAAGAAAATCTGGCTTCACAGAAATATATATTTGGACTAGAGAGGAGTATTTTAATAGCTTATTTATATAACTGGATGTTTTTCTTTGACTTTTCACCAAAACACAGCAAGTAGTCATTCCTTCAAGATTAATGTTATTATAGAAAAATTTTTATATTCTATTGCATTAGAGTCCATTGTCTATCTTGTACTTTGAATGGATCTTTTACCCATGTATGACTTTCTACCTTGCACATTGGTCGTTTAGAAAATATTGGTTCACTGAGTCAGGCAAACCTTCCAAAGGTCGAGAAAATTTGGTCAATAGTATTAAGAAAATTCACATCACCATCGATCTTTTCAGAAAATTCTCTCAGTGTTGGGAAGCTGTCATACTCAAAAGGTGTATACAAGTTTATCAAAATTCAAATTTTTACTTCCAAGCTCAAATTTTATAATTGTTAATAAATACTCAGTTGTTTTTCTTGAAAGGATGGGCATACATTGTTCATTTGTGAGAAACTGTCCGCCCAGTCCTCAAGACTGTGTGACATGGTTCATTTGTCATTTGTTCTTTCAAATAATGAAATGGTGATAAATGCAGCCAGTTCAATTTGCAGCTCAAAGGCACAAAGGCTTTTCCTTGTGACAACCCTTGTACTCTGCCATGTACAAAAAAATTAAAAACATGCATTTAAAGGTCAAGATGTAATAATGTTAATAATTTTCACTGCTTCATGAAGGATTTTCTTCAATCCAAGTGGCATTTTATGTATTTGCAATGCATGCATAAAGGCAAAGAAACACACTACTTCGATTTATGCTAAAGTAGCTGTGGTTTTACTCACCATTGCTTTCCGACCATTGGTGCAAACATCGACACGGTGAAAAAAAGCAAGTTAAGGAAAATCGTTTTGACCTTGCTGACCCCCTGAAAAGCTTTTCAGACACCCAGCGGTCTGAAGACCACACGCTATGAACTACTTCCCTAAACAGAAGTGCACTGATGTTTCTGGAATGTGACAGAATCCAGGAATGCCGACAGGAGCTTGTGTAGAAAGGACTGGAATCGTACCAAAAATTTGGCTCTTTTCTCCACTCTGACAGGACTCATGGAGCGTGTTCCTGGTAGCTGTGTGCTTTATCGACAAAGGAAAGCCCCTTCGAATTTGTTGCATCTGTTCCTGTTTTCTGCCGATCTCGTTCTTTCAATAAATTCTATATCCTGCCCTAAATTAATTGGAAATTAAGAGCAGGGATGAGTGGAATCTTTCAGCCCATCAAGAATCCAAACTAATACTGCACACACAGTATTGCACTTAATCTTCACAAAAAGGTCACAGATATTTCATTTCCTTCCAGCTTTACTGGCTTTTTAACCACACAAATTTGAGACTCAATGTAACAGAAGAAACGCTGGAAGGTTCTTCTTAGTTTAGTGCCCTAAGGCAAGGGGCATTTTTTTTTAAAGCAGGACCTGCAAACACCACACCCTTGTTGGCGTTCTAGTTCTCTCAATACTCTTTATGTCAGTCCTTCTTGACCCTAGGCACACGCTGGAATTATCTGGGGAGTTTCAAAAATACTGATGCCTGGGTGCCGTCCCCAGAGATGGTGATGATGTAATTTGCCTGGGTATCCACATGGCCTGGGGGGATTTTCAGAGTTTCCAAGGACTCAGCCAGGGACTGAGAACCACTGAGAAGGAGGCTGATATAATCAGCCTTAGAAATATTTACCAGGGACACCCGGGTGGCTCAATCGGTTAAGCCGCTGCCTTTGGCTCGGGCCATGATCCTGGGGTATTGGGATCAAGTCCTGCATCGGGCTCCGTGCTCTGCAGTGAGCCTGCTTCTCTCTCCACCTCTGCCTGCTTGTGTGCTCTCTCTGTCAAATAAATAAATAAGTAAAATCTTAAGAAAAAGAAAAAAAGAAAAGGAAAGGAACACCAAAGTCACTGCTTCTCTGCTATGGCCAATGGTTACAGTATGCATTGCATAGTAAGAATTACACTTAACTCATTTAAAATAGAGCACTTGTTTTTCTTTAGGAATCAAAGCATAGGAATGATGCCAAGGCATCTTGCGTCGTTAACCAGAATCAATTTTATTGGTGAACATGCAGAGTCAAGATGCTTATCTATTACTATGGTGTCTGTTCTGAAGATGTTCCGCTGAAGGATTTATTTTCCTGTTTGTTCTATGACTGTGTCAGAGCTTGGGTGAAATTTGATCTCTGGGCACAGAATGTGGTGGTTTTTTGTTTTTGTTTTTGTTTTTTTTTTAAAGAATTTTTATTTATTTATTTGACAGAGACAGATCACAAGTAGGCAGAGAGGCAGGCAGAGAGAGAGAGGAGGAAGCAGGCTCCCTGCTGAGCAGAGAGCCCGATGCGGGACTCGATCCCAGGACCCTGAGATCATGACCTGAGCCGAAGGCAGCGGCTTAACCCACTGAGCCACCCAGGCGCCCCCAGAATGTGGGTTTTTTGTCTCATCTGTCTGTCCCCCCATCAGAAGGAACAAGTTTTCCAGCAGGACAGTGCTGTACTTAGGCTGCTGTTCTGAGACTGACAAGTTGACTTCAAATAGAACCGAAATGTCTTTGTTTCATAGAATTCCGTTTGACTCTTGGGCAGACTAGTAAGTGGGTTTCTGATGCCCTCTGAGACCAGGGACAGATTTAAAGTCTTGGAGAGAGGAGCCACCCCTTTCTTGGAATATTGGAAGGCAGCTATGCTCACCACTCTACCACTGATGCTTTTTCTTGGAATACTAGAACGAGAAGAAATGCTTTCCTTTCTCAACAAGTGGCGGCCATTTTAGAAGATGGTTCTGGGAAGGGACTGAGTTCCAGGGCCGTCTAAAGTGCTGCTTCTCAAAGTCTAGTTCTCTTACTGGCTGCAGGTTCCTGGACCATTTGCTACTACTGTTTCACAAAGAGGTAGGGAACTGCAAGTTCCCTATGTAATTTCCCAACATAAATCCGCAGTATCGATAAACACATTATTTGGTTTGGCTGATATTTTTTGACAGCAAAACCTTCTCAACAGAGGCAGCATGTTGATTTTGAATTTGGAGGTAAGCTCCTTATTATGGACCAGTGCTCTGAGTATCATTGTTCTAGAGGAGAACCAGAGGTGAGCCACTTTTTCCTTTGTCTCTACGGGGACAATTACAAATCAGGAAAAGGAAACACAGCAGACTTTTCCAAAAGCACAGTAGCTCTTATACGTGACTGACGAGACTCAGTCATTGCTAGATTTCTGTAATAAGACAGTCTGTGCAGTTCCAATCAGTAGTCTCACTAAAGGACTGATAAAATTCTCTAGAATTCTCTGGGCTAGGCAGCCTAGCCTAAGTAAGGTCTTACCATTGTAAATAAGGCTATTAAAAACAGAGTTGACCAGAATATAAGCTGGTTGTTACACGGAGCAGTGGATGTGAGCTAACTGAGGAATCTGAGGGGTTCCAGACTTGGGGACCACTCTCTCCTTGCAGAGAACTCTGAACTCAGTTCATGGCTAGTCACAAACAACAACAGTACCGCTTCACGAAAAGCAAATTTCTACCCACATTGGTAGCATTTGCTTTAGAGCTATCCCCTTCTATGAGAAATGGAATGACTATCCAGCATTTTAATGTTTTAGCCCAGGTTGTAAAAAACTAGGAATCCCAGGCTAGGCCATGACCTTCTTGTTGACTATCCATCTCAAGACTGAGAAAAAGCATCTCAGTACGTAGGAAGAGTAAGTGTTGACTCTGATATTTGAGCTTTATTCTGAACACACCATCTGTCGTACCACTATACTGTATCTGTCTTTGAGTTGAGCTGCACTATGAATGCTAATCATTCAATGATTCATTCATTCACCAGGAATATATCACAACTATATCACAACTAGCATAGTTCATTGATTCTAAGATGCACACCCCCCCCACACACACAGTTTAACATCTTTGAAGCGGGGAATGTCTTATCATCAATGACATCATTTTTAGTCAAAGTCCTGCTGGGAAACAGATCGCAGACTCACATGGGAAAGAGGACCTAATGAAACAGATTATAATGGTGTGGGTGTGGTAAAGGAACTCAGTGGGGGATCCTGTAGCGCTTCAAAACTTGCAGTATCAAAGGATATTTACCACCCTAAGCTTGAAGGGTAAGGGGTGGGGGGAATCAGTGGAACCCAGAGAGAGTTGTAGGTATAGTATTAGGACAGACCACCCAAGAGGAGCTGGGACAGAGGAACACAGCCTCTAACAGCCTTCAGTCCTGCAGGGAAGGAGTATGGGGGATAAACATCCTGAACTTTCTCTCCTCTTGTCTTCTAGTCTACCACTAATTGCTCCAGTTGGCCAAACTCAGCTGAAAACCAGAGGGCAAAGGAGCAAAGCACAAAGCAGTTTGGGAAAAGCACCCAATACATAATAATAGGGGCTCAACGAATGGAACTCTTCCCTCGTCACTGCCTATGATTTATTCCAGGGAGTGCAAAGGGAGCTGTTGATCAGGATTCAGATTTACAGGAAGATAAGTAAGCCAGACCCACAATGATGGTTGGATTCGTAGCTGAGCACCAAGAACAGTTGTGTTCAGGGACACCTGGGTGGCTCAGTTGGTTAAGCCACACCTGGGTAGGTCAGTTGGTTAAGCCACTGCCTTCGGCTCAGGCCATGATCCCAGGGTCCAGGATCGAGTGCGGGATCGGGTCCCTTGCTCCGCAGGGAGCCTGCTTCTCTCTCTGCCTTTGTCTGCCACTCTGCATGCTTGTGCGTGCTTGCTTGCTCTCTCTCTCTATCTGTCTGACAAATAAATAAATAAAATCTTAAAAAAAGGGAAGAGTTGTGTTTAACATCACCCTCGCCTTAGAAACAAAACCCACTCACTCATTCTGTGTGTCAGTTCAGCAAATGTGTTTTTATCTGAAGACAAACACGTATAAAAACAGGAGGAACAGGTGACATATAATGAGTCCTCAAGGGTCTCCAGGCCATCTTCAAGAACTCGGGAGTAACTTGCAATAGAACACATTAGAGATATTAGGAAAGTGAATTTAATGGAAAAGACATTAAACTTTGCAGCAAGGACAGGGTGGCACAAAGCTTTGGTTTGGGGTGCATGTTCCATACAGAAGCTTAAAAGTAGGCAAGTTACACATTTAAGTATTGTTACCAATTTTACACTGAACCCAGCAAGACAAGTGGATAGGAACAATTGTTTGGAGTCAAAAATAGAACCAAGAAAACCAGCACAATGCATACAGCCCGCCCGTCATCTCCAGGGGATTTTAAAACACATTATTATTTCCTAGAGTTTTCCATCCTTTCCTCTTTACTTGAAAACAAAGATACTACATTGTACACCTAAAAACGTGTTAAGAGGGGGCAATCTCACATTAAGTGCTCTTGCTACGATTAAAAAAAAAAAAAAAGAAACAAATGGACGATCAAGCCACAACAAGCCACAGAGAAACCTTAAATGCATCAGTAAGTGAAACAAGTAGGTCAGAAAAGGCCACATACAGTAGGATTTCTACTCTATGACATACTGAGAAAAGGCCAAGACACTACAGATGGTGGAAAGATCAGTGGTTGCTACAGTTTGGCGCACAGGGGATGTCTAAGACACCAAAACTATTCTGCACGATGATGTAATTGTAGATACGTGACATTTTGCATTTGTTAAAACCCACAGAACTGTAAAACACCAAGAATGAACCCTAATGTAAACTATGGACGTTAATTAATAATGATGTACCAATACTGATGCATCAATTGCAATAAATGTGCCACACCACGAGATTTGTTAGAGGAGGAACTTGCAGGGGAGGGGGCAGTGGGATACAGGAACTCTCTGTACTTTCTGCTCACTTTTTCTGTAGATCTAATACTGCAACAGTCAATAAAATTTTACCGATTCAAAAGCAAACCAAGAGATCAACTTCCTATCCAAGCAGGATTTGAGGAGAGTAAATGGACAGCTAAAGCAGGTAGGGGCCAGGGACAAAGCAGAATGAAGAGACTCACAAGTAGAAGACCCAGTCTTTGGCTGTTTGGAACTTTACCCCTCTTATTTCTTCACGAGGAGAGCCTCTGTTCCAGTGTCACAATGACCCAGTCATCTTTAGCTGCTCTCAGGGTCCTGAAAGTGTTAACCTTCCTTCTCCAGCTCGCTAAACTCCTAGACTCATCTTCACGCCCAGAAAAAGCAACAACAGCAACAAAATCCCTAACCTGCTTGTGACAACGACCCTCAATGTAGGGATGGGGATCTAATGCATTCAGTTGGGCCCATTCCTGCCCTGATGATATGGTGCCCCTCTAAGGGGTTATTTAAATATTTGTATAGCATTTATTTTGAGGAACACCTGCCTGGTAGAAGGGGTACAATGGAAAACCCCAATGGAGGTAACTCCCCTCTCCTTTCCCTACATCCTTAGCAATTCATGTCTGGCCCACACTGTATTCCCTACTCAACAAAACAAAAACCTTGCCTCTAGAGAGACCTTTCTTGGAATTTATCAACCATGAATTGCTCTCCAGGCATGGGGTTCCCTCCTCACTTACCTACTGAAATACCATAATACTGTACTTTTCCTTAGAAAAGTTCAATACCTCATTACCTTTTCAGGGATGTTTCGTGCCCCTTATCATCCTGGAAAGTAGCCAAGACAGTCCCCATACAACACTGCAAACTGGCTTTGTGGATTCAGATGCTTTGCAAACCTATGACTCTTAGGGAGTTGGGTTTGAAAGTGAAAGGAAAAAGCAGAAAATTAATAATTAATATTTCCATTAATCCATGTGAAAAAAAAAGGCTTCTGGGCATCTCCTGAGATTCTTGTAGACCACTCCATCAGTCAGAGGGACAATGTAAGAAGAGCTTTAGGAATTAAGAAGGAAAGGTTAATTGGTGGTAATGAGGCAGGTCAAAAGCAAAAAGATTCAAGAAAGCCTAGACATCTATTTCTTCACATCCACTGAAACCAATGATCTCTCTTCAAAAATGTCCATTTATGAATAAAGAATATGGGGAAATGATAAAAAAAGAACCATAAATGATGGACATAATCTGCCTTGTAACTGAACGGCTCCCTCCCTTCCTCGTTTCCAAATGAGAAAGATTTTAAAAGTTATATTGTTGGGCCTCATCCCTTCTCATGGATTGGCGCAAACAAGTTTCAACTTTCTTAAGACAAAAGGAATCTTTGGCTAAGCAGAAAAAAATGCGTGGATGGAGGCATGAGATTCCTTCCCTGAAGTAAGCAGATCATAACATAAAGGGATGAAACAAAATATTTAGATTCAAACACACATCTAATTCCCTGCCCTTCTAGAAGGAGACTTTTTTTCCCCTCACAAATGCCAATGACTTAAACTTCTGCTTTAACTATAATAATATTTTATTTGTTTGCTGTATTGATTTTTGCCTCAACCAAGGAAAAAAGGAAAGTAGAGCTAAGTCTCCTCTTGTGCTGAACTACTAAAGAGAAAGAGATCTACTACCCTATGTGAGTGTTTTGTAATCTATAGGCAACACTAACTATATATTCCACATCCCTTATCCAAGTGGGAAAGGAACTCTCTACCAGAATAGCTTGATGAATTCTCGTGAGGTAAATGAGGTACGACTGTTAATCTTTGAAACACTATGCTTTCCTCATAATGACAACAGTGGCTTGTATTTCTGTGGAATTTGTTTAAACAGAATGGTACACTTCCTTCTGCAAATAAAAAGCATGATTCTCAACAACATCCCTGGGAGGAAGGCAGGTTTGATCTCCATGGCATGAAGGCTAGGCAATGGGCCACAGAAAGAGTTGGTCTTCCCAATGGAAGAGGGTATTAAGGAAAGGTGCAACAACATGGTTTGCTTGCAGATTCCACAACTTACTAAAAAATGGAGCACAGTTTTTCTGTCCATCAAATAAAACACATTTTGAAATATTTATTATCTTTTCAGATGAAGCAGTAAATTCCAGCCTAAAATAAATAAATTACTACCACCCACAATAGGTCACATGGCACAAAATAAGGATTTTTTATTCTTTCTTGTATCTCTGCTGTACACTGAAACCACTTCACTGTACATGGAATGATTAAGCCCTAATGAAGCATTCAGGAAAAGAAGGGCCTAAGAGATTATGAACCACAGAGTTTTATAACTAGCTCACCAATGACCTTTCCCCTGGCCAGTGTGTTAAAATTTACAAGGCATATTTACATGTATTACTTTATTTCATATCTTCGGTAACTCCAAGTTAACCCAATTATTCCTACTTTACAGGCAAATAGATCAAGGCCTAGATTGGAGAATTAACTTGACCGAGGTCACACAGTTGGTAAGTAGTCAAGACCTGAGCTAACATCTTCTAAGTCCGAGGTTAGGCTCCTTTCACCTCACCACGGTTGCCTTGCAATGAGCAACGTCCAGGTTAACCAAATCCAATCTGCCATCATGACATAGAGTTAGCCCAAAGAATACAGTGGAGTTATTCTGTCCTCTAATGCAATGTTTCTCAAACTGTGATCCATTTGTATTAGAGTCACCCAAGAAGCTTGCTAAAATCCTGGAGATTTTATTCAGTAGGTTTGGGACAATGCTCTGGAATCAGTATATTAAATTCACTCCAGATGACTCAGACAATCCTTTGGAATCCTTGATGCAGCCCAATTTCCATGGCTTTGGAAGCCACTGGAAGCCATTCTGCCAACTCCTAAGGGCAATGCTCAGTGTGATGTGAAATATCTATACAGAACAAAAAATAAACACTGATCACAGTCCCAAGTGCCATAGGCTTTTACTCTGAGATACTTCTGGGGTGACTTGATATTTCAATCTCTTCTGTTTCTAAAAGTGGGGTTTGTCCTTATTTCATCCATAACTTTCTCCTCCCCCAGCAAATGGAAACCGTAGGGTAGCAGGCGATGACGAGACCCCTATTACTGTGAATCAGGTAGGTCCAATTCATCCATTAGTTAGTTAAGTACTTAATGATCATTGGTCATAAATTCATATAAGTTTATTAAGGAAAAAAGAGGCCGGGAATATGAAGTCCCGTGAAATAGCTTCGCTTTTGGCATTTTTGTGACCTGGAAAATCTGCATCCCATTGATTCTGGTTCCAGTGACCGTGTGAATGAAATGAGAGTTAGTAGATAATCTTCCACGTGTCCTGCAAGTGCTGTTGACAAACTGAATGGATCAAGTCAGGCTTTAAAGCTTGCCCATGGCCCTTTACAACTTGTCTGATTCATCTGAGGGAAAATTGAGGGCCGAGATCTCCAAATAAGGAGGAGGACACTCCAGGCAAGGCCATGGTCTCTTCTGAGGTGATACGGAGAACACACCCTCTGGGCCTTTATCTGTGCTGACACAGGGTGGGGTGAGCTGTCTTGGGCTGAAACTCTGTTACTTATGGTGACTGGGTAGAGGACGGTACGAGGTAGAGAGACAGGATGTACTGAAGTAGATAGAAATGGGTACAAGAGGAAGGCTCGAATGAAGAGTTCAGTCTTGACTCTGTTGAAAACACGAACTGTCCTGGTGGCTATGTCATATGGGCAGCTGGATCTGGGTCTGGGGCTGAGAGGAATGGTGTGGGTTGGAGATGCGAGTGTGAAGTTATAGGCACAGAAACCCATGGAGGCATGGTACATGATAATGCCCGAGAGGGTGTTTGAAGTGAGGAGGAAGGAAAGAACAAGCACTAGAGAATCCAGAGTTTATCACTGAGCGATCTTCAGCAGACAAGGAGAGGGAGACTAATGAAACAGAGAAAGTAGGTATATATGATATTATAAGGCCTCTACTGATGGGCTGTTGGATCTTTCCTATCTTTTGCAATAAACACTTTCGAATGTACTCATTTCTCACATCTATATCCACCTCTAGAGGATAAACACCCAAAAGTGGAGTGGCTGTATAATACATATGCCTCATTTTGAATGTGAAAGTGTTGATGTTTGAAAGGTTGCTCTGAAAAGCCACCAAATGTAGGTAGCGAAGTTAACCATATTTAATGTGGCATTTGATAGGTGGGGTTAAATCAATGTGCCATATCCCTATAATGCAACACCTAATAAAGCCATAAGAAAGAATGAGGCTATCAGTCACTTCTGCTAGGGAAGATAAAGAAGGCAGGCTTACTTTTTGCAGTTTTGAACCATTTAACTTTTGTGCCATTCACATATATTACCTATATTTAAAAATATTTGTACTTGTACACAACACTTAGTAAAACAGAGTGACCTGAAGGTCAATTCACCTGTTTTTTTTTTCTGAGAACACCACTGCAGGTTTCTGATGGACTTCTGCATACTTCGGTTTTTGCATTATGGAAATACCCAGTTAGATATTGGATTTTATGAAAACATAATATAGAGAATTGCTTTAAAGGTGGCAAAGGTCTGAACACATAGGGTTATGCTCATCTAGAGTACAAGGTATACATTTTGGAATTTATTATTTTGTCACTTCTGTGATTAGTGAATAAAATAAACTTTAGTTTGTTTACACTGGAGAGGTCTCCAGACGTCACCAACATCACCCTCTCATGTGTCCTAAAAATGTCACTGCAGACAGAATGAGTCAGATCAAGTCTGAAGACAATTAATTTTTCCAATATAGGAAGTAGTGATGATCTTACAGTTTTAGCTTTCTGTTTTTAAGAAGAGTAGCACAGGGATATGGGTGTTGAGTTTAAAAAAAAATGTTCCCTATGTACTAAGCTACAACTGACCAATAAGTTCAATTTTTGAGAATTAGCCTATTTTTGAATAATATTGAAAAAAGACTGCTTATCCCCAAGAATAATGCTAAATATATTCTTATTTCAGTTTTTAAAATTCAGGAAGAAATTCAGAATATGGGAAAAAAAATAGCTTGAATAAGCCTGAAGATGATTCTAGCTTTTATATCAGTAAAATTCCATTTCTACCTTTTTGAAGATTTTATATGAATTCAAGTGAAAAAATGAACTGAGGGGCTAGAATAGGACTCCAGAAGAAGAGAGAGGCAGGTACTTCATACTGAAATAACCCAACTCCACTCCACCTTCCTTCATCTCTGCCCTCCCATCCACCCTGAGAAGTGTAAGATTATGCCAAGGGCAACTGTAGAAAGAACACTAGCTGACAAGTCACACCCTGGATTTAAGTCTGGATACCGTCATGGCTTTTATACGATCTTGGGCAAGTCCTTTAGCTCTCTAGGGGCTTGAGGTTTGGAACATGCAAAATGAGGCACCAGGTCTGAAGTACCTTTCAACTTCAACTATCTTTGCCTCTAACTTTGGTGGCTGACGCACCTGGAATTCCAGCTAATAGAAGGTAAAGTAGACTGAACTACTGAACTACTGATTCTTCTTCCCTTCCTGGATCCTCATGCTTGCCATGGCTTCACCATGAACAGAGTAGATTTCACTGCCTCCTGATTTTAGGTTTGGCCATATGACTTTCTTTGACCAGTGGGATATCAGTAGATACGACACATGCAGGGGCTCAAAATGTACATTTTGTACATTATTCCCTTGTAGTCAGTGGCTTAGAATATTTTACAAAATAGATATTTACAATGGAGCTCTCTAATTCCTAAGTCATAATTAGGGTGACACCATGTCTCCATTTTCCCTGGTCGATCCAACTATTGTTCAGATAGAAAGATCTAGTTCTTTCCACTCTTAAAAGTGGGCTGATTTAGATTATAGATTATATAATCACCATAGAAAAACCTGTCCGTTCATCTTGAAAACTTACCTGGTTAATCCACAAGTTTGCTACAATAAGAGCGCCATCTCCTTGTCTAAGCAACCATCCCCACAATGCCTTTTAGGGATTATGGGAATTCCCAGGGTGAGGAAAGCGTAGTCAGTATTCCTTCTTACTCTTCAAGTGAACTATGTTATGAGTGGCCCCTTTTACCCTCAAACCATTTTAGGAAATGTAAAATAACTCAGTAATAGAAAAAGTTTAGGGATTCCAAATTTCAACTGTAGTTTCAAAGAAGCTTGTACCATTTCCCTTATGGTATAAAGTCTATGAATCATTGCATAACTTGCCGTTGACAGGACAGTGTGGCACACTTTTTACTGTCCAATCAAAAAGGTCCTGGTCCCTGGACACACAGAGGTACATGCTCTATGAGACACTCAGTGAGACCCTAAATGTTCATAACGTGGACATCTCTACTCACGTGTCCCAATACACTCAGGTGAAAAATGGCAGGCAAGCAGAATCCTAGGTTGCAAGACCAATACTGAGATCAGACAGCAGCCAGACAGTGCCTCGAGGCCTCACTTTGGAGACTGGTACCTTCAGAGCCTACACTTCCCCATGCTGGACCGGAGCATGAGCACACCCTCGACGGGAGTCCCAGGATTGTCCACCATCTTCTGCCATAGGCGTTGCTCTTCCCCTTGAGAGTCCATCCAATCCACACTCTTCCCGTGGCTCACACCTGAGAGGAAGGGACAAGGGAGCATTACCCTTCACAGATGAAATGTTTGGATCTTCTGGAAGACACCTATCAACCTCTGAGGGGGCCTTATTGAGCAGAGCCCTTCACTGGCTTGTTTTCACTCACCCTATCTAGTGAGTAGTGTTAGAATGGCAGACTCCCTTTCCAGTTGGTACTACTCTCTTCTGCCAAGATAATGAGAAACAAAGCAGGATGGCCCTCATGGCTCATTTCTTCCCCTGCTCTGGTAGTCTCACAAAGAGCTGGCTCATTGGGACTGAGGTAACAGGACAGAAGAACAGGATGTAGTGGGCTCTGGGGTTCTCCTTTTTTAACAAGGCCGCTTCTCTAAGCTGGGGACTTTTTGGTTTAGTGGTATAGATATTTTTGGTTTTCCTTAAATCTATAACTACGCATAGCACCACACAGGTGGGGTTGTTCTTAACAGTACTGACCACAGTGCACATCGGCCCTCTGTGTCTGACGTAAATTATGGGATAATGAGGGTCTTGGGGGCTACCTGTGCTCTGCCCCCACCATTTCCCTCCAATCTGCCCGGTTGTGGCCGTGTCTTGTGACATCAGCAGCATGTTGCCACAATCTGTTTGGACATTAGGTGTTATTTTTTAGGGAGAAAAATGGGTTTCCTTTCAATTCAACCAGTGAGTCATCTGAGAAGAGGATGAAGTAAAGTTGGTCTTGGGAATCATTCTCTCCCCTGTCAGAAGCCTGTGCTGTGTCAGTGATCCTCCCCTGAGAAAAACCTGAAACAACACCAATGAAAGTAGTTGACATTCACTTAAACTAAAGTGTAAGTGATATTTTATAAAAGGACTGAATATAAACATTGAAGTTACATGAACATCTCCTACATACTAACCCATAGGAACCACTAGTCACACACAACTCAGGGTCCCCAAGTCCCTCACCTGTTCCAGAATTCAAACGAACTCCTCCCAGAAAGATGTTGCTGGAAAAGGCCTCCTTGTCCCAGACAGTGAGTTCTAGGCAAACATTCTTTATATCCTGGGGGTTCAGGCCGCTGAACATGAAAGTATGATTCCACCGAGGGTTAACACTCTTCTTTACCACCAGAGTTTTGTGCTTGGTAGCTTTGCTGTCATCTGGGAGCAGGTAGCTGCAAGAGAAAATGCAATCAAGCCATTGGGGAAAACAGAAAATGGCTTCCTTGAGTAGTTATTTCCATTCCCTGTAGTTCTTGGTGCCTGTGTGTGTGTATTTCATTTTTTCTTCAAGGTACTTATATGCTTACATCTAGATTTAAGTGGAAGATTTTATTGTTTATCTTAAGTAGGACAATAGCAAAATGCCTATACTCTCCTTTCTAATCCTATTTTGGTCCTTCCCTCTTCTCGAAATGAAAATATCTCCTGTAGTAGGTACTTACAATAAAGAAGACACCCTGCAACACTTAAGATTTCATTTCATGTGCCAAGAAGAGACTGCTTATCCCTCGATATTCATTCTCTCCTTACTCTTTAAAAAGACTCTTTTTTTTTTAAAGTTAGGCACAAGATTGCCCAGAATAAAGACTACATTCCCAGCCTCCCTTGCAGCCAGCATAGCCAATGTACTAAGATCCTGCCCAAAGGATATAGAAAGTGGTTCTGCATGAAATTTCTGAGAATTGTCTTGACAGCTGGAATTTAGATGGGATAGCTGATACTCCAGCAGTGATCTTGGCCATGAGGTGGATACCACACAAAGACAGAAGAAACAAGAGTCCCTAATTATCATGATGCTTTCATACCTGCCCTAGATGGTTTACCCTTTGTCTTTGTATACATGCGAGAGAAAGAAATTTTGCTTTCTGGCTTTCTCTTTCCTTCTTAATGATTTATTTATTTTGAGGGTGAGAGAGAGTGAACATGTTGGGGAGGGGCAGAAGGAAAGGGAGGGAGAGAATCTCAAGCAGAATCCCCACTGAGCATAGAAACCTATGCAGGGCTTAATCCCAGGATCCCAAGACCAGTACCCGAATCAAAACAAAGAGTCAGATGTTCAACTGACTGAACCACCCAGGTGCCCCCTTTCTAATGCACTCTTAGAAAAAAAACCTGAGGTTCCTTTAAGATCAGCTCAATATTGGGCGCCTGGGTGGCTCAGTGGGTTAAGCTGCTGCCTTCGGCTCAGGTCATGATCTCAGGGTCCTGGGATTGAGTCCCGCATCGGGCTCTCTGCTCAGCAGGGAGCCTGCTTCCTCCTCTCTCTTTCTCTGCCTCCCTCTCTGCCTACTTGTGATCTCTCTCTGTCAAATAAATAAATTTTAAAAAAATCTTTAAAAAAAAAAGATCAGCTCAATATTTAAGTGTAATTAGAGAGGGAATTTACTAGAAAGTCACTGGCCTTTCTTTCATTATAGAATAAAGATATCATCCTTTATTATCTCTGTTTTGTAAATGTTCAACATGATATACTGAAAATTATTTCAAAAGATGTTAGTCACCGCTGCAAGGCCACAATGAGGCCATAGGTGAGGAGCCATTTCCTCATCCCATTAGAGAGTGGGCAGGAAGAGGCCTGAACAGGATGGTGGGGCTGGTGAGGCAAATTGTAGTCACAGGATCCAAATAAAGCATTTCTTTTGTGCTTAAAACTATTGTGAAAAAAAAAGAAGGACAGATGAACTGGGACTCAGGCCCACACATTCACCAGCAGGAAAGCCCCAGATATCTGCTTCACCTTACTGCTGGCTTTACCAAAATTAGAATGTGTGAGGGTAAAGGTTTGACTCATTTTCTTACAGAGTCAATTACAGTTTTTTAAGAAGGATTGATGAGAGGAACAATAATGCTATTGACCCAAAGAATTAACCTCATGCCCCAAACCTGTAATAAATAGACAAAAAAAAAGAAAGAAAAAGAAAGCCAAACATAACACTACAGAAACTCATCAACCACAAAGAAAGAGAGCAAGAGAACACCAAAGGAACAGAGAAGAACTACAAAAACAACCAGAAAACAATGAATAAATGGCAGTATGTGTCTACTTATTAATAATTACCTTATTTTTTAAATTTTATTAAACTCAATTAACATATAGTATATTGCTAGTTTCAGTGGTAGAGTTCAGTGGTTCATCAGTTGCATACAACACCCAGTGCTCATTCCATCATATGTCCTCCTTAATGCCCAGCACCCAGTAATCCCATCCCCCTACCCACTGCCCCTCCAGGGACTCTGTTTGTTTTCTATAGTTTAGAGTCTCTTACGGTTTACCTCCCTCTCTGATTTCATCTTATTTTATTTTTCCTTCCCTTCTCCTATGATCCTCTGTTTTGTTTCTTAAATTCCACATACCAGTGAAATCATATAATTATCTTTCTCTGCTTGACTTATTTCACTTAGTGTAATACCGTCTAGTTCCAAGCACATCATGGCAACAATTACTTTAAACATAAATGGTCTAAATGCTCCAACCAAAAGATAGAGGATGGTGGAATGGACAAAAAAAACCCCACAAGATCCATCTATATGCTGCCTATAAGAGACTAAAGTCAGACCTGAAGATACATAGAAGACTGAAAGTGAAGGGATGAAAAAGATCTTACCATGCAAATGGAAAAAAAAAAAGCAGATGGAAAAAACAATACTTATATCAGACCAAACTGAGTTTAAAACAGACTGTAATTGGGTGATGGGCATTAAGGAGGGTATCCCTATGATGGACACTGTGTGCTATATACAACTGACAAATCACTGAATGCTACATCTGAAACTAATGATGTAGTAGAAGTTGGCTAACCGAATTAAAATTTAAAAAAATTAATTAAACACACTGTAACAAGAGACAAAGAAGGACAGTACATAATGATAAAATGATCAATCCAACAAGAGCGTATAACAATTGTAACTATCTATGCATACAATATTGGGACACCTAACTACCAAAAACAAGTATTAATGGACATAAGGAGAGAAATTAATGCTAATAAAATAGTAGGGACCTTTAACACCCTACTTATATCAATGGATAGGCATCCTGGCAGAAAATAAATAAGGAAAATGTGTCCTTGAATGACACATTAGACAAGATGGACATGAGAGATGTACACAGAATGTTCTATTCCACAACAGAATATACATTCTTTTCAAGCACATATGGGACACTGTCCAGAATACATCACATGTTGGGCTATAAAATAGGCCTCAATAAACTTGAGAAGACTGAGATCATACCATGCTATTCTGACCATGATGCTATGAAACTAGAAATCAAGCACAAGAAAAAAAATTGGAAAAAAGAAATATGCTGTCCCCAAAACACTCTCCAGTCACTATCTCCAGGGAGGATGCTCTGAAATTTCTTTTTACAATTTCCCTTAAGAGAGAAAAATATGAAGGATCCAATATTCTTGTTGTTGTTTATTGCCAGTACCAAATTATAACAAAGCACAATATAAATATATTATACAGAGAAAATCATATTTTCTCCTCCTTTGAGAAATGAATCTCACAGGAAAATATGTCAGTATTGAGGGTGAGAATGATGGGAAATCCTGAGATATGCTGGAAGCAAGGGGAAAACTAGAATTAGGAGCCCCCTGGCCTCGTGTTGTTTCAGATCTAAAAGCCAGCATATAAGGGTAGCTTTCTCCTTGTCCATTTAGAGTAAGATGAACACAGAAGTCTCACAGCCAACCCTGTCTCCTGGGTCACAGAGCCTCTCAACTCCCATTAAGTATCTTCTAAGATGAGTTAGAACAAAATTACCCCTTCACAAAGCTATCAGAAGTGCCTCCTGACTTCACCGCTGTCAAATTCTTTGCCTCTTTGATCAACACTTCCAGTATTCCTCCAAAGATTACGGATGACTCCTTCTTCTTTCCCCTTTTGAAGGTCTTCTTTCCTGCATCAGCCATCGAAAAGAGAGAAACAGAGAAGGAGGGAGGAAGAAGGGAAGGGAGAAGGAGGGGGAAGGGAGAAAAGGGAAGAGAGAGAAATCATGGGTTCCATTTCAAAATTCACAAAGAAAACCTGCCAAGATTTATTTCATTTGCTGACTGAACTGGGCCTTTATGTTACTGTGTTTTTCCATGATTTATTCAAATGTTTCTACCCCACCAGATTCCTTCTGGATAGGTTTTTTTTTCCTATGTAATTTTTTATATATTTATTACAAACACTTTTTTTTCCCAATTTATTTATTTTCAGAAAAACAGTATTCATTATTTTTTCACCACACCCAGTGCTCCATGCAAGCTGTGCCCTCTATAATACCCACCACCTGGTACCCCAACCTCCCACCCCCCCGCCACTTCAGACCCCTCAGACTGTTTTTCAGAGTCCATAGTCTCTCATGGTTCACCTCCCCTTCCAATTTACCCAAATTCCCTACTACTCTCTAACGCCCCTTGTCCTCCATGCTATTGGTTATGCTCCACAAATGAGTGAAACCATATGATAATTGACTCTCTCTGCTTGACTGATTTCACTCAGCATAATCTCTTCCAGTCCCGTCCATGTTTTTTTTTTTCAAAGTTAGTGCCATATTACATAAAATATACTTATCTTTTCTTTTCTGGGTAAATTTTTTTAAAATTTATTTTCAGCATAACAGTATTCATTATTTTTGCACCACACCCAGTGCTCTGGATAGGTCTTTCATTTGTGTTTGTTGCAAAAAAAAAAAAAATGAACAAATAAATGTAAAACTATAAATACTTCCCAACAAGGAATACCTTTTTACAGAGTATAGAGGAACAAAATGGAAGTGAATCTGAGAGCTGCCTGAGCCATATTCTTGCTCAAAGGCCAGCCCAAATGCTATATAGGGCCCAGGCACAACTATGTTTTTGATTGAGAGACAACTCTCCCCATGTCACATTATTATTCTGAGGAAATGGCTCAACACGAGTAATAACCACCGCCACCACCTTTATTCCGAACTGCTTTAGGCACTTTCCATGAATGAACCTATTTAATCCTCACACTATCCCTATGAAGTGAGGAAATGGAGGCGAAGAGGCAGTGAATTACTTGCACAGGGTCACACTGAAGAGGGTGACAGTGAATGCAAGGCTGGAGAAGGCTTCTTGGATCAGTTGATGGTAGAAGGCCAAAAGGACCTAAAAGTTGACTCCATCTGGATTTTTCCTTTACATCCTGTGTTCTAGGTCAACTTCTTCCTCCAGACTCCCTGAGTAACTGTGACTGTCAGAAATCTATACAGCAGCTTTTTACATCTCTCCTTTCCGCAGACTGTACTCCTCCCCACCTCCCTCTTCATCCTGGGGAACATCCTAGATCTCTGGGATTTCCAGGAAACAAATGCCATCAGTGATCCTGGTTTCCAGTATAAACTTTGTCCTTTACTCTTAAAGATCCTGCCCCCTTCCCCATTTGTAGGATATACTTCTCAACTGTCTTCCAAGACAGTGACACCCAACCCTATACATTTTCATCTGTGTAATGCCAAAGTAAAATAATCCAACCAATTCCTGATCCCTGTTACCATACGTCTAGACACAGAATGCCCGTGGTCAAAGTCATTGATTTTTACTCTACCTTGAACTTGTTCTAGAGGAATCATCAGGTTCTCCTCTGGGGGGATGTAACGTAAAACAACTGTTAGCTCTCCTTTATAGTGAAGGCCTATGTCTGCAGCGAATTCCACCTGGCCAAAGGGAGACAGGTGAAGAGAAAAAGTGAGAATGTTTGGTTTATTATTTTGTAGTCCATGTTTGAATGGCCTTGTCATATTTACTTGCTGGTTTAAATACGACAGTCCATTCCTATTCAACTGTTAGCACTTACTAGTTTAAGATATGCCTTAGATAAGAAAAGAGAGAGGCCAGAAAACTTCGTATTCTTTGTACAAAAGGTATTTGTGTGTAACGTTTAACATTAAAATAAAAGGAATTTGAGAGGAGATATATGACACACGTGTGGTCATCAGTGGCTGCTGACTGCCTGTGGTGCAATGAGGACCAGAACCCATCACTGAACATAGAGTTCGGGGTATAAGGCACAAATAAAGATGTCACGGAGAACAGCTCCAGAAGATATGTCTCCCTGTCTGCTCTTGATGTCTCAAAGCTTTCCTAAGTGACCAACAGGGGGAAGTAGCCAGGAATGCGTGATTCACATCGGGCTGCCCAGCCGCTAATTATTCAAAGCTATATTGTAATTCACATGATTAAAATTTGATGTGGAAGGCCACCTGGGTGGCTCAGTTGGTTAAGCATCTGACTCTTGATCTCAGCTCAGGTCTTGATCTCAGGGTCATGAGTTCAAGTCCCTCACTGAGCTCCACACTGGGCACACTGGAATTTTTTTTAAAAATTCAGTGTGGAAAAACTGGTTCAAACATTGCTGGTGAGAATGTAAAATGGGGTAGCCACTCTGGAAAATGGTAGGGCAGTTTCTTGTAAGACTAAACATACAGATACCGTACAACCCAGCAACTGCACTTTTGAGCATTTATCCCAGAGAAATGAAGGATTATGTCCACATAAAAACCTGTATACAAATATTCATATCATCTTTCTGTGGACTAGCCCCGAACCGGAAATGAACTAGATGACCTTCAAGAGGAGAGGTGGCTGGTGCAGCAAGGTGTGGTACAGCCATACCATGGACTACTGCTTAGCAGTAAAGAGGAATGAACAGACAATACACAAGACAATTTGGATGCACCTCTACTGAATTACGCCGAGTGAAAAAGCAAGCTCAAAAGGCTAAGTACCATACAATTTCATTTAAATGACAGTCTTGAAGTGACAAAATAATAGATATGGAGAATAGATTAGTGGTCTCTGGAGGTAGGGAGGGGTGTCAGGAGGGAGGTGGGTGTGGCTATAAAAGATCACAAGAGAGCTTTGCGATGATGGAACTGTTCTGTATCTTGGCTATAGTGATAGATAAAGATACAGATGTGATAAAATTGCATAGAACACACACACACACACACACACACACACACACACAAATGAGAAGTAAGGAAGTCTGAAGAAGATGGGTGTATGGTATCAATGTCATCACTCCAGGTGTGGCATTGCTCTATAGCTTTGTGAGATGCTACCATTGGGGAAAACTAGGTAAAGGGTACGTGAGATCTCTCTGTATTACTTCTTACAATTGAATGTGGCTCTGTAATCATCTCAAAATCAAAAGTTTCAGTTCAGAAATTCAATGTGAACACATACCCAGAGACTTTGTTCTGTAAGTCTCCTCGTTGCCATTGAGTCAACTCAACTGACCATAAAAGGGGTAAGAAAAGTAGTATATTTTCCTTGGCCTTTCCTTCAGGAACTGGCTCCTGGGTGCTGGGAACTACTGTCTTCCAAGAGGGTAGACCAAAAGAATTCAGAAACCCCCAAACTCAAATAGAGAAGCAAAAAGCCTCAGCAAAGATGATGGAAACCATTACCAGGCAAAGGAATCCTTACCTGATTTTCCTTCTGGTTGGTGATAAAACTTAATCAGTAAAGGTGGGAAAATCATTTGAAGTATTTTATTCAACCTTCTTGATAGGGGCAAACATGAGATTAGACAGTGAAACAGACTATCCATCTAATTTTTAATTTAATTAAGTCACATGCCTTGTAAAAAGGACATTTCTTGTTGTTTTGACAGTTTTAGTACATTTTACTTTATATGAATGTCACAAATGGAAAGTTATAATGGATGTTATAGCAAAGTAAAAAGGTCATTACTTTTTCAGTGCTATAGCCAATGAGCTACAGCTCATTGGTGTTTATCCTTTCTCTTTGGATCTGAGTGGACCTTGTAATTGGTTTGACCAGGAGAGCATGGCACCAGTGACAATGTGCCAGTTTCTGGGCCCCAAGCCCAAGATTAACAATTTCTACTTCCTCTCTTAGAATGAACATCCTTGGGATGCTCCCATTGAGTACCCATGGTGTTGAGGCCCAAGCCACAGAAAGAAGCCACATGTAGGTGATCTGGTTGGCAGTCCTAGCTGAATTCCCAGTTGGCAGCTAACAGAAAGTGTGAGATGGCCAACTCGAACAATCAGCCCAGTCAAGCCGTCATACGACTTCAGCCTCAGTCTACCATCTAGCTGCAACCAAATGAGAGACCTTCAATGAGAACTACCTAAATGAGCCTAGTCACTCCACAGAATCATGAGCAATAAAAAATTGTCATTTTAAGCCACTAAGATTTAGAGTAGTTTTCTTTATAAAAATTAACCAATGCAGGCTCTATTTGCTTTTAGCTGAGAGCTTTGGATGGAAAAATATGTTGGTGGGAAAAAGTGATGTATGCAGGTGTGTGCATATCAGTAGAGGTTAGAATATCCAATACTGGGATTTATTAATGTTCCATTGGTCTTTAGCTTATATTAATTAAAATATACTGGTGATTTTCTATAAATACAGTCTTGAAAACTTATAAGAGTAGAAAAGAGTAAAGATGAAGACTTGTAGCATTATAATCACATACAAAAGAAATTCAAGGAAGGGAGTCATTCTACAGCCTGTGCATAGCTAATATCTTGAGATAGTTTTGATATTCTTGCAAGGAAATTCCAAGGCAATGTCTCATCTCCTGACATACCACCATTTTACATCATTCAACCACCTTTTGCTCTGAAAAAAGGTAGAATTCAATTCAATTAAACTCATTCAATCCTATCATCACATACGGGATGCCTTCTTGTAGTAATTTTTTTTTTTTTAACCAATGGAACTGTGTTTTTATTTGTGTAATTGACTAGAACAAATATATTTTTTTTGATTTATTTATTTTCAGAAAAACATTATTCATTATTTTTTCACCACACCCAGTACTCCATGCAAGCTGTGCCCTCTATAATACCCACCACCTGGTACCCCAACCTCCCACCCCCCCGCCATGTTTTGAAGGCATTTTGCTAAGTGTTGCACGGGCATATAAGACACAGACCCTACTGAGCTTTCAATCTATCCAGGAGACATATATTCAATAGAAGCTCTATAAATCTGTCCTTAACTGACTCATCAGATTAATGTTCTCTATTCCCAGTGAAGAGACCATGCATGCCTACTCTTGTCAGTTGAACTGTATGCTCACCAAAAGCCAGCCGCATTCATCTCCCAGGTTCTCTATACCCGGCATGTTTGTGGTTCTAATTATATAATTTAATATCAGTAAACTAAAGAATGCAAAAAGACAGCTACTACTATAAACATTAAGCTGAATACTTTCAAAGAACTAAGTATTTGAAAATAAGTTTGCTATTGGATTACATTTGGGCTCAAACCTGTAAAAGATTAAAAAAAATCATGAATATTTAGAAAGCTTTTATATTTGGTTTACTTTGAAAGCATTCTCAAGTTCCTGCTGTACTTCAGAAAAGCTCAAACTAGAAACTACTGATTAGAATGCACTAGGGTCAGAATTTAAGCCAGGAAGATAGGACAGAATTCTAATCACCGAAACTATCCTCCAGCAAAATGAATTATCCTTATGTTCAAAGACTTGAAAATCAATGCATATTTGGTTTAAGTTAAAATAAATGACTAAGAAATGCACTCGGGGTGTATGTTTGTGTAAGTGTGATTTCTGTGGATTTATGAACTGACCTACTACTGTAAGGTCAGTTCTGACAAAGGATGACAGTTGTTCCAATACAGGTACAAAGAAACTACTGTGGGAAGAGACAGAATCACCTAGATTGGGATAAAGGGGTGACATTTATCCCAATGGGAGATAGGATAACTGATAGAGGATGGGAAGAAGGTCAGCCTGGGTTAAGAAAACACTAATATCAAAATACAGTTGGGACTGTGTAAAATGTGTTTAAAAGCTGGCAGGGAGTCAGGTTTAATAGATCAGAGGTTTGTGTGAAGGGAGGTGGTAGCAAGGAAGACAAAACGGGGTTCTACTCTGGGTTGCCCAGAAGACCCTAAGACACAAATTTATCTTAGTGTGTTTAATTGGGATGGGGAGTGGGGAAATGGGACCACAAAGTCAAGGAGGCTTAAGAAGTTGTGATATCAAGCAAAGGTTTGTGATGAGTAGCTTTTTCTCAGTTCCGCAAAGGAGCTTTGCGAACAAGCAGATCACATCTCTGAGCGCTGTCTCAACCAGAGACAAGAGAATAGAAGTGTTGATGACACTCCTTCGGCCATCAGTTACTGAACAAGGGCTCTGCCCTCCACTCCTCAGAAAACTTAAATACCCACGTTCTTCTGCCTCTTCATGACCACAGACCAAGCCCACATCAGCACCCTGAGGGCTCCTCTCCTACGAAGACGGACAGGTGCTGGCTGGTGTGAGCAAAAGCCATGGGGAGCCACATACGAATGATGTTGGGGATCCGTGTAGAGCACTGACATCCTCCCCTGGTACAGAAGGCGGGGCCATATCAAGGAGCACTGAAGTGCCAGGATGATGGGTCAAGATTTATTCAAACCATATGCAAAAGCAGTAGGGAACCAGTGAGGGTATCTGACTGAGCAGGGAGTGTGGCGTCACCAGGGAACCCCCATTATCTGTCTTTTCAAAAGAGCGATCCACATTACATCAGCGTTGGAAGCAGAGTTCCTTGTATATTTTCAGGTCTACTACGGTGGGGGTAATAAATTACGGACAAGAGTCTGCCCAAACCGCCAGTTACAGAGAGCCTTTTGGCTCAGGAATAATTTCACAGAAATTTGCATCAACTCTCTGCCTGAAGGCAGAACACAGATTTACTTGGAAAATATTTGAGCTTGCCGGTGATTTTCAAAGCTCCTTGTTTTTATAATAGCACCTTCTGGGAAGACATGAAAGGCAATTTATACTGACAAACCTTTCTCGTCTAACTACCTAATATGCCTTTCAGAGAGATAATGAGTTACAGCGAATAAACAGTCTCATGTCACGCAGTAAAATGGAAGTCATACTGTGAAACTACTTTACAGGACGCTTGACAGCTTGAGATCTTCCTCTGTCCGCCCCAGCCTCCTCACTGGCTTAGGGCCATAAGACATACCAAAACCAAAGGCGGTGTCAAAGGACATTCGCTAACGCAGAGTCAGTAAGAAATAAGGCACTGTATCTTTCCAGTATTCCCACTGCAAAGGGATGTCAGTATTTCCGAACACCGAAGGACTATTGATTCTGATCCTCTGTCACTAAAGAAATTGGTCCCTGTAGCTTACACTTCACGTCTCCCGCTGGATAATCTAGAAGGAAACATCGAGTGTCCAAGGCTGCTCACACTCTATCCAGAGCTGCTGAAGTGACTGCTGCCTTGAAGGGGCTGAGACAGGAGACTGAAAACGAAGTGACAGGCTGATACCCCAGCACCCAGAGCCTAGCCCAGCCTGAGGATGAGCCACCAATAAGAGAAGGCAGCCTACGGAGTATGTTGCATCTGTCTTTCCCATTTCCCATTTCTGGAAGGCATGGTGCCCAAACAAGGCTGACTCTGCGGGCTTTCCTCTGTATGTGTCAGAGACACATATGCACGTCCCCCATGGGTCAGAGACCACATGTGTGCCTCTATGTGTCATCTTTTTCTTGGAAGAGAAAGATGACAGGGATTAAAGACACAAACCTAGGGGCGCCTGGGGGGGGCTCAGTGCTTCAGCCCAGGTCATGATATCAGGGTTCTGGGATTGAGCCCCGCATCGGGCTCTCTGCTCAGCAGGGAGCCTGCTTCCCCACCCCCAGCCTGCCTCTCTGCCTACTTGTGATTTCTCTGTCAAATAAATAAAATCTTAAAAAAAAAAAGACACAAACCTCTAAGGGGTTCCCCAGAAGCTCACCGTGAGGTGAGGGTTCTTACACACTGCCTTATTAAGAATTGTTCCCAGGATAAAAAAAAAAAAAAAAAAAAGAATTGTTCTCAGGATAGACCGGGGAAGGGGTGACAAGGATGAAGGTTAGGGTCAGGGTAGCCTGATCTGGTGGAAAGCTGTAGAGTGTAAGTAATGCCTTGGGGCACCACTCCCATACCCCCCACCACTCTCAGTAAGGGAACTGGGCTTTCCGACTCCCCAGTGTATGGGTTATTGACAAAGGGCTGCCTTGTGAGAGGTGGTACGTAAGCTCCTAGGAGCTTTGGACTCCCTGCTCATGGAAAAAGCTACAGTAGTCTGGAACAGTCTTCTAAACACTCAGGTGAAGGCTGTTGGAGGCCAAACTCCTAACAGTCACAGTTAAAGGAATCCAAGGGGGATCTGGCAGAGGACCAAGGAGTTCCAGATGTTACACTCAATCAGAACTTTTCTACCTTGAGCTATCTCTTATGAAAGAAAATGAAATCACTCAGTGGCAATGTGAAGGTGATTACCCAGAAAGTGCCTGGTGCCTAAGCACAGAGGATGCACCTGGGAGAGCTTAGATAACATCCCAGGGCAAGTACTTCCACCATTTCCAGGAAACTGACTGGAACATTCCAAGCTGTTTTCCAAAGAGCCCCTATGTGCTTTAATGTTATGTTTATGACAGATCAGTTATTTTCAGGTACTAAAATGAACGTTACTTGTTCTTCATCTACATCATGCTTCATATAATGTCTTAGACATTTTCTAACTATGAGTCTGTGGTGCCCATCTATTACACACAGAAGGAAGCAAGTGCCAGGAGACTGCTGAAGTCAGATTAAGTGCTATCCTTCATGGTAAGGCTTTTCATTCCATTCCAAGAGACTCCATGTTTAATGACTATTTCCCACAGTTAACGTCAAGGGAATAAGGGAATATTACACTATTGCGGACTTATTTCTTGTGACTTTTGTGCTTCCTATCATATTTATGTTAGTCAGAGGCCTGCAGTTATTTTATGTTTAAGGACTTTTATTATAGTTTATTATTAATTTTACCCACAGCCCAATTATACTTCCCAAAGATTTCCCACGATTACACCAAGTTCGAGGTCCGTAGTTTTAAAAGTCTACCAGAAAATTGTGTTCAGCTTCTGAGCCTTGATCTCAGATACAACGGAAACGATGATACTTAGACCTCACGATGTTTGTCGTGGACACTGTGTTGCTGATGATGATCGATGCATGTGTTGCTGTCCAGCTTCCACTCACCATTGTTTTAGAACTACTACACCTGGGTTCCCTTTGGGGAAATACTATCTTCAGGACAGGGGTATGTTCTGATTGTCTTAAGTCAGCCAGTACTTCTCACCTCCCTGGCCGGCCACGGCAGTTAGCTCAGGGTGAGCAAATGATGTCATCAGAGTGAGGAGAACCAGGCCCAGGGCGCTGGAAGAGGAGGACATTTTCCTCTCCCCGACTGTGTAGTGCAAGGAGGAGGGGCTCGTGCATATTGTAACGTCCAAGAGAATCATACTGGAGCTAGTGAGGGAGACCAACCGCACAGTCTCAAAACGAAGCCAACACAGAGAAGAGAGACCAAGGGGCGCCTGGGTGGCTCAGTGGCTTAAGCCTCTGCCTTCGGCTTAGGTCACGATCCCAGGGTCCTGGGATCGAGCTCCACATTGGGCTCTCTGCTCAGCAGGGAGCCTTCTTCCCTTCCTATCTCTCTGCCTGCCTCTCTGCCTACTTGTGATCTCTGTCTGTCAAATAAATAAATAAATAAAATCTTTTAAAGAGAGAGAGAGAGACACCCCAAGAGAATCCAAGGCCTAGATAGGATGTGAGTTATCTGGGTAAAACCATGTTTGATTATCACTGGCCAATAATTTCCTTGTATTTTTTGAGTGGTATGAGCAGGGTTTCTGTCAATCATGATACAAGGGCTGTGATGTAACAGAAACACTACCTAGCCTTTATTGAGAGCTTAAAATGTACCTGACACGATACTGTGGGCATCACAGGGTGCTTCTCCAAGTTTCACAATGTCCCAGTAAGATATGTTTAAGTATTACCTCACAAATGAGAACACCAAAGCCTGGGGAGTTAATGTGTCAAATGTCAACAGATAGTCATGAAGCCAGGACTGAACCCAGGAAGTCTGATTTGAGTCTACTATATTTACCATCATGTTCTTTCTGCCTCTCTGTATATAAAGAACAATCTTCATGGGCGTCTGCGTGGCTCAGTGGGTTAAAGCTTCTGCCTTAGGCTCAGGTCATGATCCCAGGGTCCTGGGATTGAGTCCTGCATCGGGCTCTCTGCTCAGCAGGGAACCTGCTCCCCACCCCCGCCTGCCTCTCTGCCTACTTGTGATCTCTTTCAAATAAATAAATAAATAAAATCTTGAAAAAAAATAAAAAGAACAATCTTCGGATACATCAATGTGACCTTTTTTCATCCCACTTTTGACTTAAAAAATCACTATAAATGTACAAAGACTCCGGTTGCATAGGGCGAATCCAAGGTACTGTTGCTCTAGTTCAGAACATGCTCTGCTGCATTTAATTTCTAGAACCAGCTTCAAAACTGTTTTTCTGACTATAACTTAAACCTGGGTTATGAATCTCAAAAGTCAGAATATAGGAAACCAGATACTTTAGCTACTGATTGCTTCCTGAGCCAAGGCAAGACCACTTCTGCTTATGTTTGAATTGTGGAGAATGGGGAATAGAGAGAATGTTCTAAGACTCTTTGCCTCTATGGATTTGTTTTTAACCTCGGTGAAATCGAATGCTTTCTCCTGCTGATAGGATCATATAATGTATTCCTTCTTTTTTAAATCTATGGAGACCTCCAAATGATGAATACATTTTTAGTAAGTCAAATTAATATTATATATGACTATGTGACTTGCATGGTACAGATAGTCTGTATTAAAGAATGAATTCCAAGGAAAGGATTTATGTGTCTTATATTATTCCAAAATTAGCTGCATTCATCTGTTCAGATTACTGCTTGAAAATGAGAAGTCTTCAGATTCTCTAGGCCGAGGACATCAATTTTGTTCCTAACTTGTCCCATTGCATAACTGTTTGATTAATCTCCAGGCATTTCCTACCTTGGGCTGAAGCACAAACCACTCATCACTTGGATTTTCAAAGTTCCATGAGTCAAAAGGAATCTCCACCTCCCCGAGGAAGCTGTTACGGCCAAATCGATCATGATGCCAGACCGAGAGCTGCAGAGTTCTGGTCTCCAGCTGGGTGTGGCTGATCGTGTACTGCAAACGAGAGTCACAACATCACACTCCACGTGGATGGCTCTGCCCAGTTCTACGACAGGCTGAAATTTACTTTCACCAACTTTCAGGCCATATGCGCTAGTACTACGAACAAAACAAACACAAAAACCCACCGTATTTCTCCTTGTTGGTGCTACAGCTGGGGTTCTAGGCCATACACTTATTTTGTGTTAGACCTTCAACTGGAAGATGTACCAGCCAGTTATTTAAGAAAAAGTCAATAAACTTCAAATAGTATATAAAAAGGGTTAGGTAATGATGATTGCCCCTTTCCAGTTTTACCTGGTTTTCATCTGTGAATTGTTCTTTTTTTTAAATTAACATATAATGTATTATTAGCCCCAGGGGTACAGGTCTGTGTATCGTCAGGTTTACACACTTCACAGCACTCACCATAGCACATGCCCTCCCCAATGTCCATCACCCAACCACCCTCTCCCGACCCCCCTACCCCCGGCAACCCTCAGGTGTTTTTTGTTTTTTTTTTTTTTGTGATGTGAATCATTTAAAAAAATCTACTTTGTAAGCTTAGTGTTTGCTGTATCAACTCTCCAACTTCTGTGTCTTCTTTTTTTGTTGTTTTTTTTCTTTTCTCCTTTTTTTTTCATTTATTTATTTTCAGCATAACAGTATCATTATTTTTTCACCAGACCCAGTGCTCCATGCAAGCCGTGCCCTCTATAATACCCACCACCTGGTACCCCGACCTCCCACCCCCTGCCACTTCAAACCCCTCAGATTGTTTTTCAGAGTCCGTAGTCTCTCATGATTCACCTTCCCTTCCAATTTACCCCAACCCCCTTCTCTCTAACTCCCCTTGTCCTCCATGATATTTGTTATGCTCCACAAATAAGTGAAACCATATGATAATTGACTCTCTCTGCTTGACTTATTTCACTCAGCATAATCTCTTCCAGTCCCGTCCATGTTGCTACAAAAGTTGGGTATTCGTCCTTTCTGATGGAGGCATAATACTCCATAGTGTCTCTGTCTTCTTCTAATCATGATGAGAACCCCCAAATACAGAAAAGTACTGTCAGTGAGGAAGTTGCAAACATCGAACTTCATCAAGTCTCGCCTAAGTGCGGGAGGGAAGAGACCCGCTACAGAGATGGAGCAGAAAGACAATGTTGCTGGGGTAGCTTCTCCTTTTCAGCAGAACGTGATCCACAGCCACATGCCTATACACCCTTGCACCTCACAACAGGCAACAGGTGGCCAATCACTACCACTGGAGACACACTGCAGGCTGTTTCTTGATCTTGGATTTGCTTCTATACCCATCCTTGCTGTTCCTGGCATGACTGGCTTTGGCTCCCGGCTTCTGGAATTTGCCACATCACTCTATCTGTTCTGCTAGGCTCGCCTTAGCTACCTTGTTAGAGCCGCCAGATTCACCCCCTGCCCGTATTCATTCATTCTCGTTTTTTTTTTCAACAACAAAAAAATTTATTCACCATGTCAGACAGCTTTCCTTTAGGCATATATAGTGTATAGCATCTTTTTTTTTTCCCAATTTATTTATTTTCAGAAAAACATTATCCACCATGATCAGGTGGGATTCATCCCTGGGCTACAAGGATGGTTCAACATTCGTAAATCAATCAATGTGATACAACAAATTAATATGAGAAGAGAGAAGAACCACATGGTCCTCTCAATTGATGCAGAAAAAGCATTTGACAAAATCCAACATCCGTTCCTGATTAAAATGCTTCAAAGTATAGGGATAGAGGGAACATTCCTGAACCTCATCAAATCTATCTATGAAAGACCCACAGCAAATATCATCCTCAATGGGAAAAAGCTTGCAGCCTTCCCGTTGAGATCAGGAACAAGACAAGGATGCCCACTTTCACCACTCTTGTTCAACATAGTATTAGAAGTCCTAGCAACAGCAATCAGACAACAGAGAGAAATAAAAGGTATCCAAATTGGTAATGAAGAAGTCAAACTCTCTCTCTTCGCAGATGACATGATTCTTTATATGGAAAACCCAAAAGACTCCACCCCCAAACTACTAGAACTCATACAGCAATTCAGCAGTGTGGCAGGATACAAAGTCAATGTGCAGAAATCAGTGGCTTTCTTATACACTAACAATGAAAATACAGAAAGGGAAATTAGAGAATCGATTCCATTTACTATAGCACCAAGAACCATAAGATACCTGGGAATAAACCTAACTAAAGAGGTAAAGGATCTATACTTGAGGAACTATAGAACACTCATGAAAGAAATTGAAGAAGACATTCATTCTCATTTTGATCTGTCTTCATATTGGCTCCTGCTTCCAAACACGACCCCACTGATGGATGTCCCCACTCACCAACTTCCTGCTATGGTGGATTCTGACTCCTTCACTCTGGGTACAAGGCCCGTACATTTTTGCGACTGGCATTAACTTCTACATTCCAGTCTCCCCGGATCCTTCTTACCACGCTAGATTGGTCCAGGGTGGGAGAAGGGGTCATTACACAGTAGCCCATGGGGGAAGTAATGTCTCCAGGAATGTGGCCTGGGTTGTGTCTTACCAGGGCCACTTTCTCTGAGCTTCCTCAAATCCAACCGTGCATCTCCACTGTTCATTAACCATGGGCCTAAATTTAGCCCAACTCTGAGATCTGACAAGAAATAGCACAGACTCATGCTGTGGGAGCACATCAAGGAGTGTGTACAAAGTGACTTGCTAAGTGAGTGTCAAAACTGTGACAAACACCTTTTAAGGGGAACTAGGAAAAAACCTCTTTCCCAAGGGTGAAACATATTTTTTGACAAGATGCATCAGCTCAGGGGCGCCTGGGTGGCTCAGTTAGTTAAGTGAATGCCTTTGGCTCAGGTCATGATCCCGGAGTCCCAGGATTGAGCCCCCCTATGGCTCTCAGCTCCATGAGAAGTCTGCTTCTCCCTCTGACCTTCTCCTCTCTCATGCTCTCTCTCACAAGTAAATAAAAAAAAAATCTTGAAAAAAAAGATGCATCAGCTCAGATGCAGTTTTACTGGATCATCTTTCCATCAGGTGTCACGTTAGCAGCAGCAGAGAAATAAACAGAGTAAAGATGGCTTACAGTTCTTCTTTTCCAAGAACTGTTAGTAAAGTCAAGAGTAGGACACAGATTATTCAAATTCTACTTTTCTAAAAGATATTTAAACCTGGACATGCAATCCCCCATAGTCAATTTTAAACCAATGAGGATATGAATGGTGTCACTTGAGTGAATATGAGAGAGCCTGTACATACCTTTAGTGTCTCATTGAATTCTGGATTGGTGCCTGTTCTGATCTTGGTCTTGCGCTTATTGTTTCTGGATTTGTCAGGAAGAAGGTACGACTTGACATAACTGTAGATGATAAAATGTGAAAGTAATTATTGGGAGACCTCTACTTTGCAAGGAACAGTGAGGGACTTGGGTGAACAAAAGAGGTGAAGGGAACAGGTCATCAGACATGAGAGAACCAAAGAGAATGTAGTCTACATGGCAGGATACCTTAAAATATAATTCCAGGCTTCCAAGAAGAGAGAAGCAGTTAATGTATAGTGATGAAGAGTGTGGGCTCTGAAGTCCAGCCAACTAGACTTGAATTACTCTATGCCTCAACAGTTTTGGTAAACTCAAGAACTTACTTAACTTCTCTTGTGCCTCAGTTTCCTTTTCTGTAAAACTGGGATAGTAAGAGTATCTAACTTATGGCCTTGCAAGGATTAAATTGGTTGATACATACAGGAGCTGACATGTTATATCACTCAACAGATGTCATCTGTTCATAGGATCAATTCTCTCCCAAAATACTGTAATGTTATAGTCCTCTCCATTCTGATGTCAGGACTCCTGATGAGTGGAATCAATGGAAATGTGGAAATGGATGAATGAAGGAAAACAGTGAAAAAGAACAAATAGGAAATAACAATCCAATGTCACAATAGCTATCCTACCCGACACCTTGTGTTGAGCTATCCCAGGAGCCTCCTGGAGCAGGGGCACCAAGGTAGACTTAGAAATGCACAAGATGTACCAGAGTCCTAAAGCACATCGATCAGGGCTTTAAATGACCTCCTTCCATGCTACTCCGAATGATTATATTGGTCCTGAAGCCCTTGGATATTTAGTTAAGGAAGGAGGTGGACCAATCTATACTCAGAGTCTATACCCTTGTGTCTGTTTTTTTAAATTTTTAAAACATTTTTTTAAAGTTTATTTGAAAGAGATAGAAAGCACACAAGCAGGAGGAGTGGCAGGCAGAGAGAGGGAGAAGGAGAAGCAGACTTCCCAGTGAGTAGGGAGTCCGATGTGGGGCTCGATCCCAGGACCCTGGGATTGTGACCTGAGCCGAGGGCGACGCTTAACGACTGAGCCACACATGCGCCCCAAATTTTTAAAACATTTTAAGTAATCTCTACACCCAACGTGGAGGCTTGAACTCAAAACCTTGAGATCAAGAGCCGTACCCTCCACCGACTGAGGCAGTGAGGTGCCCCACTCCCATTTGTCTATCTTTAGACACTTGGAAACAGCTTCTCTGAGCTGTTTATTGGACCTAGGTCACCTGTTGAGGTCCTTGGAAATGCCTGCATACAACATTAGCCATTGACAGGCATCTGGAAACTTGGATTTCAGGAGGATTCTCATCACTCCCAGAACAGATGTTAGTGGCTCACTGGGACTAAACTATTTGTAAAAAGAGTATGGCTGAGGCAGAACACCTGCTTTCCTTCACGGAGGCTGGAATTTTGGTACGTGACCAGTTGAGGCTCTAAATGAGCTTCCCCAGTAAACAGTTCTTCAGAACTTCGCCACACATGCCTTGTATCTCTGTGGCTGTGAGTCTTCCTAGTAAATCATCAAGCCTGGCAATGACCTTGGGAGCCCCTGACACATCTTTCATCTAGCTCCCTTCCAACGTACCTATGGTCCATACCTGCCTCCCCACTGATATCTGGAAACTTGAGAGCCTCAAATTGTCCTTTCAAGTCATTCAATTGGGCTAACAGCTTGGTGATTTTCTCTGGAGGGTCTCACAGAACAGGATACTCAGCGATCCCGGGGTATGACGACGTGTCAGCCAGCCTCTACCTCAGAGTGGCCTCTGGGTAAACTACAAATAGTCCTGAGTCATGTTGACTCATAGCTTTGGAAAAATCAGATAATCACGGACACAACCATTATGCATACACTTCGAGAGTATTTAGAAGGGTCACACAGGAGGAAAAGGACAATCGACCTTCTGAGAAGGCTCTGAATCAAGAAGAACGCTAAGACAAAACCACACACACTGACAAAGAGAGCAGTGATTGAAACAATCCAAGGAATACGCTGCGTGCTTACGCATCTGTCCTCTGTTTCTTTTCATCTCCTATGGCCAGATTTCTGCAATTCTTGACAAAAATGTAGAGCCCGCCAGTTTTGTAGCAGTAGCTGATGTGGAGAAGGATTTCACCACTGACCTTCACGTTACCATAGTCTCCTGTTTCACTGTAAACACTCATCATGCTGTTAAGGCTGGTCTGGAATAAACAAGATGAAAAGAGGTGTCCAGTGTTATTCTAATTAGCTCTACACAGAAACCACCCCCTTTATTCAATTATAATTCTTATTCTTTATAATGAGCAGCGAAATCTAGGGTGAATGAAGAAAAAAAAATCACTTGTTTTGCTTGGTTTTCTGGTATTATATAAAATCCAAGCCTGACAAGGGACAAGAAGACTTAAAGAAGCATTCTAAAGGCAGGCAGGAAGCTTGCTAATAGGGGAAGCATTGCCTTTCTGGGCAAGTGGATAGCCTTTGTTTATTCACTTCTAATGAATACAGGGTCATTAGGGGCATTTCCTCAATCTGGAGTCCTCTTCCCAACCCTGTAGCTTTTGTCTCTCTCACTGGAAGACTCAAGGTCAATCTACTTCAAGGTCTAGAATGCATCCATCTGGACAAAGAGAAGCTCATATATTTTGTACTAGCAGGAGCCACAAGTTTCTTTCTCTGGTATCCACAGAGAGCCTTCCAGCAGTCTCTGGAAAGCCTTAACAGGGGCTTTACCAAGGGCATGCCAGAGCATCATAGACCCTGGGCTGCTGTGAAATCCCCGGGGAACTGTTTGGGTTCCAGAGGTAGGTCAAAGACTAGGGCTTTGCAAACCTCTGCAAAATTACCACCCACAAAAGAGAACACAGAACAGCCAACACACTGACAAACAAAATAAAATGTAATAAAAAAGTCCAGATCCACCAGAATGAATAAAATTTCTGATTAGACACTAGTGACAAGAGACACAGTTTAAATTAAATGTAACAAAATTACCCTTTAGTACCCAATCTGTATCTTAGCAACATGACCGTCACAAGAGACCACGTGGAAGGCTTTCATGAGTGACCTAGCAGTTTCAAGAGCCCTGTCGGTGAACCACTGGGAAGTCCTAGAGTAAGTACAAAGAGAGCCTAGACTTCCCACTTTGTCTGTTATGCATAATGAAAGTCAGGACATTTCTCTAGTTGCACAGAGACTGATCAAAGAACAGGATGCTGGCAAAGTGGCCAGTATCTCTTCTAAGCTTAAGTCAAGGGCAAGAGTAAACCAAGAATTTCATAATTACTTAGAAATTATAATGGGAGCCAGTGAGTGATCTCATTTTTCTTTCCCATTGCTAAAACAAAACAGAATTTTCCTAACAACAGGTGGCTTTGAGTGGTGCTTTTCAAACTTTAATTGCACATAAATCACCAGGGGATCTTCTTAAAATGATTAAGATTCTGATGCAATCAGTCTCCGGTGGGGTCTGAGAGTCTTCCTCTCTAGCTCCTAGGTGCACAGTTTGCAAAATGTGTATTGAGACATCCCAGAACACCACAGCAGCTTCCCAGGGGGGACCATGGGGGCATTTTAAAAATTTCAAGAGAAACGCAGTGACATCAATCAGACACCATGCGAACCCTTAGCAGTAGTTCACGGTGTCAACATTAAATCACAATTTATTCTTTTTCCGTTAAGTCCTATCTATGTGAAGTTGAGTTTTTGACAACTGCTGTGAAAAATAAGTAAGTACTGGATAAAAATCAACACGGACCAGGAAATAAAAGTGGTGCTGTCCAGTCAGATGCCAAGATTTGATGAGTTGTTCAATGCCCAACAGATACCCACATCCCAATAGGAAGGATTAAGGGCTATTTAAGAATGGAATAAAAGTATTTTTCTTTCAATGTATGTGTATTATTGTTTTGCATGTCTACTAAGTTTTTTTGGTCTGACTGGTGTGGAGAACAAAGGCAAAAGAAATATAGAAAAGAACTAAATTTACCTTGCAGCCCATTGGCAAATACTTCAGATAGACAGGGTGACCTTCCTCCAGGAGCTCAAATATCTCAATGTTAATACTTTTGCTAGAGCCAAAAGGCAAGCTTAACTTGACATGAGCCTGACCTCCAGGATCCCATAAGTCTTCTTTAATAGATTAAAAACCCCCTTGGAAACTTCCTTTAGCCCTACCAGCCTCCAAGATACCAGTTAGCAATCATCCTCCAAACACATGGCCCCCTGATATATATCCGAAGGGTCTCATGCCTCGGGTTTTACTAGACAGTAGTAAATGACCTTATCTTCAACAGAAGCCCCTCAAGGTCCTGGAAACCTTGCTTCCAAATTCCTTAGAGACTTATGCTGTCCCCGACCCCCTCCCAACTTGAAAGTGTATAATCAGTCACTCCTCATGACCCTAGTGTTGCTCTTTCTGTCCAAGGGCTCCGTCCCCGTGCTTGAATAAAACCACCCTTTTTGCACCAAAGATGCCTTAAGAATTTGCTCCTGAACCACAGCATTCCGCTCTATATCACCTATCACTAGCTACTTAATAAATGGATTCATCAGGTTGTTACTTTTGGCTCAGGAGCTGGATGGAAAATATCACTAGGGGCTCTGTGAACGGACAAAGTGTTCGTCTCTGCCCCAAGTGAGGCAAGGCTGCTGGTCCCGGGACTATTCTTTGACTTCCAAGGGCTTCACGGGTAAGCCGCTACCCCCTTGTGTTACATAGGAGGAAACACTGGCTCAGAGAAATTGTTGGCAGTGCCAAGACACAGAGTAAGAGCTCTAGATTTTTAGTCTGAACACTTTCTGAACACTCAGCTGTGCCAACGCCACATCTCTCTCAGTAGCCACATCTTCAAAGCAGTCCTCAGTGAGCAGCGGGCCCCTAATGATAGGAAACTTAAGAAACCATAAATGCTGAAGCTTGGGAGAAGTTAAGGCAGCTAAGGCAATTTTCCTACTAACCAAAATTTATACTCTTAACCGCGACAACATTGAGATTTAAATTAGGGATATTTCTGGGGCGCCTGGGTGGCTCAGTGGGTTAAAGCCTCTGCCTTCAGCTCAAGTCATGATCCCAGGGTCCTGGGATCGAGCCCCACATCGGGCTCTCTGCTCAGCAGGGAGTCTGCTTCCTCCTCTCTCTCTCTGCCTGCCTCTCTGCCTACTATCAAATAAATAAATAAAATCTTAAAAAAAAATAAAAAAATATAGAAATATTTCTTCTAAAGGTATCTCATTAGTGATAAAGCATGTGGAACCCTATGTTCTTTGACTGGCACTTAGATTCTAACATTTAATGAATTTTTCTTTCCTTGAGATACTTGGATTCCGATAACGTTGTTTACCCTTTAAAGAGAAACTCTGGGTAACTGTTCACAAGTCAGAAAATGATACATGCTGGAAAACCTGCCCACCTAGTCAGATTCCGCATACCATGAAATTTGCAAAGCATGGTTTGGAAAGAAGGAAAAGGAAAGACTGAAAACTCACAGTGTCTGAGTCCGCATCAGGGACACTTAGGTAGGTCCACTTCCTGTCACAGCCTGGTTGAGAATTCTTTAAGAAAGTCACCCAAAGGTCAAAAGAGAAAAGGGTATTAAAGCAATGGACAGAAATCAGAGGACCAAAGAAAAAGATTTACAGACACAGACACACAGACGTGTATGTGGACACGGGGGCCCCTAAAGACAGTCTCTCAAGCAAAGCCTTGAACATGAAAATAAAAAGGGACATGATTCTACAGGCAGTGAGTGAGAAGCTACGGACAGTGTCTGAGGAGGAGAGAAAGCTGACCAGTTCCGTATTTTGGGAAAATGACGGGCAACAGTGGGTGGTTCAAAGCGGACAGAACGGAGGCAGGGAAAGAAAGCCGTCATCAGAGAACTGTGACAGTTTATGGGCGTGCGCTGATGAGAGCCTGAATTAGGGAGTGAAGAGGTTTTAAAAACCTGAGTGAGGGCCGCCTGGGTGGCTCAGTGGGTTAAGCCGCTGCCTTCGGCTCGGGTCATGATCTCAGAGTCCTGGGATCGAGTCCCGCATGGGGCTCTCTGCTCAGCAGGGAGCCTGCTTCCCCCTCTCTCTCTCTCTGCCTGCCTCTCTGCCTACTTGTGATCTCTCTCTCTCTCTCTCTGTCAAATAAATAAATAAATAAATCTTTAAAAAAAAAAAAAAACCTGAGTGAGGACCATGGAAGAAGAGAGACGGAAAAGCTCACACAAAATTAGACCAAATAGTACTGTGCGGGCAAAGGGCAAGCAGGAGATTATAGTGTCTTTTAACTCATTGTCACACATATTCTCAAGAACATTCCCCTCCCCTTTGGGAAAAATACAGAAAACCAAAAAGGGAAAGAAGAAGCTTCCAGTCACAAGCTAGAGAAGTGCTTACGGTTGACAGGCCACTTGCTAGACTGTGGGTGTTGGCAGAAAACCGGGAGGATGCTAAGCCATGAACACCTTGCTCAGTCTCTTCCAAGGAGTCCTGAGGAAGGAGGAGAAAATCAGTAGCTTGTTTTATTTCTTTTCTAGAAAGAAGTTTTCTTTTTAAATATCTAAAATAAAATACCTAAAATAATAAAATAAATATAAAATAATAAAATAAAAAACCTAAAAATAAATACCTAAAAAATCCTATCCAAATATCTAGAAATCACCCTATCCTGAGGTTTCTTTTACTATCCATCCAACCTGAATATACTTTATGCCACAGAACTACAAACCTAAAAATAGGTAAAATAATGAATTTTATGTTACATATATATTTTATCACAATACAAAAGTTTGTGTAATATTTAGAATTATAATTTCCTTGAAAGGGTCATAGAGGGGCGCCTAGGTGGCTCAGTGGGTTGGGCCTCTGTCTTCGGCTCAGGTCATGATCTCGGGCATGCATCGGGCTCTCTGCTCAGCAGGGAGCCTGCTTCCTTGTCTCTCTCTTGTCTGCCTCTCTGCCTACTTGTGATCGCTCTGTTAAATAAATAAATAAAATCTTTTTAAAAAATTTAAAAAAAAAGGAGTCATAGAGCTTGCCAATAAAGTCATCTAGGTCTCTCTTGTTTTTCATCATGAGAATATTTCTAACTATTTCAATTTTATTTCTCCTGACTGGAAATTTCAAATTTGGGGAAATTATATTTTTATAGAAATTTATTCATTTCATCTATGAAGTTTCATCATTTATTCATTTCATCATTTCTATCTTCAAATTTATTCATTTCATCATTTCAAAATTCTCAGCACATCATTGTTTATATTATATGTTTTATCTGTAGTTACATTTACTTTTTCATCTGTAGTATTACTTGTTTTTGGCTTCTGTATTTTTTCCCTTGGTGGCCTTTCCAGAGATTATTTACCTTGTTAGTTTTTTTTCAAAGAACCAACTTTTGTTTTGTTGTTTTGTGCTTTATCTTTGTTTTGTAGTTAATTTTTTCAAAATCTTATTCTTAATTATATATTTTTTCATTCCTATTTAATTTTAAAAAATTATGTTCAATTACCCAACATAGAGTACATCATTAGTTTTTGATGTAGCATTCAATGATTCATTAGTTGTGTATAACACCCAGTGCTCATCACCACACGTGCCCTCCTTAATAGCCATCACCCAGTTACCATATGCCCCCAGCTCCCTTCCTTTTGTAACCCTCCAGTTTGTTTCTCAGAGTCCAGAGTTTCTCATGGTTTGTCTCCCTCTCTGATTTCTTCCCATTCAGTGTATCTTTACCGTGAGTTTAATAATTCTTCTCCTAACTACAAGTTAAATTCATAGTAAATAATTTCACCCCTTCTTCCTCACTCATATAGATATTTAAGGCGATATAATTTTGGCCCAAGTGAGATTTCTGTTGCATTCTTTACTTTTTATTGGTAGTATTGCTATTTTCATATAGTTTGGATTGTTTTTATAGGCTCATTAAGATTTCTTCTTCTTTAACCCAGTAATCATCTAGCAGTGTATTTTTACTTGGCAGATCTGTGGAGTAACTTATGTTTTTGTCATTAATACCATCGTAATTGTCAAGGTCAGAGAACATGCTGAGTATGATTTTTAACAGAATTTTAAGTCTGAGTTATTATGTATACATTCTCTCTCACTTCTTTGGTCTTAGCTTTATAGTTATTAAGAGAGCAACTTTACTAGCTTATTTAATCACCTTTACTTTTTATATCCCTTGCAACATTTCCTGGTATTTCTTTCTCCTGAGTATTTCATTTAAACCTATTTCACTTTGAGCCTTTTTATCTTGTACCCACTGTTGTTGTTGAAAACTCTGATATTAATTTGATCCTTGTTCATGTGTATGTAATAGGATTTCTCTAGAAGTTTTTTTTTTTAGGATTTTCTTTTCTAATTGATATTCTTGATCTCACTATAATGTACCTGTGTGTAAGTTATTACTTATATCTCATCTTTGGCACTTTCCAATTGAAACAGATTTTTCTTTAATACAAGGCATAAATCCCAATTTTTTTTCTTATGGTCCCTTTTCTATATTTTTATCTTCTGCTTTTTCTGGTTATGCTACTGTCCAGTTGATAGCACTTAAACTATTACTTCTCATATTTATTTTTTTTAAAGATATGAAAACTTTCAAACATCCACAAAAATAGAGAAACAGTATAATGAACCCTTGTAACTGATCACCCAACTTACAATGATCGATATATTGCCAAAGTTTTGTCAGTTACTCTTCATGCTGTTTAATTATTTCCCACAGCTTTACTGAGGTATAATTTAAAAACCATAAAATTTGCTAAATCTAAGTGTATAACCTACTGTCTTTTAGCAAATTTATAGTTGTGCAAACATCAACATAATGCAGTTTTAAAAATATATCTATCAGCTCAATATGTTTCCTCATGCCTGTTTCCAATCCAAGTCCACTCCCTTAGAAGCCATTAATCTGCTTTGCTTTCTCCGTAGATTCGCCTTTTCTAGATATTTCATATAAATGGAATCATACGTATGTGTCCTTTTGTGTCTGCTTCTTTCATTAAGCATTGGGTTTTTAGGCCCATCCATCTCGTAGTGTGAATCACTGCTTCCCTCCTTTTTATTACTGAATATTATTCCATTGTATGGAATACAATGTATAATTTATTTATTCACCAGCTGATGGATATCTGGATTATTTCCACTCTTTGGCTATTAGGATATATATATCTATGAATACTTGGGTGCACATCTTTCTGGGGACATAGCTTTTCCCTTCTCTTAGACACTCTGGAATGGAAATGGTGGGTTGTATAGTAACTGTATGTTTGCTTTTAAAGACACTTCCGGGGTGCCTGGGTGGCTCAATGGGTTAAGCCTCTGCCTTCAGCTCAGATCATGATCTCAGGGTCCTGGGATCAAGCCCTGCATCAGGCTCTCTGCTCAGCAGGGGGCCTACTTCCCCTTCTCTCTGCCTGTCTCTCTGCCTACTTGTGATTTCTGTGAAATAAAAAAAAAATTTTTAAAAAGAAATAAAAGACACTGCCAAGCTTTTATTCCTGAGTGTCTGTACATTTTACCTTCCTAAACAGCAGTGTAGAAGGGCTTCAATTTCTGTACATATTTTCCAATAGTTCTTTTAGCTGATAGCCATTCTAGAAGATGTTAAGTGGTATCTCATTGTAGTTTTAATATTTCATTTCTTTAATAATTTATAACATCTTTTCACATAGTTATTGAATATTTATAAATCTCCTTTGGCAAAATATCTATTCAAATCTTTTATCCATTTTCTAATAGGATTATTTGTCTTTTTATGTTGATTGTATGGGTCCTTTATATATTCTAGATACAAGTCCTTTTACAAATATATGATTTGCAAATATTTTACTCAAGTCTATGGCTTTTCATTTTTATAACAATGTCTTCTTAGATACAAAAATTTTAACTAAGGTAAAATTTATCTTTTTCTTCAATGTATCATGCATCATACGTTTGGTGTCATATCTAAGAATTCTTCGCCTAACATGAAGTCTTAAAGATTTTCTCCTAGGCTTCATTTTAGAAATTTTAGTTTTAGTTCTTAAATTTAGGGATATAATCCATTTTGAGTTAGTTTTTATTCATGGTTTGTGTTTTTGGAGGGTTTTTTTTAATGGCATATGGATATCCAATTGTCCTATCATGATCTGATGAAAGCTCCTTCCCTCATTGAATTGCCAAGAATCAACTGACTAAATATATAAGGGCTTATTTCCAGATTCTCAATTATATTCTTTTGATTTCCTATGTTTATGCCAATACTGCACTGTACTGAGTACTATAGCTGTATACAATGTTTTGAAATCTACTAGAGAAAATCTTCCAACTTTGCTCTTTGAAACTTATTTTCTTATTCTGGACATTCTACATTTCTGTGTAAATTTTAGAGTCAGCATTTCTATTTCCACAAGATAGCCTGATTAGATTTTAATAGGGTTTTTATTGAGTTTATAGATTCACTGGGAGAGAATATTGAATCTTCTAATCCATGTGCATATAATGTCTATTTATTTAGATCTTCTTTAATTTAACTCAGCAATATTTTTCTAAATTTCAATACAACTGCCCTACAGTTTTTAGACAATTTTATTCATAAGTATTTTATTCTTTTTCTTGCTTTTCTTTTTCTAAATTTTTAAATTTTTTATTAACATATAATGTATTATTAGCCCCAGGGGTACAGGTCTGTGAATCGCCAGGTTTACACTTCACAGCACTGACCATAGCGCATACTTTTCCCAATGACCATAACCCAACCACCCTCTCCCTACTTCCCTCCCCCGGCAACCCTCAGTCTGTTTCATGAGATTAAGAGTTTCTTATGGTTTTTCTCCCTCCTGATCCCATCTTGTTTCATTTTTTCCTTTCCTATCCTCCAAACCCCCCACGTTGCCTCTCAACTTCCTCATATTAGGGAGATCATATGACAATTGTCTTTCTCTGATTGACTTACTTCGCTAAGCATAATACGATCTAGTTCCATCCACGTCATTGCAAATGGCAAGATTTCATTTCTTTTGATAGCTGCATAGTATTCCATTGTGTATATATATATACCACATCTTCTTTATCCATTCATCTGTTGATAGACATCTAGGTTCTTTCCATAGTTTGGCTATTGTGGACATTGTTGCTATAAATATTTGGGTGCATGTGCCCCTTTGGATCACTACATTTGTATCTTTAGGGTAAATACCCAGTAGTGTGATTGCTGGGTCATAGGGTAGCTCTATTTTCAACTTTCTGAGGAACCTCCATGCCATTCCCCAGAGTGGCTGCACCAGCTTGCATCCCCACCAACAGTGTAGGAGGCTTCCCCTTTCTCCGCATCCTCGACAGCATCTGTCATTCCCTGACTTGTTAATTTTAGCCATTCTGACTAGTGTGAGGTGGTATCTCTTTGTGGTTTTGATTTGCATTTCCCTGATGCCGAGTGATGTGGAGCACTTTTTCATGCTATTCTTAATCTCATTTCAGATTGTTCATTGTTGATATACAGAAATACAATTGATTTTTGTATATTGATCTTATATCTTACAACCTTGGTGAGCTTGTTCATTAGTTCTCGTAATATTTTTCTAGATTCTTTAGGATTTTCCATATATAGAATCATGTCAACTGCATATAAAGCAGTTATTACTTCTTTCTTTCTAATGAGATGCCTTTCTTTCCTTTGTCCTGTTTCCTCCTTTTTATTTTTCCTTTCTTTTATTTTTCCCCTTCCTAACTGCATTGGCTAGAATCTTCTATAAAATGTTGAACAGAAATGATGAAGGTGAAAATCTTTGTGCCTTGTTCTTGCACTTAGGGGGAAGAGCATTTTTTTTTTGCCATCATGTATGATGTTAGCTGTAGGAATTTTGTAGAGGCCCTTTATTACACTGAGAAATTTCACTACTATTTTTTTGAGAGTTTTATTATAAATAGATGTTGAATTTTGTCAGATGCTTTTTCTGCATCTACTGAGATGATGTGGTTCCTGTCTTTTATTATACTGATGTGCTTTATTACAGTAATTTATTTCTAAATGCTAAATTAATATTGCATTCATAGAATAAATCCCACTTGGTTATGGCGTGCAATCCTTTTTCATTACCAGACTTAGTTTTCTAATACTTTATAAATGGTTTTCCCATCTGTATTCATAATAGATATTATTCTGTACTTTTCCTTTCTTGCAATGTCTTTCTCTAGCTTTGGTGTCAGGGTAATACTGACTTCACAAAATGAATTAGGAAGTAATTTTCTGAGCAAGTTTATGGAGAATTAATATTATTTCCTTTTCAATTATGTGATAGACTTCATCAATGAAGCAGTTTATTACTCAGCATTTCTTTAGGGGAAGATTTTAAATTACTAATTCAATATTCTTTGTTTTTAGATTTGAGAGAGAGAGAGAGAACATGCACACACATGCAAGTGGAGGGTGGGGAGGGACACAGGGAGAGAGAGAGAGAATCTCAAGCAGACCTGCTGGTCAGCATGGAGCTTGATGCTGTGCTCAAACTCATGACCCTGAGATCAGAACCTGAGCCAAAATCAAGGGTCAGATGCTTAACCGACTGAGCCCCCAGGCTCCCGTTTAATTCAATATCTTTTTTACTTAAGTATAATTAACATGCAATGTTATATTTGTTCAAGGTCTATGATATAATGATTCAAGAATTCCAAGTATTTCTCAGCACTCAGCAAGTTAAGCATACTCTTATCCCCTTTATTTCATCTATCCCCCCCAACTCCGGTCTACTCTGGCAATAACCAGTTTGTTCTTTGCATTTATAGGTTTAATTATGCTTTTGGTTTGTTTATTCATTTCTTTTTTGATTTCACATACATGTGAAATCATATGGTATTTGCCTTTCTCAGACTTATTTCATGTAGCTGTATACCCTCTAGGTCTATCCATGCTGTTGCAAATGACAAGATTTCATTCTTTTTGAAGGCTGAGTACTGTTCCATTGTATATAGGCACATCTTCTTTATCTACTTACCTATGGATGCACACTTAGACTGCTTCCATATCTTGGCTCTTGCAAATAATACAGTGATAAATATAGGGATGCATGTATCTTTTCAAATGAATGTTCTTGTTTTATTTCGTTAAATACCCAGTAGTGGAATTACTGGACTATATGATAATTCCATTTTTCATTTTTTGAGACTTGTCATACTGTTTTCCACAGAGCCTTCATCAATTTGCATTCCCACCAACAGTGTATGAGGGTTCCTTTTTCTCCACATCTCCACCAACACTTTTTATTTCTTTTTGACTCTAGCCTTTCTGACAGATAGAAAGAGATAGCTCATTGTGGTTTTAATTTGCATTTCTCTGATGCTTAGTGATGTTGAGCATCCTTTCAAGCGCCTGTTGGCAATCTGTACGTCTTCTTTGGAAAAAAAAATGTTTATGAAAGTCCTCTGCTCACTGTTTAATTGGATTGGTTTTTTCCCCAGTGTTAAGTTGTATGACTTCTTTACACATTTTGGATATTAACCCCTTAATGGATAAATCATTTGCAAATATCTTCTCTCATTCAGTAGGTTGCCTTTCTTTTTTTCATTGATGGTTTTTTTTGTGGGACAAAACCTTGTTTTTTGGTATAGTCCCAATAGTTGTTTTTTTTTTTTTACCTCGCCTGAGGAGATACATCTAGAAAAATGTTTCTATACCTGATGTAAAAAATTACTGTCTATGTTTTTTGCTAGAATTTTTATGGTTTCAGGTCTCACATTTAGGCCTTTCATCCGTTTTGAGTCTATTGTTGTGTAAGGTGTAAGGAAATAGCCCAGTTTCATTCTTTTGCATGTTATTATCCAGTTTTCCCAGCTTCATTTGTTGGAAAGGCTGTCTTTTCCCCCTTCATATTCTTGCCTCCTTTGCAATAGATTAATAGACCATTTAAGTGTGGGTTTATTTCCGGGTCCTCTATTCTGTTCCCTTGATCTCTGTGAATATTTTTATGCCTGTACCATATTGTTTTGATTATTACAACCTGTAGTATAATTTGAAATCTGGGATTGTGATATCACCAGCTTTGCTCTTCTCCAAGATTGATTTGGCTATTTGGGGTCTTATGGTGGTCCCATACAAATTTTAGGATTATTTGTCCTAGTTCTGTGAAAAAAGTTTTTGGCATTTCGATAGGGATTGCATTAAATCTGTAGATTGCTTTGGGTAGTAAGGACATTTAACAATATTTTTTCTTCCAGTGCATGAGCATGGAATGTCTTTCCATTTGCTTATGTCCTCTTCAGGTTCTTTCACCACTGTTTAGTATATGTGCTGCCGAAGCGAGCACTCATCACTATTTATATAAGTTTTCAGAGTATAGGTCTTTTACTTCTTGGTTAAGTTTATTTCTATGTATTTTATTCTTTTTGGTGCAACTACAAATGGGATCATTTTTTTAATTTCTCTTTTTGCTACTTCATTATTAGTGTGTAGAAATGCAACAAATTTCTGTGTATTAATTTTATATCCTGTGACTTTACTGAATTTATTCATCAGTTCTAGTAGTTTTTTCATGGAGTCTTTAGGGTTTTCTATACACAGTATCATGTCATTTGCAAATAGTGAAAGCTTATTTCTTCCTTACCAATTCAGATGCCTTGTATTTCTTTTTCTCGTCTGATTGCTGTGGCCAGGGCTTTCAGTACTATGTTGAATAAAAGTGGTGAGAGTGGACATCTTTGTCTTTTTCCTGATCTTGGAGGAAAAGTTCTGAAGCTGATGTTAGCTCTAAGTTTTTCATATATGGCTTTTATTTGAGATATATTTCCTCTAACGCCCCTTAGTTCAGAATTTTTATTATGAATGCATATTGTACTTTGTCAAATGCTTTTTCTGCATCTACTGAAATGATCATGTTCTTTTCCTTTCTCTTGTAAATGTGATGTATCATGTTCATTGATTTGCGAAGACTGAAGCGCCCTTGCATCCCTGGAATAAATCCCAATCAATCATGGTGGATGATTTTTTTAGTTTTATTTTTTCAGTGTTCCAAGATTCATTGTTTTTGTATAACACCCAGTGCTCCATGTAATACATGCCCTCCTTAATACTGTGGTGGATGATTTTTTAAATGTATTGTTCGAGTCAGTTTAATAATATTTTATTGAGGATTTCTGCATCTGTCTTCAGCAGACATATTGACCTACAATATTTTTCTTCATCGTGTCTTTATCTGGTTTTGGTATCAGCATAATCCTGGCCTTACAAATGAATCTGAAAGTTTTCCTCCTCTTATATTTTTTGGGAATAGGAATTGACTTTTCTTTAAATATTTGGTAGAATTCACCTGTGAAGCCATCTGGTCCTGGGCTTTTGTTTGTTCGGATTTTTTTCTATTACTGATTCAATTTCATCATTACTGAATAGTCTATTCAAATCTTCTGTTTCTTCCGGATGTAGTATTGGTGTTGAAGTCCTATGCTTATCTAGGAAACTCTATCTCTTTTTCAGTTCTGAAAAGCTTTGTTGGGTATTCTTCCTTGTAGGTTTGTTTGTTTGTTTGTTTTTCCCCTTTCAGCACTTTGAATATATCATGCCACTCCCTTCTGACTTGTAAAGTTTCTGATAAAAACTCAGGTTATAGCCTCATGGTGTTTCCCTTGTATTTATTTTCTCTCACTGTTTCTGAAATTCTCTCTTTATCGCTACCCTTTGCCATTTTAATTATTATGTGTCTTGATATGGACCTTCTTGGGTTAATTTTATTGGAGAATTTCTGTGCCTTTTGGATTTGAATGTATGTTTCCTTGCCTAGACTGGGGAAGCTTTCAGCTATTATTTCTTTTAAAAAGTTTCCTGCCCCCTTTTCTGTCTCTTTTTCTTTTGGGACCCTTATAATGTAAATGTTATTATGCTTAATGATAGTGTTGACTTCCCATAAGCTATTTATTCTCATTTTTTATTAATCTTTTTTCTTTTTGTTGTTCAGCTTAGTTGTTTTACATTACCCTGTCTTCCAGATTGCTGATTTGCTTTTCTGCATATTCTAACTTGCTGTTGATTCCCTTTAATGCATTTTTAATGCCAGTTATTGAGTTCTCTAGGACCAGAAATAGTTTAATAACATTGGAATTAGCTGTTCTTTAAAGGTTGAAGAGAAGTAAGCTTTGAAGCCATTTGATCTTATAGCCTCCCCCTCTGCTTTCTCTAGTGGATTTAAGAAAATACTTTCCAAGTTTATTTCCTCTAGTAAATAACACTGAGTTTTAAAGATAAGTTTCCTGTCTTGCTTCGGAAAATTATATTAATGTCATTTAACATTTGTGCTATATCTTTCTTCCAAGGAATTCTAATTGTATTACAGCAATTAGAGAAATCAGAATCAAGATATTAGAACTGGAAGGAACCTTAAGAATAATCTAACTTAACCTTCACATTTCATAAATGAGTTCACATAAACATTAATTTTCACATAATTTAGTTTCAGTTAAGGGGGTAGTTTATTAGAGGTAACTTCAGATGTAGAAATGTTCATACAAGCTATATAGTCAGCTGAATCTAGTAAAATTTGGTTTAAGAAATGTTAGGATCCTTTACTTTCCAGGTTTAGATGAAATGATGTTAATCCAGGAACTGAAATTCCCAACAGGTATTTTTTTTTCTTTACTGAAAACCTTCACTCATTAACCTGATTACCAGTTAATTTTTCTAAATCATTCTTTAGCTGTTTTTAATGTATTGGATGTAAATACTAATAGGAACAGATTATCATATATCTTCACTTTTTTCTTCCCTAAAATTGGAAAGGTTTGGAACAAGACTGTCCTTTCCTCATGATCATGACTTTCTTCCACATCTAACTTACCAAGTCTTTGTCTAAAGCCCCAGGGACGGACTTGCTTCTTATGTGGACAGTATTCTCTAAGTCTTCTGGATATGACCCACTCAGATCTAACTCAGATCGACTCCGGTCTGGAGGAAGGAAGAGAGAAGGAGAGATAGGAATCCAGCTAATTTTGTTAGAAGATTTTCCTTCTTATTGCAAATATTTTATCTTTTTTCCCATTCCTTCTAGGCACAGGGCATAGAGTGTCATGAAAGCAACAGTCAGAGTCAGTAACTAATATTAGTACACTAATGTACTTTGTATTTTTTTAAAAAAGTATTATTACACTGGGATACAGATGGCCCTTCTTTTCACACATCTGTATCTTTGGGGTAAATACCCAGTAGTGCAATTGCTGGGTTGTAGGGTAGCTCTATTACTAATTTTTTGAGGAATCTCCACACTGTTTTCCAAAGTGGCTGCACCAACTTGCTTTCCCACCAGCAGTGTAAGAGGGTTCCCCTTTCTCCACCTCCCATCTGACACTTGTTGTTTCCAGTCCTGTTAATTTTGGCCATTCTAACTGGTGCAAGGTGAATACTTTGCTTTTAAAAATATAATTTTAAAAATGATGCACAACTCAGTAATACTGTGGGCAACTTACTAAGGCATGGTTTACTTACACAGAGCAGTTCTATATCAAAGTCCTGCTAAAATAGACAGAGTTGCTCGTAATGAGAAAGACTAATGAGAGCAATCACATGCTTGAGTTTGAAACGGTAAATTAAATAATGCAGAAGGACTTAGGACAGTGCCCGGCACAGAGTATGTACTCCATAAACAGGAGCTATTGACCAGAAGTAGGAGCAAAATGATCTATGAGGTTGGCTTCTATGCTCGTTTAAAATTTTTCTCTTAATGGGAGAACTAATCTTGTTGTCCCAATCAAAATGCAACAATAGCCACATATATTTAGAAAGCGCTTTGGGAGCCTCCTGATGACAAAGAAAGGCTCCCCAACTCAGCACACAGAATCCAGCCTCAGGCTTTATGTAAATATCGTCATTAGGTATAACAGTTAACTTTCTACTGTTGAGGATTTTGTCATGCTTTTAATTCTACACAAGGGACATAAGCTTTATAACTACAGCATATTTCTCTAAAGAATTTTCTTATTCATAGGTAATAAATTACAACACAATTAATAGCTGCTTCCCAGGGTTGCTGTGATGAAGAAGTGGAAGGATATATTGTACTGGAATGTACCATACAAATGAAAAACATTGTTATTGATACCTTACTGCTGCTTGCAAATAACTCTTTATTTAAACCACAGGATAGTTCATCTGTCTAGACATAAGGGATTTATGTCTACCTTTTCAAATGAACGATCATTTCCTTGAATTCTGGGAAAGCGCCTTTATCTTTCCAGCAGATGAACCAATTCTATGTCCTACATTCCTGTACTGACATTTGGTACAGCTCTGAAACTTGGCAGTGATGCCTGACAAGAGTGTGCACTTAATCAATGGATTTTGCATTAATGCAAGAGGCTCAGGGCATCACCTGGGTCTAGATTTAAGCTTTTCTTATGGAACGGGACTACCATGATGAGTCAAGGAACAGATGGTGATTTTCTAAAGCATGGCACATCCACAGAATGTCACACAAGGCAGTTAATTCCAAATGATTTAGTCATTTTTTTTAAAAAGAAGAGTAATCATGCTGTAAACACCCACCTGAGGAGAGGGAGATCTCAGACACCGCTATGGAAGGTGTACCAGAAACATTTCTGCGATGACTCTTTGTGAGGTTCTCATACGTGCTTTCAATGGCAGCCAAATCCACGGAACTTTCAAAACCATGTCGCTTCTCACAAAGTAAAAATGAAAAAAAAAAGCCAACATTATGATGACTTTAATTTACTTTAAAAGCCTCCCATCTGAACATACTTCAGTGTAACCATATTGACATCATATTCCTCTTTAGGGAGGACTGGTGGACATTGGCGAGGATCCTTATCATGAATTCGGAGAACCCTGAACCCATCAATAATTTCTCTATAAAATCAATACCAAGAGGTTTGTTAATTAACACAGAAGTCACTCAAAATAATACTTCATTCAAAAATTGTGAGTGTTCGACTACAGGGTTAGCAATAAAGATGATATAAGACCTCCAATATTACAGGACCCATATATGGGACTCTGGCTAGCTTCACATCTCCAGAGTAATGTTCAAGCTTAGTATTCTTCTTGTTCCTATGTTTATCCCCACTTTCAACACCCTCTTTCCTCAACCAACCCTTACCTCCTCTACCCCCACTTAATGGAAGACCATGGCCCACAATCCAGGTGAACGCATGGCATAGAAGGGTCCCCAGGATACTGCCCCTGCCTTGGTCCAGAGTCTGTGCTGATTGCTCCGTGCCACATCAGTTACTAAATATTTTGAATATCATTCCTTGTTAGGTTGCCAAGAAGTAAAAGTAATCAAATATCCACACACTTTTCTGGTTATTGAACAGTACCACTCACCAAGCTTCGTATAAAAATTTATGAAATTTTAAATATGCTTTTTACCTTATCAGCAAGTACAATTCAGACTTTAAATATTGAAAGAAATGTTCTATTATTCTTCAGTCTTTCTGAATGCCTTTTGGAATTTCCTTAAAAATATTACAGAATCTGACAGTTCCTAGCCTCTGCTTTTTTTTTTTTAAAAGTTCATGATTATTTTTCTGAAGTCACATTCTAGGAAGAGTCGATATTTTAGATAAATAGTTAGTTTTTATATTCAGTATTTAGCTACTATTGTTATTGAAGCATTGTTCACATATAATGGTAGTGTCAGGTAGATAACACAGTGATTCGACAATTGTATACCTTTTGCAGTGCTCACCACAGTAAGTGTAGTCAACATTTGTCACCATACAAGGCTTTTACAGTATTATTGACTCTATTCCCTAATCTTCTCCTTTTCCTCTCTGGGACTTATTTATTTTATAAATGGAAGTTTGTACTTCTTAATCCCCTTCACTTCTTTCACCAATCCCCTCATTTCCCTCTCCTTTGGTGACCATGAGTCTGTTCTCTAATATATAGGAGTCTGTCTCCGGTTCTGTCCCATTGGTTCATTTATTCTGATTTTTAGAGTCTATATGTTAGTTAAATGGTATTTGTCTTTTTCTGTCTGATTTATTTCCCAAGCATAATATCCTGGAAGTCCATCTGTGTTGTCACAAATGCTATGTTCTCATTCTTTTTTATGGCTGAGAAATATTCCATGAGAGAGTGTGTGTGTGTGTGTGTGTGTGTATGTGTGTGTGTGTGTGTGTGTGTATCTACACCACATCGTCTTTATCCTCTCATCTATCAGGGGACCCTGGGGTCACTTCCATATCCTCGTTATTGTAAATAATGATACAATACACACAGGGCTGCAGATATCTTCTTGAATTAGTGTTTTGGTTTTCTTTGTGTAAATAGCCAGTAGTGGAATTACTGGATCATATGGTAATTCTACTTTGAATTTTTTTTTTTTAAAGAAACCTCCATAATGTTTTCCTCAATGGTCATACAAGTCTGCGTTCCCACCAACAGGGCTCGGGATTCACAACCTCCCCTTCCATCTCCTCATTCCAAAGTCTAGTTTCTCGCCTGCAGTAATACAATGGCATCCTAACTGGCCTCCTGGCTTCTCCATTTGTTCCCCCACAAATGCTTCTCAGCACAGCCCCCAGATCCCATGTAAAGAGAAGCCATATCCTCTGCCCGTTTTTTAATTGAATTTTTTGTTTTCGGGGTGTTGAGTTGTATAAGTTCTTTATATATTCTGGATTAAGGAGGGACACTTATTATGATGAGCACTGGGTGATTTATGGAATTGTTGAGTCACTATATCGTACACCTGAAACTACTGTAACATCGTATGTTAATTATACTGGAGTTTAAAAAAAATTAATCCAGACAGAAAAACAAGAAAAAAATTACAAAAAAGAAAAGCCACATCTGCTCAAACCCTCCAGCTTGGCCTCATCTTATCCCAACTAAATGTCAAATTGCCTACAATAGTCTGGCCATGTTACATCCCTGAGCTTATTTCCTAGGACCCCTCTCTCTATTCACTTGCAACAGCTACGTTGGCCTTCTTGTTCTTCCTTGAACATACCAGGCATATTCCCATTTCAGAGTCTTAGCACTGGCTGCTTCTATAGGGGATTAAAAATCTTTTAGCTGCTGGGTGGACAAGTGCATCAGTCATTCAAGGTGGAGCCCAGCCATAAGTAACTGGAACAGCCTTCCCCATATGTGTACCTGCTGAGAATCAGTGCTGCTCCTGCCCGAAGGGACACCTTGCTACAGACTCCTGCATGGCTGATTCTTTCACTTCCCACCACCTTTGCCTGACTAGGACCAAGATTTCTTAAATATACGTGCCAGCTACATTTAAGGAGTTTGCTGCTTAATCAAAAAAAAAAAATCTAGATGCTCAGTCATTCAAAAGAACAACTTCCACGTTCCATATATATTTTATGCATAACGCAATTTATGTCTTCATTATGTGTTGGTCCCAAATTTTGGAAGTGTTCTAGAAAGGAAAACTATTAAAAAATTTCAAGAGTCTACTTTTCCTGATTTAAATCCATGTGGAAAATGTTTCATGCAGGCAACTTACGAATGTCTTGACAGATAACATGGAGGATTAAAGGGGAAACATTATTCAGGTTTTGTTTAAACCATGTAACCGCCACCTTTGAGCCTGCTCCTTCTCTTTTGCTTCACACTTCTGGCTTCCCATCAGGAGCAAAGGATGTAGGAAGCTCGGTCTTGATAAAGAAGTTTCTACAATTAAGCAGCATAAACAGCATGCTTCGAGATACAGAGAACCCAAACCCAACCAGGCCATGAGGGTGCGGTCAGGTCTCAGAAGCTGGGGGTCCTTTTGCATTTGGTACTTACTCTAATGCTGACTGAGGCCACACTGTGTGTGCTTGGGGCTGGTGACCTCTGAGTGATGGGGGTCACACCACTGCTCCGGCTGCTTTTCGGGGTTGAGGGGCCAGCTTCCTGGTCATTAAGATCGGATGAACCCGTGCTTCCCCTAAATGAGAAAGAATATTCTGGATTTAACATGCTCAGCAGCTACCATTTCCCTTTCTTCCTCAAAGAATCGCTAGATTCAAGCCCATCTGTCTGACTCTGGGTTTTTGTAAGTGAGCTTCGCCCTTCCATTCCAGCTTTATTTCCCACTGCTCACCAGCATTCTCCCAGCTCCCGGACAGCTTCCTCGCTGTCCTCTCAACCCACCACACTCATGGCTCCTGCTTCTGCTTCTACCTCTAAAGCTTTTGCGGACACTCTCTCTACCTGATATGCTCTGTTTGCCACTCCTTGTTTATGCAAATCTTCTCCATCCTTCAAGGCCTGGCTGAAGTCCAGTCTCCCCCATCAAGGTTTTCCTGACATTTACAAGCCTTTTCAAGCTCTGCTCAGTTCTTGCTGACTTACAGTCTTGACCCAACTGTGTAGTCCTTGACTACAGAATGTCTTATTTGGCTCCCCAAGAGATACACATATGTGTGCCTTGGTTCTTCTTTCAACCTAAACTCCCTGGGGACAGAGTTCATATTTACCATGGTATCTCCACCACCTTCATAACACCTTGGTGCAAAGGAGGCACTCAGTACATATTTAATCAAAAAGTGGAAATTGTGTTGTATTTCTCTGTGTTATTTCAGTGTCTGACTCACGGTACAGATTTAATAAACGTGGTATAAAAATAATGACATTTGGTAAATGGGCTTGACTCACTTTGTTTGCTAAAACTGATTCAATTCCATTCAATAATGATTAATAAAAAAAATAGTTCCTGCCCTTGAGGTGAACACAATTTTCTCATTACATGGGAATTTCATAACTAAGTGTAAGTTTTGACAAATTAGAGTTTAAGAGAAGTGTCTGTTCTATTTCATTGTTTATCCTCAGTGAGCACAAAATACACCAAGTGGTAAAATAGAAGACTTTGCGAATTTCCTCTTTTATTCACTATTTAATAAGTTACAAATGCATCTATACCAATAAACATTTTACTGTTTAAAGCCTCACAGTGATAGTTAACAGTGATTAGAACTTACTGAAAAGGTATGCTAAAGAAAAGATATGCTAGGGCGCCTGGGTGGCTCAGTGGGTTAAGCCGCTGCCTTCGGCTCAGGTCATGATCTCAGGGTCCTGGGATCGAGGCCCGCATCGGGCTCTCTGCTCAGCAGGGAGCCTGCTTCCTCCTCTCTCTCTGCCTGCCTCTCTGCCTGCTTGTGATCTCTCTCTGTCAAATAAATAAATAAAATCTTAAAAAAAAAAGATATGCTAAAGAAGAGAGAAATGTTTTTTTTGTTTGTTTGTTTGTTTGCTTGTTTGTTTTTTAAAGAATGTCTGACTGTGCATGTGACACTACTGGAAGACAAATCTGGCAGGAGAAAGAACGGGCATTGACCACTGCAGCTATCATCTACAGCTTATAAGTTTTTCAAGACTGTGCACCCGAGAAGCCACTAAAATCAAATCCAATATGCCCTGACTGATACAACTACCCACGACCGCCCCCATCACTACGTAAATAGAAGCTACATTTACTGAGTATTTTCTAGGTGTTTGACACTCTCCATTCCCCAACATCCCTGTTTAGAAAAAAAAAAGATACCTATAGTCTTTTTTTTAATTTAATTAAATTAATTTATTTATTTGACAGACGGAGATCACAAGTAGGCAGAGAGGCAGGCAGAGAGAGAGAGAGAGGAGGAAGCAGGCTCCCCGCTGAGCAGAGAGCCCGACTCGGGGCTCGATCCCAGGACCTGGGATCATGACCTGAGCCGAAGGCAGAGGCTTTAACCCACTGAGCCACCCAGGCACCCCAATAGTCTTCTTTTAAAGATGAGAAAACTAAGTCTTGGAGAGGTTAAACAATTATTCCAGATATGCACACATGTATCTGTGTCCGCACACAACACACACCATCACTACAATTACCACACTCTCACCCAGGTAGTACATAGGAAAGTCAGGATAAGAACTGAGACCTGCCTGTCTACCCAAAGCCTGTGCTCATTCCAGTTGTTCATACTGCTTGCTCATTATTTCCCCCAAATCAAATTGATACAACAAGCAGGTTCTACATTGACAGACAGAGCTATATCATGCAGAAAGTAATCCTAGGATCAGAGAGCTGGGAGGTAGTTTCTTGGAATCTGATTAAGAGAACTAAAAATTCCTCTGCGTAACATTCTTCTTTTTTATTTTTATTTATTTGAGAGAGAGAGAGAGTGAAAGAGAGAAAGCATGGGATGGGGGAGGGTTAGAGGGAGAAGCAGACTCCCTGCTGCACAGGGAGCCCAATATGGAACTCAATCCTGGGACTCTAGGATCATGACCTGAGTCGAGGGCAGATGCTTAACTGACTGACCCACCCAGGTACCCCGGGTAGCATTCTTCTGATACCACATAGAAATGGTCTCTGGCTTCATCTAGAGATGGCACTCTGAGTTAATTATAGATTGCTCAGGAGGGGTCAAGACTGTGTCTTGATTCTGATGACAAGAGAATATAAAGTTTTGTGATTAAATAAACTGCTATAATTTGAAATTATAAGTTCCTTGGTAAATATCTCCCTCAGGGGCTACACTTCCACACTTGACAACAGTTCACCATCCAAGTGATTTTGCTAATCTCAGAAGTCCTACTTAGAAAGGTTGTAGAGACCTATCCAGGAATGCTGTGCTGTGACAGTAAGTTCTCTACTCTCAGAACAATGTTACCACAAAAATCTCTCTCTCTACACTTTTAGCTAAAATCTCCTTGGGGGACAAAAAAAGAATACACGTGAATTTTGCAGAAATGAGCCAAGAAGTTACGACCCAAAGGGACTCATGTAGATTTATCTGCTTGTGCCTGTCCTAAAGGTTCTCCTTGACCCAGGTGGTTTTGAAAAAGTCCCCATCATGGAATAACTTTGCTGGAACCAAAAGTCCTACTTATGTAGAAGCTCAAGCATAGGTTGATTAATTGTGGTGATGACATTCAAAAGGCTATCCTGTAATAAGAAAAAAATTCTTATAAGTCAGCTACTGAAAATTGTTGCCAGAATCACTATCTCAAAAATGACATAAAATTTCACATTTGTCCCTGACATTTACTGTGAGCATCTCAAAAATATTTTCCTCTCAGCTGATTGTCTCAGTTTGTTAGACTAAAAAAGGCTTAGTCTAATAAGGCAGAATATCATAAATATTTGGATGCCAACTCTTTCAGATGTTATATAAAAATATGACATGAAATACATAAATCTTTGCCACTTAAATAGGAAGAAGATAAAGTTTAAATTCAAGAAGTTTAAAGTTCAATTAAGAAAGAGTTATTTTTTTGGGCAGAGGATCTGAATAGACATCTTCCCAAAGAAAGCCATACAGATGGCCAACAGACACACGAGAAGATGCTCACCATCAAGCAACATCAGGAAAATGCAAATCAAAACCACAATGAGATCTCACCTCACACCTGTCAGAACTATTAGAATCAAAAAGACAAGAAATAACAGGGGTTGGTGAGGAGGTGGAGAATAGGCAACACTCGTGCACTATTGGTGAAATGTAAATTGGTGCAGCCGCTGTGGAAAACAGTCTGGAGGTCCCTCAAAAAACTAAAAGTTGAAATATCATATGATTCAGTAATTCCACTACTGGGTATTTGCCCAAAGACTACAAAAACACTAATTCAAAGGAATACATGCATCCCTATGTCTAGAGCAGCATTATTTACAATAGCCAAGATATGGAAGCAACCCAAGTGACCACAGATAGATGAATGGATAAAGAAGATATGGTATGTATACAATGGAATATTACTCAGCCATAAGAAAGAATGCAATCTTGTCATTTGTAACAACAGAGATGGACCTAGAGGGTAGAATGTTCAGTAAAATAAGTCAGTCAGAAAAAGAAAAATACCGTATGATTTCAGTCGTATGTGGAATCTAAAAAAAACAAAAGAATAACCAAATAAAAAGTAGAATCAGACCTATAAATACAGAAAACAAACTGGTGGTTGGAGGGGAGGGGGATGGGCAAAATCAGTGGAGAGTGGGAGATAAAGTCTTCTAGGCATAGAGTGAAGAAGTCACAGGAATAGAACGTGCAGCAGAGGGAATACAGTCAATGGTACTGTAACAGTGTTGTGTGGTGACGGATGGCAGCTACCACTCCTGGGAGCACAGTATAACATATAGAGTGGTTGAATCACTGTTGTACGCCTAAAACTAACGTGATCCTGTGTGTCAGCTGTACTTAAAAAAATGAAAGAGCTATTTTTTTTTAGATTTGTATTTATTTATTTGCGAGAGAGAGAGTAAGAGAGAGAGAGCGAGCGTACAAGCAGCGGGAACAGCAGGCAGAGGGAGAAGCAGGCTCCCCACTGAGCAGGGATCCAGACGTAGGACTTGATCCCAGGACCCCAGGATCATGACCTGAGTTGAAGGCAGATGCTTAACCAACTGAGCCACCCAGGCATCTCTGAAAGAGCTATTCTGATTCAGATATCATGTTATTGATACTTAAATCAGAAGTATTACAAATCAGCATCAACAAAACTTCAAGCTAAAATTTGGTTAAAGGGAAACTGGCAAGAAAGAGGTATATTTCTCCTGTTCTAATAGATCCCAAAGCATGGGGATAGGACAATGCCTAGGGAGCTTGGACATTCCAGGTTACTTGAAAGAAATATTTCCTAGAGGAGGAAGCAGTCTCATTTAGTTTATGAAATATAACAAAAGCCTGCCATTTTATTATCTCTAATATCACGCTGGCCCCAAATCTTGATAATGGCTTTCTAGACGTATCTATTTTATTTATTTAGTTAGTTAGTCAGTTAGTTGTTTGTTTAAGAGGGTGAAAGAGAATGAGAAGGGGGAGTGGCAGAGGGAGGAGAAGCAGACTTCTTGCTGAGCAGGGAGCCTGATGCAGGGCTGGATCCCAAGACCCTGAGATCATATCCTGAACCAAGGTCAGACCCTTAACAGACTGAGCCACCCAAGTGCCCCTAGATCTGTCTGTCTTTCTAAGGATAGGGGAGAGAGACTATAATTTAATGAGTTGCCTTTGTGGATTATGTAACTGTCTCCCAGGAGTTGTAGTCTGAAAAGCATTTCCCAGGATGCAACCTTCCTAGAGGGGACGGACAATGTTGAGTCTGTGCCTGCATGGTTAAACGAGTACTCCCCTAAGGAAGGTGGACCAAAAGGCAGCATTAATCTGAGAGATACTACCACTCACTGGCTAGTGCATAGCATGACACAGAGACTGCATGGTATTCTTTCTGTGGTTTATGCACTCTCCTAACGTTTCTTTGTTAATCAGATCTGAAACGGATATGTACAAAAAGCAAGGGAGGTGGCAGTGAGAAAGTGAGGTGATCCCACTACATAGGAAAGAGATGTTAAACAAGAAAGAAAAGAGAAAAAAGGTAAACGTAGTTCAACTTTCCAGTCTTTGGTGATCCCAAAATGCTTCATCCTTGTCAACAGTCTTGTGGGAGATGGGTGGCCCTTATCCTTGGCTTCATATCAGAAACACTGGGGAAGCTTTTAAAAATCCCCATACCCAAGGGGTGCCTGGGTGGCTCAGTCTGTCAAGCATCTGACTTCAGCTCGGGTCATGACTTTGGGTCCTGGGATCAAGCCCCACATTGGGCTCCATGCTCAGTGGGGAGTCTGCTTGTCCTTCTCTTTCTCTCTCTCTCTTCTCTCCCTCTGCCCTTCCCCTCCTCGTACTCTGTTCATTCTTATCTTTGGTCACGTGGCCAAGTCCTCCTCATCCCTTAAAACTGCTTAGAGGTCATCTCCTTGAAGCTTCCCTGAATCCTCTGTAAGGGTAAGTGCCTCCTTCTGGTTTTCCCATAGCACACGGAACATCTTTTTAACATGATACAATATTGTCTTGAAATTATTTGGTTGTCCCAGTCTTCCCTTACAAAGTTTGTGAAGTTCGAAAATGGGTTGGATAGGATCATTGTCTAAACTCTTCCACACTTAATCACCATTTGGAATACGGTACTAGGTCTATAATATGGGCAGAATTATGTATTGAATTTTATCTGTATAAATACAATTTATAGGTGAGAAAGTCATATACCTCTACTCCTCAGTGAAGAAGAAAGGCCATTATTGTATCTTAGCGACCCTGAGAAAGTATGTTGCACATAATACACTCGAGTGAAAAAAAATTACTATACTGGAGGAGAGAATTGTGTTAAATTTAGTTCATTGAAACAGAACACGTTAGGGCAGTGAATCTTTGAGAAATGACTGGAGAAACAGATCAGATAGCAAGGAGATGTCTTTGGGCTTACAGTTGTTTGGCCACAACAATGAAGCATGTGAAGAACCCAGCTGTGATCCAACCAAAGTATAATATCAGGCGTCTGGCTGAATCACCAAGTCTCTGTAACTCCTCATATTACTGTCATTATAAAAAGGAAAGTCACGTGTATATAAGGTAAACACAAATCAGGGATGGAGCAACTGGTGGTCTGATCAACTGCACCTTTGGAGGAGGGAGGGGGGCGTGGTTTGGAGGGATGCTGTAGCAGAGAGCAGTGCCCCCAGTCATTGCCCCTTAGCCCTCACCTCTACCTACAGAATCCTGTTTACTGGGAATACCCACAAGTCTGTGCCCGAAGACTTTCTTGGATCACGAGAGCATGGGGTGTCTGTACACAGAACAAGTCCCAAGTGCCAGAGAGTTAGTGCCCTCGAAATAGTCCTCAACCAGTGAGCAATATGGACCTGGTGTATACATACCCTGGCTTCCCAATCTCTTGACTGGATAGCTCTGGGGCTATACACTGTTTCCTACAATTACCCACAATGGTAACTGACTTAATGACACTGTCATTTTGGCTTCCTTTCCTTTCCCCAATCCTCCTGGGTTTCCAAGACCATATCATAAAGAAATGACTTGCTCTCGAATTCTTTTTTTTTTTAAGATTTTATTTAGTTATTTGACAGAGAGATCACAAGTAGGCAGAGAGGCAGACAGAGAAGGGGAAGCATGCTCGCCGCTGAGCAGAGAGCCCGATGGCGGGGCTGGGATCCCAGGACCCTGGGATCATGACCTGAGCTGAAGGCAGAGGCTTTAACCCACTGAGCCACCCAGGCGCCCCTTGCTCTTGAATTCTTATTTCAGGGTCTGTTCTGGGGGAGCCCAAATCAAGGTGGGTGTGTATGATGGGCAAAGGATGAGCGAAAAGGGATGACTGTGAGAAAAAAGCAGAAGTTTCTAGCTGAAGACATGTTTGACAACTCCAAATCTCATGTTGTTCCCACTGATATGGCCACAACCCAAGTTAAACACCCTTGTGAATCTGCTATGCTTGCCACATTCTCCAGTGTGAGTACAGAAATGCTCCTAAGAAACAAAGCTTCACCCCTCATTTATTTTTTACTGAACAGAGTGAATTTTAACTTCAAAGTTCCATTTTTCCTTTGTTTTTTTAGGGGACATTGTTGATGTCCTACCCAGATCCACTCAGATCACTTGTACCAGCTCTGAGTGCTTTCTTGCTAATGACTTGCACCTATGGCCTTCAAAGATTTGCCCTTTAGCACGGGGGCCTAGATATGCTTTGGAGTGTGTCTCCTCTGACCCCCATGGTTGGAGTTATCAAATAAAATACAGAACTTTCAGTTAAATTTTAATTTCAGATAAACAATAAATACTTTTTAGTATAAAAATATACTATTTATAGAGTATATAAATGAAAGTAATATTTCATGGGAGTTAACTTATTTATTTAAATACTTATTTGGAAAAAATTTTATTTATTTGACACAGAGAGAGCTAGCACTAACAGGGGGAGCAGCAGGCAGGGGGAGAGGGAGAAGCAGGCTTCCTGCAGAGCAGGGAGCCTGATGTGGGGCTCGACCCCAGGACCCTGCAATCGTGACCTGAGCTGAAGGCTGCCACCGAGCCACCCAGGCACTCCAGATGTCACTTTTTTAAAAAAGTTGTTTACCTGGGCATCCATCCTGTACATTTATTCACTAAATCTGGAAACCCTCTCCACAAGAATCCACAGTCAATGGCTAATTGGTATAGGAATGCTATGGTCCAGCTCCTCGAAATGGAAAAACTCAGAGACACAATTTAGGATCCAGAATCCCTTGTAGGATCAAGCTGAGTTTTCACATCCAGACCTCATCTGAAATGGCACATTGCTTGGGTTCTTTCCTTTCTTTATTCTGGTTCCATTCCTCCTATACTGGTTTCTCCTGGAATCATTTCATTAATAAACCACTCACTTACAAATCCTTGCCTGAGGGTATGGTTCTGGGCGAGCATGACTTCAGGCAGATCCCTCACAAATCAGACCACATTAACAACTCATCACAATGTAAAAGGGATTAGGTATCCCTGCCCTGAGGAGCATTCTGTTTAACAACTATAGCTTAATGCATATTCTTTTTATTTTCTCAAAAGTCTCCTATGCCTCATCTGTCAAGTCCCTAGCAACAAGGGAAGAACAATTTGCCATGCTCTCCTGGGAGGCTGCGGGGCCTTGCCTAGCCCGTTCATACTCTCCCCTGCTTTCCAACTACTGCAGAGAAAGTCAACCAGGTATCTGGTAAAACATCGTTTCCACTCTGGTAAGATAGGAGTTTCAAACGAGAATGCCCAAGGCCAGCTGCTCCTGAAAAAGAGCAATGAACCATGAAAAAGTAGGCATTATGGAGGGGAAAGGGGAATTCATTGCTAAACTGGGTCAGGTACGAGACCAAAGAGACTGGGCTCTTAGACTCTCTTGAGAGAAATTTGCTGTTCCGTCTTCGAAAATGAGTTACTGGGGAGAAGACAGTTTTGCTTGCAAAACCTAAGGAGAAAAGAAAGTCTGCCAGTTTTACTATTTGCCTTTGCAGAATTACTGCAGCTTCAAGCAAACAAAAAGGAGCTAACGTCTTTTGGTGATGAGAGTTGAGAAAAGATGGGCTACTTCCTGCCCAACTTTCTAAGGAATAATTTTGGGATGATGTAGCTCATCTCACCGTGGCAGTCCATTAATGAGTCATCACTTTGATAAATGCACGTTCTAGGAAAAGAACATTTTGCTCTACTGATCTCCCAAACAGCTCCCCCCCCACTCTTTCTTAATGGGAAAACACTGTTCTTGACATGCTGAAGCCAAACCATCCCTGACCACTACATTCTGATCTTCTAGAAACCATTTCAGGTTTAAAGATCAATCTATTTCGCCTCCTTTCAGTTTACAACAAGAACAAGAAAATCCTGGGTCAGTGCACCAGAAACACGTCCATATGGCTTTATAACTTAATGATTATTTACACCCAGCCGTGGATAAGACCCAAGAAATAAACCCAGGCAGGTAGATTCTGGAAGAACAACAAAAGCACTGTGATACTAGAGATCATATCCCTTATTCTTGTTGAGTAACCTGAAGACTAATTAATTTAAAATGGAATAACCTGTTGGTTGAGTCAGGAGATTTTTTTACAAGTTCCTTTTTTTTTTTTTTAAATAGGAATCCTATCTTTCCTCCTTTTATAGATATTGTCTTTCTGAAATGGTAGCCTGAATTCGTTACCAACACGGTTCATCTATGGAATCCCCAAGAGGCTGGGCAAAAATAGCAACACTACCCTAGTTGCTTATCATCTCTAAATAATTTGGAGCATGTCTGAGACTCAGGAGTTGAACAACAACCAAAAACAAAAATGAGAATTTTATAGAAAGATTCTGTGGAAATTGGCATGAGGCTACCCCAAGGTCAGTCAAAGGAAACTATTTCAAAGATAAAAGAAACCAGGGTCTGAATTTTTTTTTTTTATCATCGAAGAAGTAGATCTATATTCTTTTTTTTAAGATTTTATTTATTTATTTGACACAGAGAGAGAGATCACAAGTAGGCAGAGAGGCAGGCAGAGAGAGGAGGAAGCAGACTCCCCGCTGAGCAGAGAGTCCGATGTAGGACTCGATCCCAGGACCCTGAGATCATGACCCAAGCTGAAGGCAGAGGCTTAACCCACTGAGCCACCCAAGCACTTCAGTGTATCTATATTCTTGAAAATTTAAAAAATACTGAATATCGTGACAATCTTCTGATAGTGGATGATAAAGGATTTATCTCCTACTTCCTTGTTTTTTTTCCTGTGTGGTTTTACATAAAAGGCACTACTTTGAAACAATGCTATAGAGAAAAAAAGCAGCAGGTATGGAGAGCAACCATGGGGGATGAAAATGAATAGTAAAAAGAGGGTCCTCTCTATGGGGATTTGGTGTTCCATATTCTAAAATGAATTAAAAGGGAGAATTCAATTCTGCTTGCATAACCCAAAAAGGCTTCACTCCCTGGCTTTGCAGAATTACTGCAGCTCCAAGAAAAAAAAAAAAAGGTAGTTAACATTTGGACAAACCAGTGCAACATGAGGATAGATCTTTTTTTCTCCTCATGGCCTCTGATAATGTATTCATAGCGAAAATAAGCCTTGGCTTATGCCCTGAGATGATAAAGAAAATCCAGCCGGATATGAGATGACTATGCTCTTGGCTACCCTTTCATTTTCCTTTTCTTGACAAGGTGAAAACTCTGTGTATAGGAGATTCTCCACTGGCCCCATTGTTAATGAGTTAGAAGAGGTGGAACTAGAAAGAAGTGGAATTTATGGAAATTCTCTGGAGCAGTTCAACGGATGAAATTATTATCAATTTTTTAAAAGCTGCAAGGAGTATATATATCCCTCAGAGGTTTCTTTTTCAGAAACTTAAACAGAAAGATCATGAACTCAAGGAGCAGAATTTATTTTTCCTGTATATCTCCATGCGAACCGCAGCCTTAAGCACCAGAACATCAAGTCTCATCCCTACAGGTAACACAGAAGATTTTGAGAGCTGTAATTCCAGAAGGGTAAGTGCTTTCCATTTCAATTAAAAAAAGATCTTCCTGTCTTTTCATATTATGTTGGGAGTTCTCCAAGATGTAATACTTTATAGGTACCCAGAAGCACCATTTGATTGGAAATACATTAATTTTCTTCTCAGGCTCTACCACTGCCTAATCTATATGCACCTTACCTGTCCGAACCAGGGACTGACTTTAAACTCCGCAAGTTCTGGCTGTCTAGGTCCAAGCTGTAGCTCCGCCCACTTTCCGTTTTTGGAGTCATGATCTCTCCCCTGGTTGCTGATCTGAACTTGCTCAGAAGAAATCTGAAATTACATAAATAGGTCTATACTTAAAAAGTAACCTAAGAGAAAAGGCATTTTAAGATATCCTTTTAAGAATACCATTTCTTAAAAAAAATACCATTTCTAATATTTTCAACAGTAAATAATTCTTCAATAAAACGGCCTTTGGGCTGAGAGGTCCTGGGGAGTCCCCAGTGCCTCTGCAAGTATACTGTCAAGGGTGAGGGTAGAGGAAGTTATCACATTGTCCCAAGGCCATACCACTTGCTGGGAGACCAGGCTTCCATCCCTGAAAGGAAAAAGACCATCAGCTTTCGAACTCCCCACTGTCACCTGAGAATGGAGAAACATGGCCTGGGTTGAGCCTATGTTCAGAGATGCTAAGGACCGGGAGCCTGGACTCCCCTTGCTCAAAGAAGGGAGCTAAAATGATTCTCTGGGACAAACCAAGATGGCCACACAGATTGGCTTACAGCTCCGTGAGAACAGCGGCTCTGCCCTGCTGGTTTCCTGGCAGCTCCCTGAGTTGAGAGTGATGCCTGGCACCCACGAGAACCCAATCAATTCTTGCGGAATGAATGACTAAACCCAGGTGGTGGAAACCATCTTTCTGTCTTTCATGACATTTCTCCCCGTGGGAGTGAAGTTTGAACAATGGAGTGTCTCATGTACGATGAGATCGAACTCCGTTGCCATTTTACTAAATTATTTAGAACTTGAACAAAAATAGCTTTTCAGGAACTGAGATTTGAGTCATGATCCACGCTACTGAATGCCCAAAACCTAGGGGTTTTCAAATATACTTTAATAAAGAACCAAAGCTATCTTCTTGTTGTGACAGCATTGGGAAAAGCCAGTTCTTTTACCTTATATTCTAGTTTTCTAGGGGGGAAAAATGTACTCCAAAGGTAGAGGGACAATCTTAAGAAAAGCTGCCAAATGCCTCTGTTTCAAGAGTGTCTTGTCAAAGTGTCAGAAGCTTCAATCTAATGGGAAAATTACATATTTTGGTGAAAATGACACTTAATATACTATCAGTCTGGGCTGCTCTGAGCCCCCTTACACGTGACCCCACATCCACTCTTCTACTTAAGCTGTTTGTTCCAAGTGGAATCACTCTTCCCCCACGTTTGGCTATCCTGGATCCCTGCCTATCTTTCCAGATCCTCATCTAGTCACACTTACAATTTGATGTCATTCCCAATGGCCTCTGTGACCTCCCGCCACTGATTAGCTAAGCTTCTTCTTTAAGATTTACTTAATTATTTATTGCATTATGATCTCTCTTGTAGGGAATTAACACCTCATTTTCATTTAGAAAGTCTTTCAGGTAGCTCATATTGTCCTCTTACACTTTCCTGAACTTCCTCTATACAGATTAACTTTCCAGGCGTGAACCTTTTCTACCCAACTAGCTGTTACAGTTATTGAAGACAGTTCCATCAGATCTCAGTTCTAAGTTCCCCCAGGGCACGGTCCCGGTGTTGTGACGGTTTTAAATTCAGAGCGCCTGCACTTCATTGTGCTGGTGGGTTACTTCTTGTCTCCCGACTCCAAGTTCATCACTCTGTGACCTATGCAGCGAAGCCTGGGCTAGCATCTGCAAATTATGGCTCCTGCAAGCACTTGTGTGCTCTGCGTGGCATGTTCAATCAAGCCTGATGAGCCAGGCTAGAATTTCCAGGCCAGAAATTGTAGCATGAAAAGAAAGAAAAAAGCCACAGGTCCAGTACTGGGGAACTCACAGTTAAGTACGTTCTGGGACGACTGTAATGGGAATGAGGTTGAAAGGTAGGATTGGGTCATATAATGGAAATCTCTGAATGTCATGTTAAGGAGTTGGAATGAACTGTCAGTTTTTCTAAGATGAGTGAGGGCGTGGTGCCAGACTACCAGGTAAGGAGGGATATGCAGGCACAAGGCCTTGTGGGAATGCTGAAGGGCGATGAATGGATTCAACCTGGGAGGAACGACCCATCCGTGGGGTGGGATGTACGGTTGGTCACTCCAGGCTCCCTCTCACATTCATGCCCGCTAATTAATGAAAACGTGGTTAGTCAGGAGTGTCTGGGCTACAGGACATTTAGGTTTCATTCCCACTCAGAGTTCGTGATTCAAAGAACAAAAGCCAAACCAAACCAGACTTTCTCTGGAGCCAGAGAAAGGTTCAGATACTAGTAATCTCTCACACTGCTTCCCACTGAGAGAACAAAACACCGCTACCTAGAGAGAATCGTGCACTGACTCGGCAGGTGTTAGAACACTCACTACCTAAGCAACAAAACAGACCAACAGTTGCCTGAGGAAAAAAGACCAGCAAAATGTAGAGCTGGGAGGCAGAAGTTGGCATTTTGGTCCTTTCCACCTGCATTTTTGGGGGTCTCTTTCCTCCGCTGAGGAAGCCCCTATACCCCTGGTTTCCTAGTGCCTCTCTGAATTGTGCTCCTCTATATGCCTCCCGTTCTCATTTCTGGTACTTGAAACATATCTTTTCTGAATTAATGAGGTAGCCAAATGGGATTTCTTCCTTAAGGAAGCCCACATTTTAAACAGGGGACACTATGTTTTAAGCCCAATTAATCAGTCTTTCATTTGGTTATTTCCTGTATCAGCACTCAGGTTGGGGGTTGGGTGGCGACATTCTACAACCAAGCCAGTTGTCATGTCTTTATAGACAAGACTGGTCCTGACAGGAAAGCTTCTACCTCGAAGTAATGAGGACCTTTCTGGGCAGGACCAGATATGTTAAATGAAATAAAAACTTTTACAGGTTCAGGTCCAAGGGGAAATTTAATTATCTAAGACCAAAAGTAAGTAAGACTGCATTTCCTGAGGGGAATGATAGAACGTTGCCTTGGTTGGGTATGATGACCTTCTCTGTGTCACTGAAATGATATCCAACTTGAAAAAACCACGGAGTCTTTCTTTCAGAGGTTTCTGGAATAAAGATCAACTATTCCTTTGGAAAGGGTGTGTCTTACCCTTTTTTCCTGGGTCCATCACGACTGGCCTTTTGCCCGGAAGAAGGTGAAGTGTCTGCCTTTTCTGGGTCCTGGCGGGATTGCTCTTGACTTTGTGTTTCTTCAGTTCCTCATTAAAAACAATCAGAAGACACATTTCCATACAAAACGGCCAGAAATGAGAGCAATTTTCTATTCTTCATTCACTTTCCTACGTTTGCATGGGACAAAGAAGTCTATAATAATTGGCAATGACATTGCCATCCTGTCTCCTAGTCACACAGTTATTTCTAATCTGCTGAGTGTTCTAGAGTTAGATGATGACAATCAGGACTGATCTGTAGGAGGTTTGCTGAGGTAAGCTTTCTAGGGATGACTATGATGGAGGAAGGATATATCGCCCCCTCTACAGATATTTTTAGGGTAGAGGAGGCTGGGTTCATGAGAAATCAAAATCCCTAGAGACGGGATTATAGAAACAATACCTGATTTCTGAGCACATAAACCAGATTTCTTGTGACGGTGAGCTGCTTGTCTACACCTCATGGCTTGAGGGAGTCTACATTCCGAATGGTGCTGAAGTTTGGGAGGGGAAAGCAGCCAGAGCTAACTGCTTCACCCTAGCTCTGCTCCATGTGGCATCAGAATTGATCTTACCCATGTGGGAAAGCCCTTCCTTGCTGGGGCCACATCTAAAAGTGATAGTGAAATCAGTCCCAAGTCTCCCAACTCTACCTTCCGGACTTAAAAACAAGGGCATTTGTCTCTGGATATGAAAGATGAGACACCCTAGGAACTAAAGGGTATTCATTGCACCCCAGGCATTGTAACAAAAACACCCCCTTTCATTTCTAAATGCTCCCCTGTCTTGAGGGAGGAGGGCACAGTGCACAGTACCATCTCTTGGTTGAGAACCACTGGATTAGTAAAAGGAACATGTAAAAGATATTTTATGGAAATACATCGTGTTGAAAAAAATCAAGGATTGCTTTCACAATGTGAATCATTTAGTTCATCTGTTTTATGTTACTTTCTTAAATGTCTAGGAAAATACTGGAAATGCATTCAGGGAAAGAACTATCTATGATGAAGATAAATGCCTCCTTTGAAAATCACAGTGTGTCAGATATATGGAAAATCACTGTGGATTTTATTTTCTACTGACTTCCTCTTCCCTTGTATGAATTGCAGATTCATATTTCATGCTACTGAGTTTTGAAATGACCTAAGGGATTCAGGAAATTCAACTATGTTCATTTGCAACATATATAGGGAAATTATGGAGCCCACCAAAATGAAGAGTAAGACAGTCTCGAAACCAAATAATTACTTTAATTACCTGGACTTCTTCTTAAGAGGGACTGTCGGACTACATCAGTGCCCAGAACGTTGACTTGCTTGAAACGCTTTGCCTTTTCTTCAAAAAACCATTCACCAGTTATAATCCTTAGCTGTCTGCTCAAGGGAAAAGGGGAGACCACTGAAATTGAGTTATTTAGCCAAATCATTAACTTTCAAAAATCCCTAATTGAGTAAAAACTGGCCAGTCATTTACAAAGTCTACCTGAATGTCTTGAGTATTTCACAGTCATTACAATGGCTACTATTACTTGAATATACACTATATACCAGTTACTTGCTAATAGCTCTTCATACTTCATATGCTTTTATCCACATAACAACCCCATGTAAACATTATTATCCTCATTTTATAGATGAGGAAATTGACACTTAGAGCAATAAAATGACATGTCTCATATCACATAGCTGGTAAGTAAGTAATAGAGCCAGGATCCCATCCCAAGCAGCCTGGTCTAGGGCTCAAATTGTTAACACTATATTCGTGGGCAAATACTCTTCAGTGGAAACCATGGGGAAAGAATGAAGGTTTTGAATTACAAAGGGACTAAAGTTAGAACTCTGCTTTAGAACGATACCTTGATGTAATATGATGACTGGCTTAGAATAAAGAGCAAAGGGAACAAAGAGAGAGGTTTGGCCAGGGTAGTCGTCCAGAAGAGAGGTAAGACCCATGCTGGGGCAATGGCAAGACTTAGAGAAATGAGAGCAATTAAAAATATAGGAAGTAGAAGGGCCTGCTTGGATTTCATAATCAACTGAATGTTGAAGGTGGAAAGGAAGGATCTTTGAACAACCATGTCCATTTTTAGAAGCCCTGCTTGCAATGACTACACAAACCCTTTACCCCAGGCCTATTTACCATTCTCTGACCATGGCTTGTAGAAGTCTTGGTACAGCAGTGTTCAGCTGCCACCATCTGAACACTTCCTCCCCAGGACCATAATGGGAATGAGGTTGGAAGGTAGGATTGGGTCATATAATGGAAATCTCTGAATGTCATGTTAAGGAGTTGGAATGAATTCTCGGTTTTTCTAAAGCTCAGGCTGGATGATTTCATCTCTGGGTCATTATATGGACAAAGGAGAAACCAGACACAGGCCAATTAGGAAGTTATTGCAACAGATAGAATAAGAAATGATGAAGATGTATATCAGGGATGGGGGCAAGGAATGCAAAGAAAGATACAGATTCTTGGGTCATTGAGAATCAGCAAGATTGGTGACAAGTCATGGGGTGCCTGGGTGGCTCAGTGGGTTAAGCCTCTGCCTTCAGCTCAGGTCGTGATCACAGTGTCCCAGGATCGAACTCCACATCGGGTTCTCTGCTCAGCGGGGAGCCTGCTTCCTCCTCTCTCTCTCTGCCTGCCTCTCTGCCTGCTTGGGATCTCTCTCTCTCTCTCTCTCCATCAAATAAATAAAAGATCTTAAAAAAAAAAAGATTGGTGACAGGTCAGACATGGTGGCTGAAGAAAGCAGCTGAGAATCAACTAGAGGTTTCTAGCCCTAAGAGTCATATACATATGATTCAGTAACTAAGTGGACTTAAAAATTAATAACTGGATCCTAAATTTTAAAAAACCACCCCAGGAAAATATGTCAATATGTTCCTTACCAGCAATTATAAAAGACAAAATTAAATTATATATGAGGGGCATCTGGGTGGCTCAGTGGGTTAAGCCTCTGCCTTCAGCTCAGGTCATGATCACAGGATCCTGGGATGGATCCCCGCATTGGGCTCTCTGCTCAGTGGGGAGCCTGCTTCCCCCTCTCTCCCTGCCTGCCTCTCTGCCTACTTGTGACCTCTCTCTCTCTCTCTGTCAAATAAATAAAATCTAAAAAAAATTAAATTATATATGAAATACAGTTCCACTAGTTGGGGGGGAGTGAAAACGTTACCCTTGGAGAAAATTATTCATTGAAAGGAAAGACCATAGCATGTATATTTCAGATTTATTCCCAAGCAGCTAGATCATCTGTTAAGAAACAAGGGCTACTGGATTAGCTACAAACTACCTCCAGTATATTTATGGAATATATCAAATCTGAGAGGATCTAATCTACCAACACAAAATGCTTGGATAGGATAAATTATTTCTGGATACATCTCTAGTGCTCCACAGACATATATAATTACTTACGTTGGAAACAGAGGTGGTAATCATGCTACTCTGAATTCTAAAACATGTCTCTTCAAGGTTCCTGTCCCTTCATTATTCCCCCAAATGCTTGGTACTGCTGATCACATGTCGTTAGCAGAATTAAATTTACGAATCAGCTGACCTTAAAATAGAAAGATTGTCCTAGATGATCTAGGTGGACCCAAAGTAATCCTAAAGCCCTTAAAATCAGGATGAACAGGAGGAAATCAGATCTGTGAGACTTCAAAGCTATGGAACAGGAAGTCAGATTCCAAATATGAGAAAGATCCAACCATGGCTGACCATGGCTTGTAGAAGTGTTCTTCTAAGTGTATCTCTAAGAAGGTTATGAGATATTGACATCAACAGGTAAGGACCAGAGAGAAAGGATTTGAGAACTAAACCTGACTCTTAGCTAACAACAAACAAGGACACAGGAGCCTCATTCCTATGGCCATCAAGAATCAGATTCTGTCTAAAAAGAGAACTTGGAAGTCAAATCTCTGCAAAGCCTTCCAACAGGATCTCAGCCTGCCGACACCTTGATCTCAGCCTTTGAACCTTGACTACAGAAACAGACCCAGACAACCCAGGTTTCTGAGCTACAGAACCAGGCGATAATCTATTGGCACTGTTTGAAACTGCTAAATTTGTTATGATGGCAAGAAAAAGAAAAACAATACTCAAACGTAGAAACCTATTTGTTCTAATAGTCAACCCAGGAAATGACGTGTGATAAAATAAATACAGGGAATTCAGGAGACCAATAGGGCAGAGGTTGGCAAACAATGGTGTGTGGACAAAATTCATCCCCACTACATGTTTTGTATGGTCTGGGAGCCAGGAGTGGTTTTTATATTTTTTTAGTGGTTGGGGAAAAAAATATCAAAAGAACAGTATTTCATGACATATGAAAATTATATGAATTCTATTCAAAATTCAGGATCTGTAAGTCAAGTTTTATTGGATTATAGCCATGTTCATTTGTTTTTGTATTATCTCTGGCTGTTTTTCCACTATAAATGCAAGGTTGAGTATTTTTAGCAGAGACTGCATGGCCTTCAAAATCTACAATATTTATTCTCTGAAGTTTTAGTTTTTAAAAATTTACCAACCTCTGCAAAAGGACAGAGTTTACACACAAAGAAAAAAAAACAAGGGAAGTAATATAAATCAGCAATTGAAAACGACCCAATAGTGGCATACCAAAATCGCACTTGTGGTTTTTGTTTGTTTTGTTTTGTTAATCTTTCTGGGATATGGGGTGAGCTGGATAGCACACCAACAGCAGTTTCATATGTGACAGTGAAAAGTGGGTAACCACCTGTCTACATGTCCCAGGAAATGGTACTCCATATCGTCTTTACAATATATGCCTAGAACTGCTGCCAACAGCTAACACAAATAAGATCTTCCCAGAATTGTTAGTCATTACCTCTTGCTATCCTTGTAAAAACAATAACTATAATCTTTGTATTTGCTCAACTCAGATGGGCCCTTGAGTCATTTGTCATTTCAGAGCTCTGGAAAACATCAGAACAAGCTCTTAGGATTGTGCCTTTGCCATGTTCTCTGATCCTGGAGATAGATGGGAATCTTGCTGGAAGAATGGGGAACCGATACAGAGGGAGTGTATACCACGTACCAAGGAATGTGTTAGCCGCTTAATACAGATCTGGAATCCTTACTCTAAGCCATGAAGTAGTTATTATTATTCTCTCTTTCAGATGAGAAAACCAAAGCTGACAAGGGTTTAATAACGTGCCAAAGGTATAAAGATATTATGACAGAAACGGGATTTATACTGAAAGCTCATACTCTTTACATTTGGCTAAACTGCCAGAAAAGAACACAAGGCTTTAAACAAAGATGAAAACATAGAGAAGTGAAGGAATAATACATAATATTTCATAAGATGGGCTATGATTACACATAGATGTGCATACACACATCCACACATGGACCCTAGGGATAGAGTGAGAGGATATAAAGGGGGGGTGAAAGAGGAAAGAAAATATACATGACACCTACTGTGAAATTTATATCCCTCTCTGTCACATCATCTAATATTTGAAAAATACAAGGCTTGGAATATATTTGGTGTTTCCCCTAGAACATACTCTGAAGAATGAGTTTGACTGAAACTAAATGAGTTACACTCATTATTTGTCATTAATGATTATTTACTATTCAGAGTTTTCTAGGCCCTACTTTTTTTTCAAGGTCAAACTGCTTGGACTTCAAACTTTCACTTGGAAGCTTATTTAAATGTAAAGTCAAGTTCTCCTTAGATTGATAGAGGGAAAATTGTAAACTTGCCCTTAAGAAAAAAAAGAAAATAACTAAAACATTCATTTCCTGGTTATCTTCCATGAACTACCGGAGAGATCTGAGATAAGACATGTTTATTAGATATGCTGAGATACGAAAGAAGTTTCCTTCCTGTTATTTATAAGGAAACTAATAAGAATTCTTTTACAAATTTACTCATTACATATCAAATATTTATTGCATTCCTACTATGTACTAGGCCTTCCGTTAAGGCTAGGAGTAAAAATGTCAATAAGACAAACCGGGCCCCTGGCCTTATGTAGAAGATAGTCTATATTTTTTCTTTTTTTCCAAACACAAAATTTGAAAAACAAAACCCTAGATACATTATGGTAAAATGGCAGAACACCCCAGAAAATGAGAACATCTTACAGATAGATAGAGAGGGAAAAAATTTCCCAAATTACATACAAAGAAATGACAATTAGAATGATAGTTGACTTTCAATAGTAATAATAAAATATGGAATCTATCCAGTCAATGATATCTTCAAAGTACTGGAAGGAAATAACTACCAACCAAAAATTGTGTATACAGAAAACTACTGTTCAGGAATGAGGATGAAATAAAAAAAATTTCAGCAAATTAAAAACTGAAATGATTGTCAACAGAGTTTCACTAAAGGAAGATCTAAAAGACTGTACTTCAAGAAGAAGTAAAAGAGATCTCAGATATTAAAGGAAATGGTGACATGGCAGGAATGCTCACAATAGCCAAACAGTGGAAAAAGCTGAGATGCCCTTCAACAGACGAATGAAGAAAGCTATGGTCCATATATACAATGGAATATTACTCAGCCATCAGCAAAGATGAATACCCAACTTTTGCATCAACATGGATGGGACTGGAAAAGATTATGCTGAGTGAAATTAAATCAAGCAGAAAAAGTCAATTATCACATGGTTTCACTTATTTGTGGAACATAGGAATAACATGGAGGACATTAGGAGAAGGAAAGGAAAAGTGAAGAGGGGGAAACAAGACAAACCATGAGAGACTGTGGACTCTGAGAAACAAACTGAGGGTTTTGGAGGGGAGGGGAGGGGGGTTCAGGGATGGGTGAGCCTGGTGGTGGGTATTAAGGAGGGCACGTATTTCATGGAGCACAGGGTGTTGTACATAAACAATGAATCTTGGAACATTGCATCAAAAACTAATGATGTACTGTATGGTGACTACCATAACACAATAAAAGAATTTTTAAAAAAGAAATGGTAGCAAATGAAATTAGTAAAACATGTGGATAAATCTAAACAGTGATATATATACAAAATTAAAATATCTAATTGTTGAATTAAAAAAATAAGATATGTCTAAACAATAACTTAAAAAATGAAAGCCTATAAATAGATATGTCTAAAACAAAACAAAAAGTATATATAAGCCAGGGGGTGGGAGTCAAGATGGCGGAGGAGTAGCAGGTGAGATGACATCAGGTTGCGGGAGTTCAGTTAGATAGTTATCAAACCATTCCGAACACCTACAAATCCAACAGGAGATCTAAGAGAAGAGAAGCAATTCTAGAAACAGAAAATCAACCACTTTCTGAAAGTTTTTCCTCCATGCATTTGGCCCTTAACTTTCTTCATGTGACTGTGCATCCCAGCTACTTATTTATAACGACCCACAGAAGATTCTCTGGAGGAATAACATGGAGGACATTAGAAGAAGGAAAGGAAAAGTGAATTGGGGTAAACTGGAGGGGGAAACAAAGCATGAGAGACTGTGGACTCTGAGAAACAAATGGAGGGTTTTGGAGGGGAGGGGAGTGGAGGGGAGTGGGAGGTTGGGTGAGCCTGGTGATGGGTATTAAGGAGGGCACGTATTGCATGGAGCACTGGGTGCAGTGCACAAATAATGAATCTTGGAACACTGAAAAAATAAAATAAAATAAAATAATAATAATTTTTTTTAAAAAGTATATATAAGCCAGGGAGAAGATATTCAAAGTTTAAGAATATCAAATTCCTTTTCTTAACTAGAAGAAAAATAAAACTACTGATTCATAAAATTAAATATGAATGTTGTGATTTCTAGAGTAACCACTGAAAATAAAAAATCATATATAATATCTGCACTAGTAGAAAATATAAAATGGAATGAGAAAAATATATTTTAATCTGAAAGAAGTATGAATAAAAGCAAATAAAATCTACAGATAATACATAAAAGCAAATATTATAGTGACCACAATAGAAACAAATGTACATATTACACTAATTACTATGAATATAAGTAAACTTAACTACAGTTTAAGAAAAAATATTGTCAGATTAAACTTGAAAAATTATATATGGCATATATGTATAGCATGTGTATGTATATACATGTATTATGTGTATAGCATACATATATGGAAAATACTTACATAATTTAAAATAGCATATATACTATATAGAAGAGTCTCACTGTAAGCATATGGACACAGAAATGTTGAAAGTCAAGGGTAGAATAAGATATACCATGTAAATGTTAATTTAAAAAACTTGATACAGTTGTATTAATGGCAGACAAAACAGACAAAGACAAAAGCATTTCTAGAAGTGAAGAAACTCAAAAAACCTTCAAATTAGTAAAGACTAACAGTCAAACAGAAGATTGGGCAATGGTCATAAATAGTCATATCACAAAAAAAGGAGACCAAAAAGGCCAACAAACCTATGAAAAGGTGGTCACCCTCTTTAGTCATCAGAAAATTTCAGATTAAAATCACAGTAAGATATCCACTTATCTCTCTCAGTTTGGCAAAAATTTAAAATTTTTGTGAATCCAAGTGTTGGTCAGATTGTGAAACAAAACAAAACAAAACAAAGCTTTTATATAATGCTGGTGGAGTTTAAACTGCTATAATCGTTATGAAAAACAATTTTAAATTATTGTGTAAAAATGAAAAATGCTCATATCATTTGTCCTACAAGTTCATTCCTAGGTGGACTCCCTAGAGAAGTCTTCTCAAACATTTTTGGCATATAAAAAAAAAAAACATTTTTGGCATAGGTCACAGTAAAAAATATGTTTTATATCAGAAAATATATTCCAGAACAGTCCAGAAAATACAAACATACACATTTACATACATATATACAAACACATTTGTTATTATATTTACACACACATATAACTATACGTATACTGACATTTTCTGTTCTATTTTCTTTTCAGTGCTGGTCACAACCCATGAATGGGACAATGGGTCATGACCTATAGTTCTAAAAACCCCACCTTAGGGAAACTCTTGTATGTCTTTGTCAGGACATATGTACAAGAATCTCATAGCAAGAACAAACAAAACCCAAACCCAGCAAGAGGAAGGAAATAATAAAGATTAGAGCAGAAATAAAGGACAGAGAAACCAAAACCAATAAAACAGATCAATGAAACCAAGAGCTGGTTCTTTGAAAAGATCAACAAAACTGATAAATCTCTAAGAAGATTCATTTTAAAAAAAAAAGAGAACCCAAGTAAACAAAATTACTAATGAGAGAGGATAAATAACAACCAACACCACAGAAATACAAGCAATTTTAAGAGAATATTATGAAAACCTATATGCCAACAAATTGAACAACCTAGAAGAAACAGATACCAAACTGTAGCAGGAAGAAATACAAAATTTGAACAAAACAATCATCAGCAATAGAATAGAATCAGTAATCAAAAACTAAACAAAACAAAACAAAACTCACAACAAACAAAAATCCTGGACCAAATTACATGAAAAACACAAAAGGAAGGAAAACTTCCAAATTCATTTAATGAGTCCACTATCACCCTGATGCCAAAACCAGATAAAGACACCACAAAAAAAAATAGAGAGAACTATAGGCCAATATCTGTCATGAATATAGATGCAACAATCAAAACAAAGTATTAGCAAATCAAATCCAATAATACACAAAAAAGTCATAAACCATAATTAGGTGGGATTTATTCCTGGGATTCAAGGGTGGTTCCATATTCACAAAACAATCAATGTGATATATTACTTCATAAGATAAAGGGATGAAAAAACCATATGATCATATCAAAAGATGCAGAAAAAGCAGTTGGCAAAGTACAACATCCATTCATGATAAAAACCCTGCACAAACTAGGTGACTAATATAACATAATAATAAAAAATAAATAGGGGCGCCTGGGTGGCTTAGAGGGTTAAGCCTCTGCCTTTGGCTCAGGCCATGATCTCAGGGTCCTGGGATCGAGACCTGCATTGGGCTCTCTGCCCCCTCTATCTGCCTGCCTCTCTGCCTACTTGTGATCTCTTGCTCTCTATCAAATAAAAAAATAAAATTGTCAAAAATAAACAAATAAATAAATAAATTCCTAAAAAAAAATGTAGGTCTAGAGGACACATATCCCAACATAATAAAGGACATATATACAAAACCCACAGCCAACATCATACTCAGTGAGGAAAAACTGAGGGCTTCCCCCTAAGGTCAGGAAGAAGACAAGGATATCTGCTCTTACCATTTTCATTCAATATAGGACTGCAAGTCCTAGCCACAACAATTAGACAACATAAAGAAATAAAAGGCATCCAAATTGGTAAGGAAGAGTAAAATTCTCACTATGTGCAAATGATACTACATATAGAAAACTATAATGACTCTACCAAAAACTTCCAGAAACGATAAATGAATTCAGTAAAGTCACAGGATATAAAATCAATGTACAGAAATCTGTTGCATTCCTATACAGTAATAATGAAGCAGGAAAAAGTAAAATTAATGAAACAATCCCATTTACAATTGGACAAAAAAAACAATAAAATAGCTCAGAACAAACTCAACCAAAATGGTGAAAGATCTACATTCTGAAAACTATAAAACACCCATGAAAAAATTCAAGAAGATGCAAAGAAATGGAAAGATATTCCATCTCATGGGTTGGAAGAACAAATATTGCTAAAATGTCTATACTACCCAAAGCAACCTACAGATTTAATGCAATTTCTATTAAAATACCAACAGGATTTTTTCACAGAACTAGAACAAACAATCCTAAAATTTGTATGGAGCCACAAAAGGCCTCAAATAGCCAAAGAAATCTTGAAAAAGGAAAACAAAATTGGAGGTATTGCAATTCCAGATTTCAAGTTATATTACACAGTGGTAGTAATTTAAAAATGGTATAGTACTGGCATAAAAAATTGACATATAGGTCAATGGAATAGAATAGAAAACCGAGAAATAAACCTACAGTTATATAGTCAATTAATCTTCAACAAAGGAAGAATGAATATAAAGTGGGAGAAAGTCTCTTTTTAAAAGATTTATTTGAGAGAGTTTGGGGGAGGGGCAGAGGGAGAGGAAGAGAGAGAATCCAGTCAGACTCCCTGCTGAGCATGGTGCTGGATGCTGAGCTCCATCCCATGACCCTGAGATCATAATTGGAGCCAAAATCAAGAGTAGGATGCTTAACCAAATGAGCCACTCGGGTGCCCCAAAAGACAGTCTCTTCAATAGTGTTGGGAAAACCAGACAGCCACTTGCAAAAGAATGAAGCTGGACAATTTTTTTTTGCTGCATACAATAACATAAACTCAAAATGGATGAAAGAACTAAATGTGAGACCTGAAACCAGAAAAATCCTTGAAAAGAGCACAGGCCACAGTATCTGTGCAATGGCCACAGCAACATATTTCTCGGTATGCCTCTTGGGGCTAGAGACATAAAAGCAAAAATAAAGTATTGGGACTACATCAAAAGAAAAATCTTCTGCACATTGAGAGAAACAATTAACAAAACTTAAAGGCAACCTAATGAATGGGAGACGAAATCTGTAGATGACATATCTGATAAAGGGTTAGTATCCAAATATATAAAGAACTGATACAACTCAACCCCCCAAAAGCAAATAATTCAGTTAAAAAATGGGCAGAAGGCATGAACAGACATTTTTCCAAAAAGACATACAGATGGCCAACAAACAGATAAAAAGATTCTCAATATCACTTATCATCAGGGAAATGCAAACCAAAACTATAATGAGATATCACCTCACTTCCACCTGTCAGAAGAGCTAAAATCAAAACACAAGAGACAACAAGTGTTGGCAAGAATGTGGAGAAAAGGGACCGCTCGTGTACTCGTGGTGGGAATGCAAATTGCTGCAGCCACTATGGAAAACAGTATGGAGGTTTCTCAAAAAAATTAAAATAGAACTACTCATGATCCATGAATCACAGTCCTGGATATTTATCCCCCAAACACAAAAACACGAATCCAAAGGCATACATGCACCCCTATGTTTATTGCAGCTTTACAAAAGCCAAACTATGGAAGCAACCCAAGTGTCCAACAACAGATGAATGGATAGAGATGTGGTACGCACACACATGGAATGTCATTTAGTCACAAACGTGAAATCTTTCCATTTGTAACAACATAAGTAGAGCTAGGGAGTATGATTCTAAGTGAAATAAGTCAGAGAAAGACAAACACCATATGATCTCATTCATATGTGGAACTTGGGAAAAAACAACCAAACAAAGGGAAAGAGAGAAAGAGAGAGACAGAGAGAGAGAGAAATCAAGAAAGACTATTGACTAAAGAGAACAAACTGATGGTTACCAGAAGGGAGGTTGGTAGGGTGACGGGGGATTTAGGGGATGGGGATTAAAGAGTACACTTAATCATGATGAAAATAAAATTTAAAAAATTAAATTGGAAAAAATATTCTGGCCGCATTTTTATAACATTATAAAGTGAAACAGTATAAACGCCCATCAACAATAGACACCTTACATGATGATACAATAGTGACGATAAAGATGCATGTAATGGTATTCACAGAAACATGGATAGATTTCACAAAAGAATGTTGAGATGAAAATGTCACAAAGAATACATACAGTAGTGTTTGCAGCTTTGTAGCACTCAAAAATGAATGATTATAACACATATCATTTAAGGACATATCCAAGTGCAGCAAAACCAGAAAGTGAAGCAAGGGAATGAAAAATACAAAATGAGAATGGTCTCATTCTTAAACTGGGTTATAAAGATACAGGCACTCCCTTTATTTATATATTTATTTATTTAAAATGCTTTTTTAAAAAAGATTTTATTTATTTAGAAACAGAGAAAGAGATCACAAGTAGGCAGAGAGGCAGGCAGAGAGGGGGGCGGGGGAAGCAGGCTCCCGCTGAGCAGAGAGCCCGATGCGGGGCTCGATCCCAGGACCCTGAGACCATGACCTGAGCTGAAGGCAGAGGCCGGCCCAACCCACTGAGCTACCCAGGCGCCCCACAGACACTCCTTTTATTATTGTTTAAACTGTACATACACATTACAGAGTGTCTTGCTATATATGATACTTTCACATTAAAAGAAACCACCTAGTCTATGTAGGTGTTTAGAGAACATTCCATAGTTAACAAAGCATTCTAAAAACTGGGGAGTGCTCATATATATAATTATAGATTGAAATGAATTGAAATCATATATTGAAAAATATGATTGAAAAATAGCATGTCAAGGCACTCAAAACAGCTTTTTACCACTCCAAAATTTTCTGGGTCAATGTGGGATCACTCTGATGTGAATCTCTCCCTTGCAGCTAGATTATGGAAATTTGACAAAGTAAGGGTGATTTTGAAATCACTATGTGGTAACTGTCAATGCCCATCAAACCAAAGATCACCAGGAACCCGCTTACGGCTGAACGAGTTGATATATTTTTCATCACAATGAAGGACAAGACAGGCCATGAACCACGGGACAGCTCAGGAAGAGGGCATTTGTAAGAGGTTAATATAGGATTTGGGTTTTTGTTAGGTAATTTTGGAGAGAGTTCAAGGGAGTAGGGATTTGGTCTAGATTAGGTGATGTCAGGAAGTGGGAACAATGCTACAACCAGGGTCTTGAGTTTCCTGTAGAAGGAGGCAAATGGGAACAAGCCTGAAGCTTCAACTGGTAAAGAAGCAGCAGTTCATTCACATTAGTCGGAAAAGGGGGGATGTTTCACTTTTTGTGCCTTGAACAGTCATCTTATTTTTGTCTGTTCTTGGACAAGACTATGTATTGTCTTTACTTTGTTTCATATCATCATGGTTGCAGTCTAATGCTGTGGGATGCCTGTGCTCTGAGATGATGTCCAACAGGCGAACACCATGGCCTTCTGGTGAGTGTCAGCTCATCTCCTACTAACAGCAAAGCCTGTACATAAACATCAGGTCAGTTTCCAGATGTCAGGGGCTGAATGTCTCTTTCTCATAACAAAGGGCTATACATTCCCTTTTGTGCTCTCTGTACTATCTTTTTTCAAGTTTACTGATGGAGACTCATATTTTAGCTATTTCAGTGATATTTCATCTACTTCAGTAATTATTACTAATTCGTTGAAAACAAAATCAGTTTCCTCCTTCTTTAAAAAGAGAAAGACTCTCACAAGGATATGCAATGGCATGAAATGTCATAACATGGCATGAACAGAAGATCAAGTCATCAGTACCATAAAGGTAATTCATTTTTTGGTTCCATCATGTTGTCTGAGTTCAACTGGAGTACTGATCAGGAAAAATGACCATTATGACTGTCTTTGTGTTGGATGGCAACCGCCTCCAACATAGTATAATTATGTGGAATTTTGTAGTTCTCATTAAGAGAGCAAAATGAATGAACTGGCTGTGTCAGGGTCCCTTTCATTCTGTTCCTAGAGTTAGATCTGAGACTAGACCTATAGCAACCAACTTGTCAAAATGAGAAGTGATTGTAGAAAATGTCAAGGGCTGCTCAGCCCTTTGTAACAGGTAGCCTCCCCCCACCCACGAGTCCTTGCTATAAATTGTTCCAGCGGTCCAGCAATAAAAATCTCTTTACTTTGATCCAATCCAAGGTAAATTACAATAAAGGTTGTGCTTCCAACTGATTAGAGAATGAGTCACTTTCTGACTAATCTCATCTCTTAGAGGTCAGGGTGAGAATTTCAATTTTACGGTCTATTAAGCATGGAGACAGCCCAGTGGCTGTTGGAGCATTCCCTCACAACAAACAAAGGGTGTTCACTGCCAAGAAAATATCATCCATGCTTCCTTTTTGAAAAACACTCCATAGACAGCAAATGAGATACTTCTAATCCTGACAAATAGTTGAAGTCTCAGAGATCACACAGACTAGGAGTAGGGATAGTAGAGCAGCAACGGTCTATTTTCAGCTTTAAAAATAAGGAGGGACTTGGAGAAGTCAAATTAGACACTCATCATGTAAATTTCCAGCTGTCACAGAAGGATGTAAGTTGTTGTTGCAGAAGTATAAGAATTAATTGAAAGCTCTGTTTCTGCCTCCAGACATTTGAAAGCATAAAAACAGCATTTATGCTACTGAGAAGACAATACTGTAATGAAATCATCTTCCTTCTCTGACTGTGAAGCCATTCAGGGTGGTCCATGTTTTATTCATCTTTGTATCTGCATCTCCTTCTCTATCAATAGGTTATCAATAAATATTATAGAAGCGAAGAATCAATGGGTTGATGCATGGATGGATCAACTGGACAGGTGGATGGATGTGTTTGTTAAGTTATTGTTTCATCAATATATGTAGTACAGTGATTCAGAAGTTCTGTATTAATGTACTAATATCTACTAAGGAAGACACAGCACTTTCAATTCGTTATTATTTATTCTTATACTCTTCTGACAACAACTGGTATTATAACTTTCTGTGACAGCTGAGAATTTACTCCGTTCCGAGGATAAATGTACTTGGTATAGATTGGATTTTTTTGTATTTACTTGGTATAGAATGGATTTTTTTGTATTTTTTTCAATCCCATGCTGCTGACAGAAGAAAACCACATTTGTTCCAAAATTGCTTAAACCTGAAATGCTTTAAGTGGAAACCTACCACCTACTCACTCACTCATTCACTCACTCGTGTATCCATTCCTTTGCTTATCCATCCATTGTTAACAGTCACTATGTACACTGAGTACTCACTACAGGCCTTCTTTTAGGTACTAGAACTACATCAGTGAACATTGTCGATAAAAACCCGTGCCCTCATGGTTATAAAGCTTATCTTCTAATGGGTGAAGAAAGATAATAAACAGGAATAATAAGTAAAATACATAGCATACACGCAGTAAGGTAATAAAACACAGGAAGGGGTGCATTAGTTTGGGTAGAGTAGCTTCCATAACAAACAACTTCCAAATTCCATTGACTTACCACATTTAAAACTTCTCTCTTATCACTATAACCGAATGTTGATCTGACAAGATTTAGAGGAAAGTTTATGTCAATCAGACCTGCAATTACCATCTATGCTGTCTAGCAGACCAGCTGATGGCAAAATTTTCAATTACCAATGTGTGAATACACCAGTGTAAGACCCTAGGGTCTTACACTGAAAAGTACGCTTCAGTGATTACAAGTGGCATTCAGAGGCTAAAAACAAAATTCCTCTTCCCATATAGAAGCTCGAGGCAACTCCTGATTGATTGAAGGGCTCATGACTCACAGTCCCTAGTTACTATTGTCTGAGCAAATGAGGGTCCAGTGTTGGAGGGAGAACAGTAATGGAATAAGAAATAGAAATGATTTAATACTAGGAATCAAATAAAAATACTGTATAAGATTAGAAAAATAGTTCTTGAGAAATTCCTTATAAGTCTTCAGACTCTGCAACTGGAAAGTCAGTCATTTATTAAAATTTGATTTTCTTCTTCATTGCCCTGAAATGGTAAACCCCACCTTGACAGCTTTTATGGAAAAAGAGCTGGGTGAAGAAATAAACTTTGATACTCATCCCAACTCTATTAACTCCTTATACACATCCTAACCTCTTAGTTTTCTAATTTCCACTATTTATAAAATCTAAAATCAATTGCTTCTCTTACATAATCAGTATACTTTGAGACCTTGAAGGACTATTCCTTAGGAGTAAATGGGACCCAAAACCAGATCAGCTCTCACAGAGGAAGAACTCCAATTCTGAAATCAGCTCAATCTCTGATTTGATTAATATAATCTTGAATATTCAGGGGTCCTGTTTTCTTCCCCTCCTGGAAGTAAAATACACACTCTCAATTGATACATATTGTTACAGAGAGTCTCACTAATTTTTACAATTTTTCAAATACTTTGTCCATCAGTCAAAAGTTACCAGGTTTATGAGAAAACAGGATATGACCAAAACCAAGAAAAACAAACAGAAGATCAGTCCCATAAGGGACTCAGAAAATAGAATGATCATTCATAGACTTTTAAGTAATTATAAATAATTTTTCCAAGAAATTACAGGGAAAGGATGAAAGTCAGCAGAGAGTCAGAAACATAACAAAAGCAAAATGAAAAATATAAAACTGAAAAAAATTAATTTAAAAATTTTAAAAAAGAAAAATCTAAAACTGAAAAACACAACTGAATTTATGAATTAAAGAAATGTGCTTAGCAGCAAATTAGACATAGTCAAGCATAAGATTAGTGAATTGAAAGATCAGAAAAAATATACAAAATGAATTCAGAGATATAAAGGGATAAAATGTGGAAAGAAGTGTAAGAGATACGTGAAAGTTATTGAATAAAACCAAGATACATATTTGGAGTATCTGGAGGAGAGAAAGGGGAAAGAGCAATATGTGAAGAGATGTTATGTGATCAATATTCAAATATGACAAAAGCTATTAATAGATGCAGACTTAAGACATTCTAGATACCTCAAAATGGACAAATATAAAGAAAAGCAGACATAGGCTAGATGTGTTATAGAAACCGTGTAAATCCAACAGAAAAGAGGAAGATATTAAAAGGAGGCAATGGAAACTACTGTTACAATTGATTCTTGGACAACTCAACTTTAGACAGCATGGGTTCACTTACATGTAGATTTTTTCCAAAATACTGGTAAAATTTTTGAAGTTTAGTGACAATTTGAAAAAACTCACAGATGAACTGCACAGCCTGGAAATATTTTTTAAAAATCAAGAAAAATTTAGGTATGTCATGAATGCATAAAATATATGCAGACACTAGTCTGTCTTATCATTTAATATCATAAAATACATACAAATATATTATCAACAGTTAAAGTTTATCAGAATTTATGCAAAGACTTACAGACCATACAGGGTACTCTTTGCAGTTGAGAAAAATGTAAGCAAATGTAAAGATGCAGGATTAAAGCCCGATTGCATGAAATTACCTGTAGTATAAACTGTTCTGATGTAGTAATTTTGTAGTCCCCTCCTGTTGCTACCGTGGTGAGCTCCAGTGTTGCAAGTGCCCACTTAAAATGCCATGTGACACTAGTCATCATTACATGGACGGTTATCTCTACAGTAAACCCCATATCCCAAGAACAAGTGATCGCTCATGGTTTTCCTACTTGTTGTTTTAGTGCAATACCTCGAACTTCCAACAACACCACTGGACCCATATCAAGTACCACTAGTGATGCTGCAAGTGCTCCCAAGAAGCAGAGAAAATACATGGCATCATAAGGAAAGGACGAATTGCTTGATAGGCACGAAGATTGAGGTCTGCAGCTGTGCTTAGCCAGCAGTTCAAGACATATGATGCCAGTGGAAGACCATAAAAAAAAAAGGAAAAGAAACTCATGAAGCCCTTGCTGCAATTAGAACCAGCAGGTGCAAAAACCTTGGTGCTTTTTGCAAAATACCTAGCTCATAATGAAAATGCAGATTTTATGTAGGTGCAAGATTGCTAGAAGAAAGGCATAACCTATAGATTCTAATCATTTGGGGAAAAAATGAAATCCTTATATGATAACCTAAAGCAAAAGGAAGGTGAAGGATCTAAAGATGGAGAATTTAATGCCCACAAAGGATGGCTTGATAATTTCATAAAGAGGTTTGACTTTAAAAAAAAAAAAAAAGGTCAAGATAACAAGAGAATCAGCTTTGGTCAACTAAGCAGCAGCAGATGAGTTCCCAGATGTTACTTACATACTCACTGAGGAGAAAGGATATTTGCTAGAGCAGGTTTTTAATGCAGGTGAAAGTGCCCTATTTTGTGAGAAAAAATATGCCACGAAGGACATTTGTTACTAATGAAGAGAAACAAGCACTAGGATTTAAGGCAGGAAGAAATAGGCTGACTGTATTGTTTTATGAAAGTGTGGTTTGGTTTATGAACAGGACTGCCCTTATCTATAAAGCAACCCCAGAACCTTGGAGGGAAAAGATAAACATTAGCTCCTAGTGTTTTGGTTGTACAACATGAATGCCTGATCAATGAGAACCCTACTTCTAAACTGATTTCATCCATGCTTTGTCCCTGAAGTCAGGAAATAGCCTGCCAGTAAGGGACTGCCTTTTCAAGTTCTTTTGATATTGGACAATGCCCCTGGCTACCCAGAAGCCCATGAGTTCAACACCAAGGGCACGGAAGTGGTCCATTTGCCCCTAAATACGATGTCTCTACTTCAGCCTCAGATCAGAGGGCCATAAGGACGTTTAAGACTTGTTATACATGGTACTCTATGGAATGGACTGTCAACATTATGGAAGAGAATGCTGATAGAGAAAACATAAAATCATGGGAGAACTACACCACTGAAGATGCCATCACTGTTAAAGGAGAACCCTTTCATTAGTTTTCTTACTGTTATATTACCTTACATTAAGCTACTCTCTCCTAGTGGGAGAAATTGTGTATCAGCCTATCATTACAGGTAAGTGGTTTTTAAAAAAGTAACAATGTTCCCCAAGCTATATTATTAATATGACTCTAATACCATACACCATAAAAATTGTATAACAATTCATTCATTCATATATAGGCTAGGATACCACAAAGCAAGAGTATCAATTACATTAGGCCACCAAAAAGCAATCATATTGCTTCTTCCTCATTATCAATGCATGAGTCATCATACCTATAAATAAATGCAAATTTCTTTTTCACATTATCTTTTGAGGTCTAATGTTAATAAGATATATAATGTCTACCGTATTTTTTAATGATTTATTTATTTTAGAGAGAGCACACATGTGAGCAGAGGGAGAGGCATAGGGAGAGGGAGAGCGAGAATCCTCAAGCAAACACTGCTGAGTGTGAGGCCAGATGCAGGGCCTGATCCCAGGACCCTGAGATCATGACCCAAGCTGAAATTAAGAGTAAGCTGCTTAACCAACTGAGCCACCCATATGCCCCTAACATCTACAGTATTTTATATCATAGAGGACAATACTGGTATAGGGACTGGCACATGGTTCATCCTATAAACAGATGATGGAAATTTACAGTATTGATAAATACAATACAGTACTATAAATGTATTTTCTCTTCCCTATGATTTTCTTAATAAAACTTTTTTTCTTGTTTACTTTGTTGTCAAAATACAGTATATAATACTGGTAACATACACAGTATATGCTAATGAACTGTTCATATTATTGGTAAGGCTTCTGGTCAACAAAGTCTATTAAGTTTTCACAGAGTCAAAAGTTATACATGGATTTTTGACTATGTGTGTCGGGGGGGTCAGTGTCCTTAATCCACATTGTTCAAGGGTCAACAGTATTTTCAAAAAAGCAACAGCATAGTGACATCGGATCTCTCTCTCTTTTTTAAAAGATTATTTATTTATTTGACAGAGAGAAAGAGAGAGAAAGATCACAAGAAGGCAGAGAGGCAGGTAGAGAGAGAGGGGGAAGCAGGCTCCCCGCTGAGCAAAGAGTCCAATGTGGACCTCCATCCCAGGACCCTGGGATCATGACCTGAGCCAAAGGCAGAGGCTTTCACCCACTGAGCCATCCAGGAGCCCCTGACTTTGGATTTCTTAACAGAAACATTGGAAACCAAAAGCCAATGGAATAATGTCTTCAAATGAGTGAAACTTAAAAACTTCTAACCTAGAATTCAATAACAAGCAAAAACATGCTTGAAAATTAAGAGTAAAATAAAGCATTGTGAAGAAAAACAAAAACTGAGAATATTTATCACTAGGAGAACTCCACTAAAAGAAATACTGAAGGGTACCTTTAACCAGAAGGAAATACAGAAATGTAGTAATAATGGAATGGAAATCTAAGTGAATACTGACTATAAAAAATAATATCTTGTGGGATATTATTGTTAGTCTACATGATATATTATTACATTAGTATAGGTTATATGTTAGTCATATCAATCTGAATGTCTGTGTCCCCCTCATAATTCATGTTGAAACATAATCCTAATGTGATGGTATTTGAGGGTGGAGCCTTTAGCAGGTGACTGCTCCCCTTATAAAGAAACTACAGGGAGCTCCCTTGCCCCTTTCACAATGTGAGGATGAGAACACAGCTATCTATGAACCAGGAAGCAGGCCCTCAGAAGACAACATACCTGCCAGAACCTTGATCTTGGTCTTCCCAGTCCAAAGACTGTATGAAATAAATTCCTCTTGCTTATAAGCCACCCTGTCCATGTTATTCTTTTATAGCTGTCTGAATGGACTAAGAGAAAGTATGTATGTGTGCAAATCTCTTTAAGTATAAATCCATATGTATGTACATGTGTACAGATACAAACAGATATACAGATATTTTAAATATAGTATAGCACTAGAAGGGGAGTAAAAGGAGTTAAAGGATTTTAAGATTCTGGTGTTGTGTTAGAAGTGACAAAGGTACTAATTTATACTAGATTTTAATAAGTCAAGAGTGTATGCTGTAATTTCTAGAGTAATCATTACATAAGTGATTAAAAAAATTTTAAATAATAGAGAAGAGAAATAGAAAAAATATATAGACAACTGAAATGAAGGCAAATAAATATAAAAAAACAATGGAACAGATGGGACAGAGAGTGAGTATGTAGGTGACACATTTTAAGGAAAATATATAAGTAATTTTGTTAGTACAAATGGAATAAATATCTTAATGACAACAATTGTTGGACACGATTTAACACATACATGCACAATTACCTGCTACTTATAAGAGATACACTTTAAATATAAGGAAAGAGAATGGTCAAAAATAAAAGAATAAAAGAGGATTTACCAAACACACACTGAAAGAAACACACACACACACACACACACACACACACACAAAACGCTGCTGCTGCCGTAACAACAAACAAAGTGAACTTTAAGAAAAAAATCAGAACTAGACATCAGGATGGAGTTTTCATAATGAAAAAGGTTTCTGCACACCCATAACATATCACAATCCAAAATATTTAAGCACGCAAGACTACATTTCAACATATGTAAAGAAAATATTATCAGAACTAAAAGGATCAAATAGAAAACCCACAATCATTATTGAGAGAGTTTAGTATATGCCTCTCTCAATATCAGATAGAATACAGAGAAAAAACGATCAGTAAGGATATGTGATATTTGGACAACACAATTAACAAACATCATTAATAAACATATCTAGGTTATTCAAATAAACAACTGCAGAATTCTTTTTTCAGTGGTATCAGAAACACTGAGGAAAACTGAACATTCGCTGGGCCAAATTTCAAAAATTGAAATCACATAAAGTATGTTCTTTGACCGCAATGGAATTAAGCTAGCAATCGATATCAAAAAGAGATACAGAAAAATCCCACAGAAATGGAAGCAAAAGACAATTATAAAGAACTCATAGTTAAAGAAAAAGATGGAAATTAGACAACAGAATGAAATAAATGTATGAAAAATGATTGATATAAAAATGGAGGGGATGTAGCTAAAGCAGTGAAAACAGGAACATATATGTCCTTAAATGCATATATTAGAGAATACAAAGGCTACAAATTCAAACATCTAAACATCATTAATGTAAGAAAAAGCAGAATGAGATATAACATATGGAACCTGATATACCAAAAGGATGAGACTATATTCATTGAAATATCAGGGAATGTGGAAACTGGAAAAGTTGGAGTCTTCACAGTGTTAGAGTTACTTGAGAAGAATCTGGGATCCAAATCTCAGTCTAGAGCAAAAGTCATAGAGAGGATTCCATATGGAGACATGAGGATATAATATTTATTCACCTAAAATTTATCAAATACCATAGGGAAAAGCTGAATGACAGTGTTCTCAGATAACCTTCTCTTACAAATTAGCCATGCTTAGAATGACTTTTCTTAAACATATCAATTATACTCACATTTTTTAAATTAAATACCCATGACACAAGAAATTAATGAAAAATATAATAAACCCAAAGAAAGTAAAAAGAAAAAAATAAAGAAGGCAGAAAGCAATAAAATTAAAAACAAATACACAATATGGCAAAAAGATACAAATGTTACAAAACAAGAAATAAAACTGCCATTCTTCACAGATGATAGGATTGTATATAAACAAAATCTGCAAGGCTCCACAAAAACGGTTACAAATTAGAAGTAAATTCAACAACATTTCTAAAGACAGGGCCAGACTACCCAAATCAATTGCATTTCCACACACCAACAATTAGAAAATAAAATTTAAGAAAGATTATATCTGTAATAACATAAAAGTCAAATACTTGGAATAAATTTAATAATGTATTAGACTTGTACCACAAGACTATAAAATATTATTGAAAGAAATTAAAAGCAAATAAATGGAAAGGCCATAGTGTTTCCATATTGAGAGACTAAGTTTTAAAAGATGTCAATACTCACCAAAAGTATCTATTGATATAATATGATCCCTATAAGAAATACCAGTAGGGTTTATTTTGTGGAAATTATTAGGTTGATTCTTAAAATTTATATGAAAATACCAGGGGCCCATAACAGCCAGGGCAACCTGAACAAAAAGAACAGGTTGCAAGTCTACTGGATATAAAACTTTTATATAAAACTACAATAATCAAAATACTGTGGCACTGGCACAATGTTAGACACCTTTTAGAGCAGGCATAAATAATATTTGGTTTATGAAAGTGACACTGTAGATCAGTGAAAAAGTGATGGTCATTTTAATTAATGGTCCCGAGTCATGTGCATATATATATATTCAAACAGAAAAATAAATCCCTAGCTCATAGCATACACAAAAATCAGTTCCAGGTAGACTGTAGGCCTAAAGGTAAATGTTAACTCAGTAACAATACAGAAGATCACATAGGAGAATATTTTCAGGACTTAGGAGTTAGGGGAAGATTTCTTTGACAGGATGCAGAACCCCCCCCACACACTAATCAAATAGGAAAAGATAAACAAATTAAGTTACTAAGAATTAGAGATTTCTGTTCATCAAATCGTATCTGTAACAGAAAGAACCAACATCGTTTGTATGCGGAATATATAAAGAGGTTCTTCCACTGAGTTAGTAAAAGACAGACGATAGAAACATAAGCAGACTTGAACTAGCATTTCACAAAAAGAGATGTTTAAGTGGTCAACAAATATCTGACAATATTCTCATGAGTAATGAAATGTAAATCTACTACACACCCAACAAAATTATAAAAACAAAAAACAAAAAGTAAAAATATAAATAATCACCCCTCTGGTGCATTGCTCGCGAGATGGTAATATAACACAACCACTTTGGAAAGTCATCTGGCATCATCTAGTGAAATTGAACACATACATATTCTATGACACAGCCATTTTAGTCCCACGTCAATATCCAACAGAAATGTATACACGTGTGGACCAAGAGACAAGTACAAGAATCTTTATAATACCATTATAGCAGAAAGCTATTACAACCCACTCAGGCAAGCTAAGAAGTGTCCAAGATTGAAAACAGCAATTTGTACATTACTTACTTGACTCACAGATGTACCATGCTACTTTTAACCAGAAAGCAAAGTACATTATTGGTAGTTTTCCCAAACAGGTAGATGGAGAAATAGCCAAAGGAAATAATTTGATTTCATGGGAAAAGAAGACATCCAAATTACTTTTTGCATCTTAACTTGCAGATGATTAAATTCCGCTTAGAAAATGAAAACAGATTTTGGACTTCTGGGGAAGATGGTAGAGTAGGAGGACCCTAAGCTCACCTCATCCCACAGATAAAACTAGATAACACCCACATCAGTGAATGTAACCAAGAGAATGACCCAAAGCCTGGCAGGACAGACTCTCCACAGCTAAATACAGGTAAGAGGACACATCAAATAGAGAAAGAAGGGCAGAGATGCAGTTGGGAGCTAAATGGACCTATAGGACTGTCCCTGGGAGAGAGGGATACTGCAGGTGTGGAAAGGGGAGAGGAACAGAGGAGATCCCCACCCCAGGCATCCCAGGCATGGAGAACCTGCACCAGGAAGACAAATTCCCATAACATTTGGCTTTGAAAACCAGAGGGACCTAATTTTGTGAGGCCTTAGAATCAGCGGGGCTTAACTCCTGGGACTTAAAGACACAGAGGGCTTGGTTCTGGAACAGCTAGGAGGGCAAAAGGACCCTGAATCCCCATCCTTGAGGAGACAGCACAACAAAGAGCCCCACTGAGATAAATAACAGAAGCAGCAGTTTGAAAAGTGCCTGGGGGTACAGGGGAGGGCGATGAGCTGTTTAATCTCAGAGCATGTGCTGGATGGGTACAGATCACTGGGAGACTTCTCCAAGAACAAAAGAGCTGGCAGTCATCATTTCCCCCTCCCTCACCCCCCACCCAACCTAGACACACAGATGCTTGGGAGAGCCAACTTGCTAATAGTTGCCATGCCCTTGCATCCTCCTATGAACCTCCCCCCTCCAATAAGCTCTTTAACCAGGCCCTATTCAGAGTGGTTCTGTAAGACTGGCAGTGTGCAAGTAGCCCCAACAGGGACCAGCGCCACTCCAAACCGGCTCCCGCCCCATGGAGAGGGGGAGATAACCATAAACCCCAGCCCCATGGCAGCCCCAAATGTGGGCTGGCGGCAGACACCTGGTCTGACTATAGAGCTTGCCCACCAACAAAAGCAAGGGAGACAACACAGGGAAGGTGCCCTGCTGTTCAGGGCTACTATACTTCTTGCAAATGTCTGGTCTGACCCAACTCAAGTCCAGGGGGGCCCCTGACTGGTCAGCTGACACCACAGGGACCACACCCTGCCCACAAGCAGAGAGCACCATTGCAAACAACTTGACTGAAGGCAAAAGCAGCTCAGTCACAATCGTAGTGTACACACCACACACATAGGAGACACCTGTGAAGAACCAGGTTCTGGTGAACACGGGATGTTACACTGTAGGGCTCTAGAATATTTCTTCTTTGTGAGGCTATTACTTTCAAGAGAAGAAGATATAGGAGATTCAGTTCTTAGAGCATGTGACTCTTGATCTTTGGGGTTATGAGTTCAAGCCCCATATTGGGCATGGAGCCTACTTTAAAAAAGGGGGGAAGAGACTGAGAGAGAGAGCGCGTGCACGAGAGCAGGAGATGTAGCTGACTTTCTCAACACAGAAACAGACACAAAGAGTCAGACAAAATGAGAAGACAGAGGATGGTCCTAAATGAAAGAACAGGGCAAAATCACAGCAAGAGAGCTTAATGAAATAGAGATAAGTAATATGCCTGATAGAGAATTTAAAGTAATGGTCATAAAGACAGTCACTGGATTTGAGAAGAGTGGAGGACCATAGTGAGATTCTTAACAAACAGATAGAAAACATAAAAAAAAAGAACCAATCAGAGATGAAGAATTTAATAAGTGAAGTTGAAAATACACTACAGGGAACAGTAAACTAGAGGAAGCAGAAGAATGGATTAGTGACTTGGTGGACAGAGTAGTAGAAAGCAATCAAGCTGAACAGGAAAGAGAAAAATAATAATAAAAAAGGAAAAACAGACTTAGGGAACTCAGTGACACCGTTAAGCATAATAACATTCACATTCCAGGGATCCCAGAAGGAGAAGAGACAGAAAAGGGGGCAGAAAATGTATTTGAGGAAATGAGGCTGAAAACTTCCTGAATCTAGAGAACAAAACAAAAATCCAGATCCAGGGGGCACAGAGAACTCACAACAAAATCAACCCAAGACATGTAGTAATTAAAATGGCACAAAGCAGTGATAAAGAGAGAATTTTAAAAGCAGCATGAGAAAAGAAAACTGTTACATACAAGGGAAATCCCATAAGGCTATTAGCTGACTTTTTTAACAGCAACATTATAGGCCAGAACAGAGTGACATGACATAGGCAAAATGCTGGAAGGAAAAAAACCTGCAGCCAACAACACTCTAAGCAACCAGGCTGTCTCATTCAGAATAGGAGAGATGAAGAGTTTCTGAGACAAACAAAATTTAAAAGAATTCCTGGCTACTAAACCAGCCCTACAAGAAATGTTAAAGGGGACCCCAAATGGAAAACAAGGACCATAAGCAGGAGTAAGAAAAGTAGGAAGCATAAAAGCAGTAAGATTAAGCATATCTATAAAAATCAGTCAAGGGAATCACAAAATAATACAAAGTTAGGTATGACAATACATACCTAAAACATTGTAGGAGGGGGGCAAAAAACGGGTTCAACCTTGAATGGCCATCAACTTAATATAATATAGATGGCTATATGCACAAGATGTTCTATGCAAACCTCATGGTAACCACAAATCAAACATCAGTAATACACATGCAAAAAATAAGGAGAAAGGAATCCAAGTACATCACAAAGAAAACCAGCAAACAGTGAGAGTACAGAGGGAAAAAAAGACACTAAGAATGACAAAAAGCACCACAAAACAGATAACAAAATGGCAAGAAGTACATACCTATCAACAATGACTTCAAATGTAAGTGGACTAAACACTCCAATCAAAAGATATAGAGGGACAGAACTGATAAAAAAAGGAAGACCGATCTATACGCTGCATACAAGAGACAGATTTCAGACCTAAAGACACAGGCAGATTGAAAGTGAAGGGATAGGAAAGCATTTATCATGCAAAAGAATGTGAAAAGAATGCCAAGGTAGCAATACTTTTATCAGGCAAAAGAGACTTTACAACAAAGACTGTTATAAGAGACAAAGAAAACTATATAATAATAAGGAGGACAATCCAATAATATCTAACAATTGTAAATACTTATGCTCCCACCATGGCATCACCCAAAATACATAAAACAGTTAATAACAAACATAAAGGAACGAATCAGTAGTAACACAATAATAGTAGGGAACTTCAACATTCTAGTCTCATCAATGGACAGATTATCCAAACAGAAAAATCAACAATGAACACAGTGGCTTTGAATGACACACTGGACAGATAGATTTAACAGACATATTCAGAAATTCCATTCTAAATCAGCAGAATCCATACTCTTTTCATGTGCACATGGAACATTCTCCAGAAGAGACTACATATTAGGCCAAAGAACAAGTCACAACAAATTCAAAAAGACTGAAGTCATACCATGTATCTTTACTGACCACAACAATATGCAACTAGAAATCAACCACAGGAAAAAACCTGGACAGACCACAAATACATGGAGGTTAAATGACAAGCTACTAAACCACGAATGGGTCAATCAAGAAATCCAAGAGGAAATAAAAAGTATATGGAGACAAATGAAAATGAAAACACAATGGTCTAAAACGTTTGGAAAGCAGCAAAAGCTGTTCGATGAGGGAAGTTTATAGCAATATAGGCCTACCTCATGAAGCAAGAAAACTCTCCAATGAACAACCTAACCTTACAACTAAAGGAGCTAGAAAAGAACAAATAAAACCCCAAACCAGCAGAAGGAAGGAAATAACAAAGATTAGAGTAGAAATAAATGAAATAGGAGCTTAAGAAAAAAAACAATGGAACAGATCAGTGAAACCAGGAGCTGGTTATTTGAAAAAAATCAATAAATATGATAAACCTCTAGCCAGAATCGTTGAGAAAAGGTGAGAGAGAGAGAGAGAGAGAGAGGTCAAATAAAGTCAGAAATGACAGAGCAATAACAACAAACATGACAGAAATACAAAAAGATTATAAGAGGATATTATGAAAAATTAAATGCCAACGAACTGGACAATCTTGAAGAAATGGATAAATTCGTAGAAACATGTAACTTCCCAAAACTAAATCAGGAAGAAATAAAATATTTGAACAGATTATCAGCAATTGTAATTGAATGAGTAATCGAAAGACTTCCAATAAGCAAGAGTTCAGGACCAGATGCCTTCACAGATGATTATAGAGAGTGACTACCTAGTCTTCCCAAAGTACTACAAAAATAGTAGAAGAAGGAAAACTTCCAAATTCATCCTATGAGGCCAGCTTAACCCTGACACCAAAACAAGATAAAGATACTAAAAGAAAGAGAGAGAACGCTACAGGCCAATATATTCGATGAGCAAAGATGCCAAAATCCTCAACAAAACACTAGCAAGCTGAATCCAACAATTTATTAAAGAAATCACTCACCATAATCAACTGGAATTAATTCCTGGGATGCAAGAGTGGTTCAATATTCACAAATCAATCAATATGATATATCACATAGATAAGAGAAAGGACAAAACCATATGATCATTTCAATAGAGGCAGAAAAAGCTTTGCCCCCCCCCCAGCTGCTAGGGAGAGTAGGCTGGTAATTTCACACTCATCTTGCGAGTGACCCCAGACATCTAAGGATGGCCTTGGGGAGTTGTCTGTGGCTCCGAGAAGACATGTAAAGTTCAGGTGGGGCTAGAAGTGAAGAAAGCTTTTGGGTGGATTTCACATGTAGAAAGAGACCTCATTCTGTGAAGCCTCCAATTATAAAACTAAAAATTTTTTAAATTAAAAATACCATTCTCTGTCTCTATTTTGCTCGTGTATGCTTGCTCACGCTCACCCCTACTCCCCCAGAATTCTACGAAGGCATTGCTAACCCTGGGTGGGGCTAGATTTTCATTCTACTCTCTATCCCTGAATTTTAAACATGCTTTTCCTTCTTTCTTTCCCCACACCAAACCCTTCACTCCTCAAATCTGGCTTTCCACACACAGGCAAGAAACTCACGCGACTTTGGCACAGACGGTGCACTTCCAGCTGCCATCGAGGCCCGGGACCCGACATTCGCTGCACACTCTCAGGGAACAGGCCCGGCATGGATCTCCTCGGTCAAATATTAAGCCCAGGTTTCTCTGGCAGTGAACACAGACTCTGTTCGTTTGTTGCTGAGTCTTCCCACTTCTACGTTTTGCTTCTAAGAGTTCATTTTTCAGCTTCCTAGTAGAAGAGAGGGGGAAAAAAATCACTTAAAAAACAAACAAACAGGAGTGGAGCTCTCTTCATTGAAGGGGTATTTTCATTTGGGAGAAGACTTGAAAGAATCAAGTAGTCAGAGCCAGTCACTTTCAGAAAACACAGTTTCGGGGCGCCTGGGTGGCTCAGTGGGTTAAGCCGCTGCCTTCGGCTCAGGTCATGATCTCAGGGTCCTGGGATCGAGTCCCGCATTGGGCTCTTTGCTCAGCAGGAAGCCTGCTTCCCTCTCTCTCTCTCTCTCTGCCTGCCTCTCTCTCCGTCTACTTGTGATCTCTCTCTGTCAAATAAATAAAATCTTAAAAAAAAAAAGAAAACACAGTTTCTCTCTCTTGAATCAGCAATCCTTTGATACCAGTAGTTGAAAAACATAGTGCTTGTGTCTTGCATTTGAATTTTAACATCCTCCACTAGTGCTATGATTTTGCTCTTAGTACTTATGGCCACTCTATGCGAACTTCTCCAGTAGACTGTCAACAACATAACACTAGAACACCACTGACCTGGCAGCTCGCACAACAGACAGGATGCAAGAGTCTGAAATCAAATTTGGCAACACCGATAACCTCTCTTCAGTGATCCAACAGAGTTTTCTACAAGGGCAGGTCCCACCATTTCCGATCTCAATACCTGTGCTTTCGCATTTGAGGCTTTCTAACAACTCCCACCGACTTCTGGTTTGGCTGTCAGATATGTCTAGGTTTGGTCTAGGTGCCGTCATGAATTAGCTGTGCAGCTGGAGGCAACAATTCACCCACTATGCCTTGGTCTCTTGATTTCTTAAAATGGGGGTAATAAGGTTCTTACATAATTGTTTTGAAGATTCAACAGGGTGTGTAGTGCATAAACAATGAATCTTGAAACACTGAAAAAAAATAAAATTTAATTTAAAAAAAAGATTCAACAAAATGATAGATATAAAGATACCAGCATGGTGCCCTGCAATTACAAAGTGAATGCTAGTTCCATGTCTTCTTTTACTACCTGACATGCAATTTGTTTAGATACACACATGAGAATTGAGCTATTTAAAGGGATGCAACAAAGCAATTAAGGAATTTTATGGGAATGCAGAATCTCAAGCCCCACCTCAGACAAAATCTCCAGGTGGTCAGAGTTTGAGAAGCAAAGCTTTGGAACATTTGAGCTCAAATTTGGGTATACTCTGGAATCACCTGGGAAGATTTTAAAAATAGTGATTCTCGAGTCTCATCCTTCTCTCTGCCAGACTCTGATGGCATTTTTTTTAAAGTGGTACTATTTATTCTAATATACTGCCAAATTTGGAAGATAGTACTCTAAAAGATAGGTTCATCTCCACTTTAAAGTTTCAGAGACATGTTGTTCCTTTATGCTATCCGTCTCCAGTCCCTTCTTCTTCTTTTTTTTTTAAAGGTTTATTTGGGAGAGAGATATCGTGCACATGAGCAGGGGGTGGGGCAGAGAGAGGGAGAGAGAGACAATCTCCAGCAGACTCCCTGCTGAGTGTAGAGTCTGAGGGCAGTGGGGCTTGATCTTAGGACTCTGAGAGATCATAACCTGAGCCAAAACCAAGAGTCGGAGACTTAATCAGCTGGGTCACCCAGATGCCCCTTCAGTCTCTTCTTGAACACAATATTTCTATGTTCCTGAAAAAACAAACATCCCAGAATCAGTGTACACATCTACCATTTCCTTTTACATTTGTGATACTGCACTTCGTTATATCAGACTAGACTAGCATGTCCCCAAAAGCAGGAATGATGACTTTAGTTTCTTGAATATACTGTTTATGACCCAACTCCTTAAATGTTATAGACTATTTACTACCTCTTTGGGGTCTTCAAAATAACTTGTGAAGTATTATGACATCTTTCAAGTTCAAGATTGTGAGTAGTGTACATAAAACCAGAAACTAGGTCGTTTCATTCCTAGCCTTATGAGAGATTTCTAAATGTGAAGGTTTCTAAAACCTTTAACTGTCTCCTCCATTTATCCAATGACCATTTCCTGAGTGTATATTGTGTGTCAGGCCTTCTGGCATTTGGAGACAAGAATGAGTCAAAACAGGTATTTGCTAAGAAATTCCCATGATCCTCATGTTAGTCAAGAAGGGGACAAACCACGGAAGATGATGTATGGGATACAACAGGCAGATACAGATTGCTCTTAAGAACTCATTCTTATCTACCAGAACACAAGCAAGAACCCACAACAAGTTTTCCTCATTCCTGGTTTAGAGCTTACAAAGGGTCTTTGTGTCCTTTTTTTCATGAACGACTGGCTTATGAAATTGAATGTAAGAAAAGCTCCACACAATTTACTTTTGAAACCTGTAGAAGCTACAGGCTTTCAAATAACAGAATGAGTTCTCATTTGAAAACCACAATTGTATTATCTGGAGAATGACAAGAGATGTTTGAACACCTCGGGGCAAAAGAGACATAAAACATTGCTTATTCGAAATCTACAACAATGCATTCAACATTGTCAAAGAAACCAGGTAATTAAAATGGGTGGAACAAAGATAGCACTCATGAGGGGCACCTGGGTGGCTCAGTGGGTTAAAGCCTCTGCCTTCGGTAGAGGTCGTGATCCCGAGGTCCTGGGATCGAGCCCCGCATTAGGCTCTCTGCTCAGCGGGGAGCCTGCTTCCCTTCCTGCCTCCCTGCCTACTTGTGATCTCTGTCTGTCAAATAAGTAAATAAAATCTTTATTTAAAAAAAAAAGATACCACTCATGAATAGCAGTCCTACTTGAATAAACTCCTGGGCTAAAGGGTAATAAGTGGAGAAAACAGGTATTCCAGGACATTCCAGAGCCAAACTCTCTTCTGGAAAACAATTCCATGAGCAGGTATCCAAATCACTTAGCAGGTCCTTAGACTGGGTGAGATCACTTGGAGAAATTATGGTTATACACTGAAACATTTTCTTTTTCTTAAGATTTTATTTATTTGAG